>NC_057407.1:26261002-26579876 GCF_019320065.1 Cervus canadensis
TCTGTCTGTTAGTGTTTTCTACGTGATAAAGTCCTATTCACCTTCAAGTCTTCATTTCCAATATCACCTCCTCCATGAGGTCTTGGCTATATTTCTCACTTGACTCTTGCCCTCACTGTTTGCATTTCTTAACTTATTCCTTTGGTTTGGGTCTGCCTAAGCAGACACAGCTGAGCGACTAAACTGAGCTGAACTGAAGTGGACTCTGGACTTCCAGAGGGGCAGGACCGTATCTCATTCATCTTTGTACATTCAGAGCCCAGCCCAGGCCTGGCACATGGTAGGTCCTTCATAGGCATTTGCCGGATGCAGGGTTTCTTTATATGATTATTAGCATCATATACAAAAACATCTAGCTAAGGGGCAGTGCACTGAAATCTAACCTGCCATGGTGTGTACCCTGATGTAGATCTGTAGTAGACCTAAGGAAGGGCATCTATTTTGTAACTTATTTACCAAGGAGGACCCCTTTTTACAACTTCCATAGAGGCTATTGTACCTGGTAATAGCAGACCTGGTTGGATGGGTGGATAAACAAACAAGTGAATGAAGTTCCCCATAATTCCTAGAACTCTTAAAAAACAAAAAAAGTTAAAGAAGCTTTTTCACTGGCCTAAAAGTACTATCTAGTCTAGATATCAAAACTAATCAGATTCAACAAGTAATTGCTCATCTCTTTATTCTAGTTGATCTCTGACAAATGCTGTGAAGGATAGACTTTGACATCTGTATCTTAGATTGTATTACTCCATTGGCAATGACATCTGAATGGTATTTGAATGCAAGAATTTCTTATGATAATTCTGTGTGTACCATTCATCTTTCTCTCCTATAGAGTAATGCCAACTCTTAAACATTATACAGTGATACTGAAGGTGTCAATAAAGAGTCTATCCGATGTTACATAAACATGTATATACTCAGTAAAAGAGGATGGCCCCAAGGTCTAGCTGTGTAAGAACCATTACTAAAAGAAAAAAAGAAAGAAAAGAAAAAACTCTCAAAAATTTCTAGGCAAAAGGCAAGCTGTTTAATTGATTTAAAGTAAATATTTTTGTTAGAGTGGATTTTTTCCAGCATATTGAAAATGCTAACTCCTATATTGTAAAACCCCATTTCCTATACTGGAAGAGAATATTGGATATAATCTCATTCCTTCATTCACTCATTAACTTACTGAAAAAATATTTACATGTCTTCAGTGCCTACTGTAATGCTTAACATATGGTAGATACTCAGTGAGTATATTGAATTTATTTACATGTTCATTCTTCCATTAATATTTATGGGAAAGCTACCACAGACCAGATACTGCTAGGGATATGTTGCTGATCAATGAAGAGAGTCTCTTCCCTCATGGTGCTTAAAATAACTGATCTATGTTACAGTTTTCGTTCTGATTGAGTAGATCCTATTCTTAAATATTCTAATAAATGAGATATTTAATGAATAGTTTTCAATTCTGGCTACACTTTAGAACTACCTAAGATGCTTGTTTATAATACTGATGCCTGGGCTCCTAACCCAGACCAATTAAATCAAAGAAAATGAAAGTGGGAACCAGGCAGAGCTATCTTTTTCAAAGCTTGTCAGGAGATGATGAGGCATGGCCAAGACTGAGAATACTGTCATTTGTTACCCTTTTGGACTATCACTGTTAGGAGTTGAATTGTGTCTCTCTTCCCCCAAAATCCATATGCTGGAGTCCTAACCCTTAGTATCTCAGAGTGTGACCTTATTTGGAAATAGAGTCCTTACAGAGATAATCAAGTTAAGATGAGATCCTTAATGGGGCTCTGATTCAGTGTGACTGGTAACCCCTATACAAAGTGTATATTTGGAGACAGACACCCACATATGGGATGACAGAGATTGGATTGATGCTTTTACAAACCACAGAACGAAGCCCCTGAACCTGGGTGACATGCTATCTCTTTGCTCTTTCTAAGACACATTATTTCTATTGAGGCAAAGTGTTGAAATGTAAATGACCATCCCACCTGGAGCTGGAGTCTGATAGCCTGACTCCATGATGAATAATCAATGCACAATAATTCCACTTGCCAAGCAAAGCTCAGGGTTAACAGAAGCTGCTTCTGGCAGATCAATAAAGTACTCGAAGACACTTGTTTCAGTGGTTCTTTAAATTCCACATCATTTGCTGTGCTCCAACAACATTCAAGTCTTGCCTCTTTAAGTTATTGTTTTAGCAAATTCAATTTACAATTACTTTCAATATGAAAAGCTTAAGAGATTCAGTTTAATGCCTTATTAGCTATAAAATCAACCACTGTTTCAACTGCACAGTGCGAGGCGCCCTGAAAAGGCTTTTGTTGCTTGGCTCAGCTTTCCTTCTGAGTTTCTGACTTAGTGACAGCTTCTTCAGTTTCAGAACTGTCCTCACAATACTTGCTTTCTGAACTACTAATCCTTGGACCCAAATTTGAATTACATTTCCTTCCAATGTCAGGGATTCCTGGGGTAAAAACAAGCTACTTTAAAGACATAACTCCCAGCGGTGACTTTTTGCTTACCAAATGTGAATCCATGCAACAAACAATTTCTAAAGCTCATACTGATGCAGACTTTATTATAATTTTTTTGGTTGTGCCAGATGGCATGCAGGATCTTAGTTTTCCAACCAAGGATTCAACCTGCATCCCCTGCAGTTAAAGAATGGAGTCTTAACCATTGGACCTTCAGAATAGTCCCAGATTTTATTTTTAAATCAAGGGACAAGATGGCCATTACAATAGGCGGGCCTTATTAGAGGTTAAGAGGAGAGTCTGTTGCTGTGTTGGTTGAATCATTTCTAGCAATGGATATTTGTCTCTATATAACTAAATGTTAAAAGTGGAGAAAAATCTCACACTGTCAAATATAACAGACCTTCTTACTATGGTGCACCAGGTTCCACGAGATCTTTTTAGCACCTGTTTCTCAGCACTCCACTTCAGCCACCCTCCAGAAGTCATTGCCCTTTTGCCCCCAACCTTGATGTCCCCATCAGGCATGGAAGCCTGATCTCACGTGTGTTTATAGATAGTGTTTATTGATAGAAAGCTGTTCCCTCACAATTTTTTGCCTGGCCTATTTCTTCTCAACATTCAGGTTTCTAATTAAACATCAAAAAACAGAAAACCTCTGAAAGTCTTCTTTGTCCCTGCCCACCTCAGTCACTCTCCCTTTATCCTGCTTTGTTTTCTTCAAAGCTGTTACCTCTTTGTATGTAAAGTTATTATTCATTTTATCATATTTAAATAATCGGTCTTTCCCTTCCTTACCCTCAAGCAGTAGATGTAAAGGCCTTGTAAAAAGGGACCACTGTTGATGTCCACCTGTTTGTCCAGCGCTGGTGATTGGCATATAATTTGCACTCCATACATAAATATTTATTGGATGGATAAATAGCTGAAGTGGTACTTTACTTATTGCTGCCTAACAAACTACCCTAAAATGAAGTAGCTGAAATCGAAACCCTTGTATTCTTTGTCTGGCTTGGTGGGTGGTCAGGTAATTCTGCTGCTCTCTCTGGGTGGTCTGACCGGGCTCCCAAGTGATGACCAGGGTGCCTGAGCTTCTTTCTGTACACATGCTTTCATCTCATATTTTTTTTTTTTCTTTCGTCTCATTTTCTTTAATTTTGTCAGGCACAGTGATCTCAGGGCTTCAAAGAGTGAAAGCAGAAGTTGTAAGGCCGTTTTAAAGGCAGACTAGAAAGTCACATTGCCAGATTCTATTGGTAAAGAAAGTTAAAAGACTTGCCAAAATTCAACGGAATAACTAAATAGACTCAGCCTCACGACAGGAGTGACAATGGAACATGGGCACAGGGAATGTGACTCCTTCAGGTCAGCTCAGTTCAGTTCAGTCGCTCATCGTGTCCGACTCTTTGCGACCCCATGGACTGCAGCACGCCAGGCCTCCCTGTCCATCAACAACTCCCAGAGTTTACTCAAACTCATGTGCACTGAGTCGGTGATGCCATCCAGCCATCTCATCTTCTGTCGTTGCCTTCTCCTCCCGCCTTAATCTTTCCCAGCATCAGGATCTTTTCAAATGAGTCAGCTCTTTGCATCAGGTGGCCAAAGTACTGGAGTTTCAGCTTCAGCATCAGTCCTTCCAATGAACACCCAGGACTGATCTCCTTTAGGATGGACTGGTTGGATCCCTTTGCAGTCCAAGGGACTCTCAAGAGTCTTCTCCGACACCACAGTTCAAAAGCACCAATTCTTCAGCGCTCAGCTTTCTTTATAGTCCAGCTTGCACATCCATACATGACCACTGGAAAAACCATAGTCTTGACTAGATGGACCTTTGTTGGCAAAGTAATGTCTTTTCTTTTTAACATGCTGTCTAGGTTGGTCATAACTTTTCTTCCAAGGAGCAAATGTCTTTTTATTTCATGGCTGCAATCACCATCTGCAGTGATTTTGGAGCCCCCCAAAATGAAGTCTGCCACTGTTTCACTGTTTCTCCATCTATTTGCCATGAAGTGATGGGACCAGATGCCATAATCTTTGTTTTCTGAATGTTGAGCTTTAAGCCAACATTTTCACTCTCCTCTTTCACCTTCATTAAGAGCCTCTTTAGTTCTTCTCCACTTTCTGCCATAAGGGTACTGTCATCTACATATCTGAGGTTATTAATATTTCTCCCAGCAATCTTGATTCCAGCTTGTGCTTCCTCCAGCCCAACATTCCTCACTATGTACTCTGCATATAAGTTAAATAGGCTTGGTGACAATATACAGCCTTGATGTACTCCTTTTCCTATTTGGAACCAGTCTGTTGTTCCATGTCCAGTTCTTTTTTTTTTTTTTTTAATGGTCTAAGCACTATTATAATTTATTAGACTGATTTGAATTTTAAAAATGATTTGGAATATGTCTTACATTTACACTTTCTTATTTATTTATTTATTTTTTCCCTTTATTTTTATTAGTTGGAGGCTAATTACTTTACAATATTGTAGTGGTTTTTGTCATACATTGACATGAATCAGCCATGGATTTACATGTATTCCCCATCCTGATCCCCCCTCCCACCTCCCTCTCCACCCTATCCCTCTGGGTCTTCCCAGTGCACCAGGCCCGAGCACTTGTCTCATGCATCCAACCTGGGCTGGTGATCTGTTTCCATGTCCAGTTCTAACTGTTGCTTCCTGACCTGCATACAGGTTTCCCAAGAGGCAGGTCAGGTGGTCTGGTATTCCTGTCTCTCAGAATTTTCCACAGTTTGTGGTGATCCACATAGTCAAAGGCTTTGGCATAGTCAATAAAGCAGAAATAGATGTTTTTCTGGAACTCTCTTTTTCGATGATCCAGTGGATGTTGGCAATTTGATCTCTGGTTCCTCTGCATTTTCTCAAATGAGCTTGAACATCTGGAAGTTCATGGTTCCTGTATTGTTGAAGCCTGGCTTGGAGAATTTTGAGCAATACTTAGCTACTGTGTGAGATGAGTGCAATTGCGTGGTAGTTTGAACATTCTTTGGCATCGCCTTTCTCTGGGATTGGAAAGAAAATTGACCTTTTCCAGTCCTGTGGCCACTGCTGAGTTTTCCAAATTTGCTGGCATATTGAGTGCAGCACTTTCACAGCATCATCTTTTAGGATTTGAAATAGTTTGACTGGAATTCCATTACCTCCACTAGCTTTATTTGTAGTGATGCTTCCTAAGGCCCACTTGACTTCACATTCCAGGATGTCTGGCTCTAAGTGAATGATCACATCATCGTGATTATCTGGGTTGTGAAGATCTTTTTTATATAGTTCTTCTGTGTATTCTTGCCACCTCTTCTTAATATCTTCTGCTTCTGTTAGGTCCATACCATTTGTGTCCTTTATTGAGCACTCATTATGGGATCATTATTATAAAGATCTGCCCTAAATGACATATTTTTGTGCAAACAGCCCATCTGACCTCTACAGGAGCATAGGCTTTTGTGGCACAGGATTCATGTCTTACACATTTATATCACGGACATTTGCATTTCTATTGCCTCTCAAAATACCCCACATACCACAGACCCTATACATCTCATTGTTTTTTGCTGCCACTGTTGTATTTGAAAGTGAAGTGAAAGTGAAAGTCGCTCAGTCCTGTCTGACTCTTTGCAACCCAATGGACTATACAGTCCATGGAATTCTCCAGGCCAGAATACTGAAGTGGATTGCCTTTCCCTTCTCCAAGGGATCTTCCCAACCCAGGGATCGAACCCAGGTCTCCTGCATTGTGGGCGAATTCTTTACCAGCTAAGCCACAAGGGAAGCCCAAGAATTCTAGAGTGGGTAGCTTATCCCTTCTCCAGCAGATCTTCCTGACCCAGGAGTCGAACCAGAGCCTCCTCCATTACAGGCAGATTCTTTACCAACTGATCTATCAGGAAGTCTGTTGCATTGCTTTATTTAGGATACACTTATTTTTATACTCACATCAGTGGACATGGAGGTACATGTCCAAAGACCTTGATGAGGCTGATGCTGATGCTCAGTCGTGTCCGACTCTTTGCGACCTCATGCGCTGTAGCCCACCAGGCTCCTCTGTCCTTGGGGATTCTCTAGGCAAGAATACTGGAGTGGGTTGCCATGTCCAAAGACCTTAGATACATCATTTGAAGAAAATGGGAGTGGGTTCTGGAATAAGTTATATTGATTGTAATTCAGACATTAAATTTTTTTATTCCTTTTGCAGTTTGAGAATTGATCTCAACAAGGCAGGTGAAGCAAAAATAGATTGGTTTTATTGAATTCATGGCTACCTGATTAAAAAACATAGTCGTTATGAGAAAAATAATTTTCCTTCCTATTTCATTACAGGCTCTTTTTCCTTCAAAAATGTATTGGCTTAATATAGTAAATAAAGAAGATGAATTTTACTTAGAGTTGTGCAGAATTGTTTGGAGGCAGTTAGGAAGCATGTTTCTTAGAATATATCTTTGAATCATCATGTGTTCAGGTGATTGCAAAGCTTGTTTGGATCAAAAAGGTGCCTCTGTGTGATGCTTTTAATGTTGAAGGAGCAACAAACTGATGGTCAGTGATACAATTCACATTGAACTGAGTTAGATCTTTTCTCCTTAAAGAAATTTTGAAATGTGAGTCACTATGTGAAATCTTTCCTTAGAAAATGAAACACTCGAGTTCAATTTAGAAAATTTCTAGAAGATAGGGGTAATAGAGAAGTAAGTAAAAATGACCTCATCTCCTGAAATCTCATCTTCAGTGTGTATGATTAAGATGTAACTTCCAGTATTTAATTAAATTTTGAGTGCTCCTATTTGAACCCAGGAGACATTTCCTGATAATTTCACACTAACCAAACTGCTGCTACCAAATAGATTTTAGATAACTTAGAATGCCTTGTTATAGGAAATTTCTGTGTAAACTCCCCCTAACAGAAATCAGATTTGGATAGCAAGGTGTCCTTTTATACGTTATCTATGCTTTTTAGAGAAATTGGTATCCTACTGATCCTGTGATCTATACTGTTTGTAAGTTGATTTTTTTTTTCCCCTGAAAAATGTATTGTGAAGATAAGATTCCAGCTGGGGACATGATTTGTCAATCTGTCTAAAGCTCCACACAAAAACAGAATAACTAGACAGCAAAAAGGAAGCCTTCAGAGAATATCTGGCCTAAGGCCATGACACAGCGTCTCTTCACAAACTCCACATGCAGTCCACAGGGAGAAATGTGCTTACACAAGTAACAAGCATGGTGCAATAAACGCTCTGTTCTGAGCATTAGTGGGGTGAGGCCAAGGTACAGGGAGTTCCTATAAAACCTTCACAAAGCATCGCAGAATATTTATGAGGAAAAAGGCCATGTTGTTTACTTAGGGGTAAGCCTCACACACAGTATTGCTCATATCCTTCTTCCTCATTCAGACTTTTTTTTTTTTTTTCTTGCATGGTACTAGCTGATATTCTGAAATTCTAAGAGTTGCTTTCTCGTTTTGCAAAATCAGTTACAGACTGTTTCAAGGAAATAGGTCTTGTCATTTGGGAGGATGACTACTTAGTCCAATCCTTAATTAGAGTTAGACTCATTGTTTGCCTGCTCCCCAGCAGCAGCAATATTTTATTTTTTCTAGCTTTATTAAGATATAATTGACATATAACATTGTGTACATTTAAATGAACAACATTGATTTGATACAGCAGTATTAATGTATTGCAGAATGACTACCACCATAGGTGATACCTCTATCATGTCACGTAATTGCCATTTTCTTTTTGTGGTGGTGTGAACATTAAGATCTACCCTCTTGGCAACTTTAAGTATGTAATACAGTATAATTAACTACAACCACTGTACTATACATTAGATTCCCAGAACTTATTAGTATTGTAACTGAAACTTTGTACCATTTAGCAGCTATTTTTGTCATTAGTGTTTTTCAACAAAGGGCACCATACACAAATAGTTGCCAGTTCTAGGTGTTAAAATGCAAATACAGAAGGTTGTTAAATTCATTATTTCTATACTTTGACCTTTGATATGTTCCAACTTATAGTAAATAGAGTTTGATTATTAAACAATTACTGAAGCTTGTTTCACTTTTTTATAAGTGATGCATGTCAATTTCAAAAAAATTATAGAAGATTTATTAGGAAAGGAATAAAAGATTATCTATGTTTCCCGTTTTGGGAAAATTTACTGTTTAATGTTTGAGCTACGTATTCTTTCAGAATTTTTTCTATTCAAGTATATTGTTTTCTCTAAATGAGATTATGACATATACTGTTGGCAATCTAATTTTCTTTTCACAATTTCCTTAAATAATACAAAAACTTATCTGTTTTGAAACTCTTTCTCACCTCTGTCCCAGCCACTTGACTCCTTTCCCTAAAGGTTATCAAGTTTGTCTAATCTTTTTAACCTTTTCAGAAATATTTTCATGCATTTAAAATAAATAAAGAAAAATAAATTCGTTTAAAAAAGTAAAGAAGGCTGAGTGCTGAAAAAATGCTACTTTCAAATTTTGATTCTGGAAAAGACTCTTGAGAGTCCCTTCGACTGCAAGGAGATCAAACTAGTCAGTCTTTAAAGGAAACCAATCTTGAATATTCAATGTAAAGATTGATGCTGAAGCTGGAGCTCCAGTACTTCGGCCACCTGATGCGAAGAGCTGACTCACTGGAAAAGACCCTGATGCTGAGAAAGATTGAGGGCAGGAAGAGAAGGGGGTAGCAGAAGTTGAGATGGTTAGATAGCATCACCGACTCAATAGGCATGAGTCTGAGCTAACTGCAGGAGACAGTGAAGGGCAGGGGAGCCTGGCGTGCTGCAGTCCCTGGTGTGGCAAAGAGTCAGACACAACCTAGAGATTGAATGAAAAAAAGATAAATAAAAATGGACACATACATTACACAGTGTTGTATACCTTGCTTTTTTCATTTGAGAGTATACTTGAGACCTGTCCATATTTATACATAAAAGTTTCCTGACTTGTTGCTTGCGGCTTCAGAGAATTTTATTGCGTGGATGAGTCTTTTATTGGTCTTGTAGTAATGCATATTAAACTTTTTCTTAATCTTTTGCTGAAAATGCTGCATAAATATATAAATATGTATTTTCAAAATGAGATTTAAAATGTCTGAAAGTTTAAAAAACAAATAAGGTTGACTACCACCATGGCTTGAAGAAAGTAGGGAAAACCACTAGGCCATTCAGGTATGACCTAAATCAAATCCCTTATGATTATATAGTGGAAGTGACAAATAGATTCAAGGGATTAGATCTTATAGACAGAGTGCCTGAAAAACTCTGGACAGAGGTTTGTAACTTTAGACAGAAGGCAGTGATCAAAACCATCCCCAAGAAAAAGAAATGTGAAAAGGCAAAATGGTTGTCTGAGGAGGTCTTACAAATAGTTGAGAAAAGAAGAGCAGCAAAAGGCAAAAGAGAAAAGGAAAGATACAGGCATCTGAATGCAGAGTTCCAAAGAATAGCAAAGAGAGATTAAAAAAAAAAAAAAAAGCCTTCCTAAGTGAACACTGCAAAGAAATAGAGGAAAACAATAGAATGGAAAAGGTCTCTTCAAGAAAATTGGAGATACCAGGGAACATTTCATGCAAAGATGAGTAAAATAAAGGACAGAAGCAGCAAGGACCTAAAAGAAGTAGAAGAAATTAAGAAGAGGTGGCAAGAATATGCACAAGAACTATACAAAAAAGATCTTAATGACCCGAAATGGGCCTTAGCAAGCATCACTATGAACAAAGCTAGTGGAGGTGATGGAATTCCAGCTGAGGTATTTCAAATCCTAAAAGATGATGCTGTGAAAGTGCTGAACTCAATGTGCCAGCAAATTTGGAAAACTCAGCAGTGGCAACAGGACTGGAAAAGGTCAGTTTTCATTCCAATCCCAAAGAAGGGCAATGTCAAAGACATATCACATGCTAGCAAGGTAATGCTCAAAATCCTTTAAGCTAAGCTTCAGTAGGACATGAACTGAGAACTTCCAAATGTTCAAGCTGGATTTAGAAAAGGCAGAAGAACCAGAGATCAAATTGCTAACATCTGTTGGATTATAGAAAAAGCAAGAGAGTTCCAGAAAAACATCTATTTCTGCTTCATTGACTATGCCAAAACCTTTGACTGTGTGGATCACAACAAACTGTGGAAAATTCTTAAAGAGATGGGAATAGCAGACCATCTGACCTGCCTCCTGAGAAACCTGTATGCAGGTCAAGAAGCAACAGTTAGAACTGGACATGGAAAAATGGACTGGTTCAAGATTGGAAAAGGATTATGTCAAGGTTGTATATTGTCACCCTGCTTTTTTACCTTCTATGAGGTAAAAAATGCAAAATGCTGGACTGCGTGAAACACTAGCTAGAATCAAGGTTGCAGGGAGAAATATCAATAGCGTCAGATATTCAGATGATACCACCTTTCAGGAGAAAGAGAAGAGGAACTAAAGAGTCTCTTGATGAAGGTGAAAGAGAAGGTTAAATAGCTGGCTTAAAACTCCACATTCAGAAAATGAAGATCATGGCATCTGATCCTGTCACTTCATGACAAATAAATGGGTGAAACAGTGAAAACAGTGACATACTTTATTTTTTGGGGTTCCAAAGTCACTGCAGATGGTGATTGCAGCCATGAAATTAAAAGACTCTTACTCCTTGGAAGGAAAGTTATGACCAGCCTAGACAGCATATTAAAAAGCAAAGACATTACTTTGACGACAAAAGTCCATAGAGTCAAAGCTATGGTTTTTCCAGTAGTCATGTATGGATGTGAGAGTTGAACCATTAAGAAGGCTGAGTGCCGCAGAATTGATGCTTTTAACTGTGGTGTTGGAGAAGACTCTTGAGAGTCCCTTGGACTGCAAGGAGATCAAACCAGTCAAATTCTAAAGGAAATCCATCATGAATATTCACTGGAAGGACTGACACTGAAGCTGAAGCTCCAATACTTTGGCCACCTGATGCAAAGAAAAGTTGGAAAAGTTTCGCTGATGCTGGGGAAGATTGAAGGTGGGAGGAGAAGGGGACGACAGATGATGAGATGGTTGGCTGGCCCCAGTGACTCAAAGGACATGAGTCTGAGCAGACTCCAGGAGATGGTGAAGGGCAGGGAAGCCTGGCATGCTGCAGTCCATGGGTCACAAAGAGTTGGACACAACTGAGTGACTGAACAACCACCACCATGGAAAGGGAGAGGAGAAAAGAGTGTGCTAAGGGAGGATTTTATATCTTATAACATGAACGTTTTTTTATTTTCCTTTTTTTTTTAAATCAAAGTTTGACTGCTTTGAATTTTAAAATTGTTTGATTATCAGTTCTCCAGGGTACATCCCAACCCAGGGATCAAATCCAGGTCTCCTGCATTGCAGGAAGATTCTTTACTATCTGAGCCACCAGGAAAGCCCTAGATTATGAATGGAGATTTAGATTCACAATTATGGTTTGGACAGATAAGTACATTTGGGAAGTTGGTACTGGAAAGAAGTTATAATGAAAAGTTAGACATTTCTAAACCAATCCCTTCCAATCCTGTTAGTGGTGATTAGGCAGATACATACCAGTTCACAGAGGAAGAAAGAAGAGTTTTTGTCCTTTACAGAACCTCAATTCTAGAAAGAAATAGGCTTAGAACTTGAGTTTTTTCTTTAGACTAACATTCCTCAGATGAAAGTCAGGATGACTGAAGGCTGGTGGGGAAAGCTTTCTGTAGGTGAAGGAATTATACATATGCAGACATTAAATATCTATGTAACTCTCTGTCTAGAGGCACATTTGTAAATTACCAGTGATTCATGTTAAAATAAAGATTTATACTTTTAAAATGATTTATGCTGTTACATGTTGACATCAGACTTTTCACTGAATCTTAATATTTCACATTGTAATGCTTGATTAGATTGAATATTGAACATGAGAATGAGTACCAACATTTATAAAAAATGACATAATTTATTTTGTGAAACCAATTCCAAATACATGAAAACATGGGACTTGCGTTAATTCATCAAGAATATCAATAAGCTGATAGATCAGGGGCATTTTAATTTCAATCATAATCTTTAAGCCATAGTCACAGAAAAATTACTTATAAAGCAGCCATATGTGTGATTAATAGGTTGGTAGTGGTACTAATTACTCATTAGAATGCAAGGACTAAAATATCCTAGGACTTGAGAAAATAGTAATTTTCATTACAAGTGTTGGCTGGGTCCCAAATTCTCAGTGAGATTGTATTCTGAGCTTTACATGCATGGTTTTGACCTAAAATGGGAGGGAACTTATTTTAGGAATGTCTCAAGTTACTCTAACATAATAAGACCTTTCTTTAGTATGTGTTTATTTAATCGAAAGTCCCTACCCTGAGATAAAGAACCAGGTTTCTATCTGTCTGCATATATTTTAAAAGTTAAAAATTTGAAATATGTAATTTGTTTTAATCTATTGAATGCTTGATCATTTACTGATAAGGTAATTGTTCCTCCACTCCCCATGCCTAATTGCATGGGTGGTCTCTGTGTCTGTTTAAACAGTAAAACCAAGCTTTAAGATTCATAAATTCAATTGGACATCAGATTAGCAGCATTAATCATCATTAGAAGACAAATAGTGCATGTAAGGATGACTTTCTTATATATTAAAAATATTTTCTCCATCATTACCACTGAACACTGAAGCTCAGAGTGGAGGAAAACCTGCTGTTAGGTAAAGATGAATATCCTAAAGTGTTACTTTTTGCACTTTTTATGTGCTTCAGATTAGTTGAAACACTTCAGCTGTTTAGTAGTGACAAGGACTCAGTGAAGCTGGGATCGTGTCTTATTTTATATTCCGGATATATAGTAGGCATTCAGTAATGCCTAATGAATGAAAAAGCCAGGGATCTGATTTTCCTGTGGACTCCTCACCTTCTTGCTGTTCCATGACTACGAACTACAGTGCTCTCTGATGCACGGAAGAGAACACTTAATTATGTGCCACCCAAGAATTTAGGGAAAATGTATCATTGGGAAAGACCCTGATGCTGGGAAAGATTGAAGGCAAAAGGAGAAGAGGGTGGCAGACAATGAGGTGGCTAGATAACATCACCAACACAATGAACATGAGTTTGAGTCAACTCTCGGGGAGATAGTGAAGGACAGGGAAGCCTGGCATGCGGCCAGAGGTTGCATGGGGTTGCAAAGAGTCTGACACGACTTAGTTGCTAAACAACAACAATCAATACAAATCCACTAGTGCCACTGAAAGAATACATTTGCCAATAGGAAATCAGCATCATTGTCATTCACTGGAAAGATTTTGAATTTGAATTCAAATATAGAATTTGAATTCTATTATTTCTGTAATTCCACCTTACAAATAAATCTAAGTAAAATGATAAAGTTAAAAAAGATGAATATCCTGAAAGAAATCTTAATATAAGATGCAGTCTGAAGGACATCAGATTACTTTATATTTTGGATTACACAATCATGTTAGACTTCTAAGTAGGAACTATAATTTTCACATGAGTAACACTATTAATTTTCAGAGGCTAACAGCAACAACAAAACACCCCACCCCTCAAAACACTTTCATTTTAATTAAGTACCTTAGAGATAAGTGCTGTGAATCACAGGGGTGTTTGCTCTTACCACTGGATATAGAATAGAGATCTTGATGCTTTAATTATAATTTTTTAAAAGTCAGGGAGGATTCTAAATATATCAGTATTACAAGTAGCTTAAAAACATTGAAACACCAAGTTAATATTTTGCTATGTGAGAGAATTTTATTTTGTGAATGATGAATCTTGTCAAATTTTTGCCTGTGTGGTAAAGTGAAAGTTCAGCAGTCCTTCCCTGTTCATGGGCAGCAAAATCCCCAATACCATAAAGAATTAAGAAAGAACAAATGATGAGAAGAAAATATGGACATTAATTTGGATCTTTTTCTATCTATAAAGTATCCAGTGTATTCTTCTAGTAAGATGATCTAGCTTTAATAAATGAATACATAGTAGGCCATAGGACCTTTTCTTGAAGAAGTAAATTATAATTCTACTTCCTTCTTCTTTCAGGAGACATTTGACTAAAATGACTTGCCATTCTGCAGTGACAGGGGGCCAAAATTTCAGGGATATTGGGAAACTGAAACAATTGCACTTATACTTGAAATTTTGACTCCTGACATCTCGGATGACCCACAGAAACAACTATGTTGGTTATGCAAAGCTCTTCCTAAACCTGCTGGATTTAGAGAGATGACCACCTTTGTAAAGTCTCAGTGCTATCTGAAAATGTGAAATTAGGGGAGGACATTTATAGCATTTTAGGGTACAGGTTGGGTGATTTTATGGGCAGTCTTCCAAGGTAGGAAACTGTGATTGGGCAGAGTCTGTGACCTGATAGCTCTGGACTAGTGAACAGAGCGACATGAGGGTCCTCAAGACACTTTGATGAGCAAGATGTTAGTCTTGCTGAGTAAACTATCTTAGTTTACACTCTTACCTTCCAAGATCAGGTGTTTCTTGGAGTAAGCCTCTAGGTAATATTTGTTTCTTCTAAGTATTTTTTATTGTAAAGGAAACATATCCCACTCAAGATTATGTAATATGGGGAGAAGGAATTATATTGTGTGACAGGCAGCCTCTAAAATGGCTCCAATGATTACTGCCTGTGAGTATTCATGCCCTTATATAATTCGCTGCCTTTGAGCCTGGTTAGTCTAAATGGTTTCTATGAATAGAATGGGGGGGTGGGCGAGGAACATGATGGATTGTTACCTCAGATTGGATTATAAAACATTGTGATTTCCATATTGATATTCCCTCTTTTGCTTCTTCTTGTAGTTCTTGCTCTGGGGAAAATAAGCTACTGTTATTATGAGTAACCCCTTGGAGAGGTCCAAGTGGCAAGGAATTTGTGTGTCCAGCCAACAAACATCAAGGCCATGAGGCCTGCCAACAGTGTGAGTAAGCTTGGTCTCAGATCCTCCTCTAGTTAGAGTGTGAGAAGCCTGTAGACCCAGCTGAGGCACCTCGTGAGGCCTTGATGCCCTGCTGACCCGTGCCCAGATTCATGACTGTCAGACACCGTGAAATAATACATCCTTGTTATTTTAATTTACTGTTTTGGGATAATTTCTTAGGCACCATTAGATAGCTAACACAGGTTGGTTTCACTTCTCAGGATGCATGAGTATGCTTTCTACTGAGATGTCTGCTTTTTTCAAAATAAGGTGAATTTATTGGCTGAACTACTGGTTATATTTACTAACTCTATTAGCATGATAATGAGACATGAGAGCAATGCATCATGTTATGTTCATTTTTATTTATTTATTTTTTCTTTTGAAAACTTATTTGTTTGGCTGTCCTGGGTCTTAGTTGTAGGTGCAGGATCTTTACTGGCAGAATGGGAATTCTTTAAGTGCGGCATGTGGGATCCATTTCCCAGACCAGGGGTTGAACTCAGGCCCCCTGCATTGGGAGCATGGAGACTTAGCCACTGGACCACAAGGGAAGTCCCCATCATGTTATGTTTATTAGGAACATTTATTCCTTCTGCTCTGTAGAATGTGGCCACGTTTGAAGCAGATAGTAACTACTCTATGAAGGAACAGCTAAAGGGACTGATGTGAAGTTAATGCTTCCTTCATGAACATCCTCAATTAGTGCCTTGAAAAGAGTTTCTCTCTACCTTGGAGCATTTTCCTTCAGCTTTGTCTCTTTATCACTTGGTGGGCCAGAAGTTTGCTTGAGAAGAGTACATGTATGCCTGAGACCTGCTTCAGAAGCAGGATTTCCCAGCCTTAGCCTCAAAGGAGCATTGCCAAAGGCTTCTTGGCAGTGAATCCTGACCCTCCCATTGTCTGTGATCCCCTCCACACCATCCACCTAACAGCTGCTTGAAGGAAAAAATTTCCCTCTCTCATCACCAGCCCAGGCAAATCCAGTTCTTGGGAGGCAGATGTTTCTCAGAACTTTATCATTTTTTAGACGTAAAAGAAAAAGTGTCAAGAGGGTTATTCTGACGAAATTTTAAAAAAGATACACGGTCACTGAATGGGACTAGGAAACCTAGAGTGTACACCCGATAAGAAATGGCTTCTAGGATAATTCTTAGACAGTTGCCAATATTGTTCTGAAAATTTTCAAGATAGCAACTTCCTCCAAGCCACTGTTCACAAGCTAATGAGTTCAGCTGCACTTGCTGGGGATATGAGACAGGCAAGAACAGTCAGAATGTATTTGGGTTCCATGTGTCTCCCAGTCAGCTTTGGTCTCAAATGTGGATTCAGACAGAGTGGGGCTAAATTCCATTTGTTTCACATATGCAACTTATTTTGGGCCGTACCCATTGACTTTGATTGTTTGCTTTTGGATTCAAGGAATTTATTATCTCTTTGCATCTTTATTTTTCATTTCTCTATCTACCAACTTTTGTGCCCATCTATTACCCATGTATCTCTGGTTTTTCAATGTCTGTACAGCTGTTGAACAAGAAAAAAGAAACTAATGGCCTAGGTGATGTCTGTTGACTGTCCATGGACAAATGTGCATAGAGCAGGCACTATGCAAATTGTACCATGCCTTTGTCCATCTGTCCTCACAATAGCAATGTCCTTCTGGAGAGTGTGATCTCAGTGGCACTCCTCACACTAGCTGTGTGGCTTTGCTTGTTCTGCTGTCAGTGACTCATTTTTATTATGTGCAGTCTATTCTGCCAATGTGAAGAATTAACTCATACACAATTCATACTGAGAGTCTTTGCAAGCCATTTCTGAGGTTACTTAGGAAAGTCAATGGCTTACGTCTTGGGGATTCTGTTCATATTTTCTAATTTGCTATATTCCTTTATTCAGGTGTGCTGTTTCTAATTCTGATATGAAGTTGGTTTCCATCTGTAAAGCTTCAGGGCCCCCAAATATCTTTATTTTCTATAGTGTTCTGGGGCTGAGGCATTCAAGACCACAGTTTGAATCATTACATCAGAGAAGAAAGGTATTGAGCCTTCATTAGCCTAAACCCTAGGGTAGAAGAGTCTCTTGGGTAATCAAGAAATTCTAACTAGTTTCTCAGGCTAGGTTCAGGATGAGGGCATTCAACGAAGCAGGGTGTACTTAGACCTTGAAGGTGGAAGAGGCAGAGCTTTGGGGTGAAGGTTGGTAATGGGATGCTCCTGGAGGGCTAGAGTTTTAATCAAAAGGTTAGTTAATAGTAAAGTGGTTCCCAAATGGGCAGTACATTAGAATGCACATGTGATCTTTTAAAACATACTGAAGCTGGTTTCTCTTCCAGACATCCTAATTCCATTATGTGCAGTGTTACCCAGCATGAAGATTAAAAAAAAAAAAATCACCATCAATTTTAATGTATAGCAAAGGCTGAAAACCACTGGAGTAATGGTCAAAGGCTTAAGCTTTAAAATCAGATCTTAGTTCAAATTCCAACTTTACCACTAGACTACATTACTCTGGTCTAGTTTTTCAACATCTCTAAACTTAGGTGTTCTTTTTTTTCTCTTTCCTATTCTTTCTTTTTTCTTCCCTCCCACCCTGTCTTCCTACCTTCCTTTTTCTTTTGTAAACTGTAGAAAATAATAATATCTGGCATATGTGGTTACTAATATTAACATACATAACATAAATGTTTGTTTATTAGTGT
Source organism: Cervus canadensis (assembly GCF_019320065.1). NCBI lineage: Eukaryota > Metazoa > Chordata > Mammalia > Artiodactyla > Cervidae > Cervus > Cervus canadensis. The sequence goes on from NC_057407.1 coordinate 26,279,126, forward strand.
CCAGCACATAGTAAGTTCTCAGAAGTCATTAGCTAGTGTGTTACTGCCAGAGTTTCATTGTTAGGAAAGGGCTTCATGGTGGCTAAGGCAAAGTGTACTTAAGACAGCGTAGCATGGAGGAAAACGAGGCTTCCTTCCTACTCTGGCTTCTCCCTCTCACCGCTTCCAGGAATCAGGCAGGGGGAGTATTTGACAAAATCGCTATCTGTTATCCCCCAAGTATTCCACCTTACAGGGTCTCGTCAATCCACCCATTTGACTTGTTACCACATGTGTGATTCTGAGGTTTGTGTCAAAGGAACATGTTTGTCACGGTTGCTCTAATTGTGGGGAAGTCAGATGATGTATATTATACAAGTGTTTTTATGGTGGGTCATTTAGAAAATATGCTCTGTTTCTGATAATTTAACAAAAGAGAGAAGTGGTCGAAAGTTTAATTAAACCATTTTAAGTGCATGTTGGACTCATAATTTGTGGATTCAGATGTTTCAAATTTGTGTTGAAAACAGCTGAGAACATACTCAGGGCTGTCAGTATTTAATGTGTAGGAAGATGTGTGTATTTTAGATCCACATTGTCCTTCATTTCACTTTTAACTCGAGCTAAGTGTACATTTTGTAGACAATCCTATCATTATCAGCAGATGGCTGCATTCATACTAACAAACAGTGTCTTTTTTTAATTAAACTTTTCAATTTGAGATGATTATGATTATATAAAAAAGTAGATTCATATGCAATTGCAAGAAATTAAGTGAACTGTTTCCCCAGTTTCCCCCAATGATAAAAGATCACAACGCTATAGTACAATATCACACCAGTATATTTTTTTAAATTAAATTTTAAAATTTATATTGGAGTATAGTTGACTTGGGGCTTCCCAGGTGGCTCAGTGGTAAAGAATCTGCTTGCCAGTGCAGGTTAAATTCCTGGGTTGGGAAGATCTGCTGGAAGAGGAAATGGCATCCCAGTCTGGTATTCTTTCCTGGAGAATCCCATGGACAGAGGCGTCTAGCAGGCTACAGTCTAAGGGGTTGAGAAGAGCTGGACACAACCGAGCGACTGAGCCCACCTGCATGACGGACTTAGTGTTGTGTCAGTTCTGGGTATACAGCAGAGCGACTCAGTTACGTATGTTTATTCTCTTTTAGCTTCTTCTTTAGTACAGAATATGGAGTAGAGTTCCCTGTGCTATAGAGTAGGTTCTTGTGGATTATGTAGTTTAAATAGATTACAGTGTATAAGACCGTCTCAAGCTCTAGTTTATCCCTTCTTGCATCCCACTTTAACCCTTTGGAAACTGTAAGTTTGTTTTTTAAGTCTGTGAGTTTGTTTCTGTTTTGTAAATGAGTTCATTTACATCATTTTTTACTCCATGCATAAGTGATATCACTGGATATTTGTCCTTTTCTGTCTGACTTTTTTCACTTCGTATGATCATGTCCAGGTTCATCCACATTGCTGGAAAAGGTGTTATTTCATTCTTTTTTTTTTAAGTTACTGAGTAATACTCCATTGCAAATATGTACCACATCTTCTTTATTCATCCAACTGTCAATAGATATTTTCCTTGCTTTCACCTTTTGCTATTGTCAATAGTGCATGAAATTTGGGGGTGGATGTGTCTTTTCACATTATACCTTTTCTCCTCATACAGGCCTAGGAGTGGGATTGGCACATCATGTAGTAGCTCTATTTTTAGTTGTTTTTTTTTTTTAAAGGAATCTCCACACTATTTTCCATTTGGCTGTTACCAATTTCCACTCCCTAAAACAATGCATAGGACTGTTGTCTTTTATCCATGCCCTCTCCTGCATTTATTGTTTGTAGATTTTTGATGATAGCCATTCTGACTGGTGGAAGGTGATACCTTGTTGTAGTTTTGATTTGCATTTCTCTGTTAATGAGCCATGTGGATCATCTTTTCATGTATTATTTATATATATATATATATATTAGATATATATATATATATATATATATGACTGGTGTCCATTTAATTTAACTGTTGAGATTGGCTTCTTGACGGCCTGCTTGTTTTGAACATTTTTTCGATAACCTACCCACGGACATTTCTCAAGGGCAGATATGCTTTACAGCCCCACGGGCCTTGGAAATATGAGTGACCAGAAGCAATGGTTTGAAAGTTGTTGTTCCAGGAAATGTCCACAAGGTGGCAGCGCTTCTCAATGCCCCTCTTGGATTCCTGGGGCAACCAGTGGGCTGTGCTTAGTCGCTCAGTTGTGTCCGACTCTTTATGATCCCGTGGATAGTAGCCCACCAGGCTCCTCTGTCCATGGGGATTCTCCAGGCAAGAATACTGGAGTGAGTTGCCATGCCCTCCTCCAGGGGATCTTCCCAACCCAGGGATGGAAGCCAGGTATCCGGTGTTACGGGTGGATTCTTTACCAGATGATCCATGAGGGAAGCCCTAGAGAAAGTCGTGTTCCTGGGTTGTGGATTAGAGTGGAATGTGTCAGAAGAAACAGCCCAGAGCTAGTGTCTCTTTGCTTCGTCCCCCTTACTCTTCACTCCCCAGACAAATCCAGCCCAGATTGTCCACCATCCTTTGGGAATAACTAGGCTTGGTTGAGCAGTAGGAGGGCCCCCTGGGATGTGGAGATTGGGGTCCCATGCACAGGGGACCAGGCATTCCAGGTCCAGGGCGTCTGATTTGCTGGCACATCCATTCCAGCTCCCTCAGCTCCCTCCACCGCAGTCCTGCCTTGGGGCCAAGGCTGCTCAGGCTCCAGTGATATGACACCAGCCCAGGTCAGCCAGGCCTGAGGGGAATACCACGGGCATTTTTCTTTTTAAATTTGCTTTTTATTTTATATTGAAATATAGTTGATTTAAAATGTTTTTTTTTTTTTTTCCTTTGTAAGGGAATCCTGATTCACTTACACATACAGATGCCACACTATTCCTTTGGATTATTTTTTCCCCAAACATGTTATTACAATGTGTTCAGTAGAGTTTCCTGTACTATATAGCAGGTCCTTATTGATGACCTTGTTTAAATGTGTTACTCTGTAAATGCTCATCCCAACCTCCTTATTTACTCCTCATCCCTTAGAACTGTCTTCTTTGGTAACCATAAGTTAGTTTTCTAAGTCTGTGAGTCTATTTGTGTTTTGTAAATGAGTTTACATCTCTAACAAGTGATATAATAGGCTATTTATCCTTCTCTGTCTGACTTCCTTCACTTAGTATGATCATGCCCAGGTCCATCCACATTGCTGGAAAAGGCATTATTGCATTCTTTTTTATGGCCAAGTTATATTCCATTGTATAACTATATACCACATCTTCTTTATCCATCCATCAATGGACATTTTGCTTGCTTCCATGTCTTGGCTATTTCAATAGTGCTGCAATGAATGTTGGGGTGCATGTGTCTTTTTGCATTATATTTTTTCTTGGCATATAGGCCTGGGAGTGGGATTGCTGGATCATGCAGTAGCTCTATTTTTAGTTTTTTAAATGAATCTCTTTTCTGTCATGAATGTTACCACTTTATAATTGCAAAAACAGCCTAAGAGGGTTCCCTTTTCTCCATGCACTCCCCCACATTTATTGTTTGTAGACTTCTTGATGCTGGCCATTCTGACTCATTCCAGATGATAACTTGTTGGAGTTTTGATTTGCATTTCTCTAATAATGAGCCATGTGGAGCATTTTTCATGGACTTAAAACAAAGCAAAACAAAACAGTGTGCTTTAATTTATCTCTTGAAATTGGCTTCTTGAAGGTCTGCCCTGTTTGGAACTGTTTTCCAATTACCTACTTCAGGACATTTCTTGAGGGCAGGTGTGATTTACTGACCTGCAGCCTTAGAAATAATGAAGTGCTCAGAAACACCAGTTTGAAAGTTGTTGTTACAGAAAACGTCCACAAGGCAGCATTTCTTGATGCCCCACGCAGGTTGCTTGGACAAGGAAAGCTAAAGACAAAGTCCTGTTACTGGGTTGTAGATTAGGGTGGAATATGCTAGAAGAAACAGCCTGGGCTCATGACTCATACTTTGTCCCCCTTACCCTTCACTCCCCAAATTCCAAGCATTTCGCCGAGACCACTATGTTGAGGGTGCCGTTGTACTCAGGGGAGGCGACTCCCAGGAAGGAGCCTGCCAGGGGGAACCCCAGCAACAGGAGACTTGAAGAGCAGGGGACTTTTCAAAGCTCTTCCAGCCCCAAGAATCCACTGTCCTTTGAATGCACTAAGTTTGGTTGAGCTGTTGGAGAGCCTGCCTGTATCTAGAAATTGGGGTTCCATCCACAGGGGACCAGACTCTCCAGGTCCAAAGGGGGATAATTTGCTGGCAGGTACTGTCATTTCCTCTCAGCTCCACCCCAGTCCTGCCTTGGGAACTAAGGCTGCTCAGCTCTGAAATGTGATATCAGCTCAGTCCCTCCATTCCTTAGGGGCGTATTATTGTGGTTTCTTTTCTCTTTAAATCATTTAATGGTGTTGGAATGCCTTCTGAGCTCCATTGCTGCTGATGAGAAATCCATTATCATCCAAATTGTTTTCCCTAGAAGTGTCATTTCTCTGTTGCTGTCTTGAGGAATTTTTTGTCTGTAATTTTCAGAAGTTTTGTTGCGATGAATGTTTCTTGGTGCTACAGAATGAAATGTTGCTCCCAAATTTGTATGTTTAAACTCTAACCCACAATTTTACCGTATTTTATGATATGGTCTTTAAGGAGGTTGTTGTTGTTCAGTGCTAAGTTGTGTCTGACTCCTTGCAACCCCATGGACTGAAGTGCACCAGGCTTCCCTGTACTTCATTATCTCCTGGAGTTTGCTCAAATTCATGCCTCTTGAGTTAGTGAAAACCATCTCATCTGCTGCCCTCTTCTCCTTTTGCCTTCCATCTTTCTCAGCATTATGGTCTTTTCCATGAGTTGGCTCTTCACATCAGGTGACCAAAATATTGGAGCTTCAGCTTCAGCATCAGTCCTTCCAATGAATATTCAGAGTTGATTTCCTTTAGGATTGATTGGTTTTATCTCCTTGCTGTTGAAGGGACTCTCAAGAGTCTTCCCCATCACCACAATACTTCAGCACTCAGCCATCTTTATGGTCCAACTCTCACATCCATGCATGACTACTGGAAAAACCATAGCTTTGACTAGACCGACCCTCGTTGGCAAAGTGATGTCTTTGCTTTATAATACGCTGTCTAGGTTTGTCATGGCTTTTCTTCCAAGGGAGCAAGCGTCTTTTAATTTCATGGCTGCAGTCACTGCAGTGATTTTGGAGCCCAAGAAAATAAAATCTGTCACTGCTTCTACTTTTCCCTCATCTGTTTTCTATGAAGTGACGGGACCAGATGCCATGATCTTAGTTTTTTGAGTGTTAAGTTTTAAGGTAGCTTTTCCACTCTCCTCTTTCACCTTCATCACAGGCTCTTTAGTTCCTCTTCACTTGCTGCTATTAGAGTGATATCATCTACATATCTGAGATTGTTAATATTTCTCCTGCCATCTTGATTCCTGCTTGTCATCCATCCAGCATGTCATTTTGCATGATGTACTCTGCATTGACATTAAATAAGCAGGGTGACAATATACAGCCTTGTCATACTCCTTTCCCAATTTTGAACCTGTCAGTTCATATATTCACTCCTTTTAGGAGGTATTATGTGTCAATTGAGACTATAGTGTGAGGTGCTAATCTGATAAAGCTCGTATCATTATTAGAAGAGGAAGAGACTTGAGATCTCTCTCTCTTGTTCCCTCTCTTTCTCTTCCCTTCTCTCACCCACACCCCTCTGCCATGCACACACAGAGGAAAGGACATGAGAAGACATACTAAGAAGATAGCTGTTCTACAGGCCAAGAAGTAAGGCTTCACCAGAAAATCACTCTGCTAGCACTTTGATCTTAGAGTTCTAACATGTAGAACCGTGACAAAATTAAGTTTTGTTATTCAAGTCACCCAGTGTGTGATATTCTGTAACAGTAGCCTCAGCAGATAAATATACTTGCTGTGGATTAAAGGAAAAATTACACCCTTTGGGATTTGCTCGAGTCTCTCAATCTGTACGTTTATCAGTTCAGTTGCTCAGTTGTGTCGGACTCTTCGTGACCCCATGGACTGAAGCACACCAGGCTTCCCTGTCCATCACCATCTCCTGGAGCTTGCTCAAACTCATATTCATGGAGTCGGTGATTCCATCCAACCATTATGTCCTCTGTTGTCCCCTCCTCCTCCTGCCTTCAATCTTGCCCAGCATCAGGGTTTTTTCCAATGAGTGAGCTCTTTGCATCAGGAAAAACTATAGCTTTGACTATATGGACCTTTGTCATAAAAGTAATGTCTCTGCTTTTTTAATATGCTGTCTAGGTTTGTCATAGCTTTTCTTTTTTTTTTTCCCAGCAGCTGAAATGGTCTTTTATTTTTATTTATTTATTTATTTATTTTTACCATCTCAATTTATTTTTATTAGTTGGAGGCTAATTACTTTACAATATTGTAGTGGTTTTTGTCATACATTGACATGAATCAGCCATGGATTTACATGTATTCCCCATCGCGATCCCCTCTCCCACCTCCCTCTCCACCCGATTCCTCTGGGTCTTCCCAGTGCACTTGTCTCATGCATCCAGCCTGGGCTGGTGATCTGTTTCACCCTAGATAACATACATGTTTCGATGCTGTTCTCTCGAAACATCCCACCCTTGCCTTCTCCCACAGAGTCCAAAAGTCTGTTCTGTACATCTGTGTCTCTTTTTCTGTTTTGCATATAGGGTTATCATTACCATCTTTCTAAATTCCATATATATGTGTTAGTATACTGTATTGGTCTTTATCTTTCTGGCTTACTTCACTCTGTATGATGGGCTCCAGTTTCATCCATCTCATTAGAACTGATTCAAATGAATTCTTTTTAATGTCTGAGTAATATTCCATGGTGTATATGTACCACAGCTCAGATTGGGAGAAAATAATAGCAAACAAAGCAACAGACAAAGGATTAATCTCAAAAATATACAAGCAACTCCTACAGCTCAATTCCAGAAAAATAAATGACCCAATCAAAAAATGGGTCAAAGAACTAAACAGACATTTCTCCAAAGAAGACATACAGATGGCTAACAAACACATGAAAAGATGCTCAATATCACTCATTATCAGAGAAATGCAAATCAAAACCACAATGAGGTACCACTACACGCCAGTCAGGATGGCTGCTATCCAAAAGGCTACAAGTAATAAATGCTGCAGAGGGTGTGGAGAAAAGGGAACCCTCTTACACTGTTGGTGGGAATGCAAACTAGTACAGCCGCTATGGAGAACAGTGTGGAGATTTCTTAAAAAACTGGAATTAGAACTGCCATATGACCCAGCAATCCCACTCCTGGGCATACACACCGAGGAAACCAGATCTGAAAGAGATACGTCCACCCTAATGTTCATTGTCATACCTTTTCATCCAAGGAGCAAGTGTCTCTTAATTTCATGGCTGCTGTCATCATCTGCAGTGATTTTAGAGTCCAAGAAAATAAAGTCTCTCACTGTTTCCATTGTTTCCCCATCTATTTGCCATGAAGTGTTGGACTGGATGCCATGATCTTCATTTTTTGAATGTGAAATTTTAAGCCAGCTTTTTCACTCTCCTCTTTCACCTTTATCAGGAGGCTTTTTAGTTCTTCTTCACTTTCTGCCGTAAGGGTGGTGTCATCTGCATATCTGAGGTTATTGATATTTCTCCCAGCAATCTTGATTCCAGCTTATGCTTCATTCACCTCTGCATTTTGCGTTATGTACTCTGCATATAAGTTAAATAAGCATGGTGACAATATACAGCCTTGGCGTACCCCTTTCCCAATTTTGAACCAGTCTGTTGTTCCATGTCCGGTTCTAACTATTGCTTCTTGACCTCCATACAGGTTTGTCAGGAGGCAGGTCAGGTGGTCTGGTAGTCCCATCTCTTTCAGAATTTTCCACAGTTTGTTGTGACCCACACAGTCAAAGGCTTTAATGTAGTCAATGAAGCAGATGCTTTTCTGGACTTCTTTTGCTTTTTCTATGATCCAATAGATGTTGGCAATTTGATCTCTGGTTCCTCTGACTTTTCTAAATCCAACTTGTACATCTGGAAGTTCTCAGTTCATGTACTTTTGAAACCTAGCTTGAAGGATTTTGAGCATTACCTCGCTAGCATGTGAAATGAGTGCATACAAACCCAGGGAACTTACTACTGTGTTGTTCCTTGACTTCCAAAGCCCCCAGATCGTTTGTCTTCCTTTTCTACTTTTTCCAATCTCTGTATGTTTCTGTCATATGTAATGCCCAGAGTTTTTAGTTGTAGTTGACACAAGGAATAGGAAAAAGTATGTTTACTCTATCTTCCCTGACATGAAAGTCCCTCAAACTCTGCCACTTTAATGGCTAATGCTTTTTAATTTATTACAATGTGCATCTTGGCTTCTCTAGATTAGAGAAAACAAACACAAGGGTTCTTTTCATTTGTTTGTTGCTTGAGTCAAGAGAACACCCTAGAACAGGTGTCAAGCAGCCTTTGGTGATAAAGTTAGCATCACAGTCTCCCAAAAGGAAATGTTGACAAATACATTGTATATACAATTCAGGGCTGACCTTTTACAGCTGCCTTTGAATTTGTGCATATTATGACGTTTTTTGTTTGGTTTTGTTTTTTAAATCTTGAGTATCTTGTTAGCATACTGCCAGCAACAGATTCTGTTTGGAATTAAAACCTCTCTCTGGACATTAATGTTGTAGAAAGGGCAGAAATCAGCACTGTAAGATTGTCTTATTTTATAATCAAATGTCAACTAATTACTCCAGTAAGTTAAAAAGGCTTGCTCATTTTTAATCAGGATTATATTCGTTTTCAGAGGAATAAAAGTCTTCTGTCATAAAATCTCTCTCCTCCTCTCCCACCTCCCTATTATAAAAAGTTAAGTGTTATTTTATCTGGGTTTTACTATAGCGGTGATATAAATGACCAGATATATTAAGCATAGACTGCTTGGATGCATTCATGGAAGAGGAACTTACAGCCATTTGTCTATGGAGCAATTTTAACTGCAGCGCCTTGTGCTTGGAAGACTGATGGTCTGCTCCGTGGGGTCCCATGGGGAATCATCTGATTCAGTGTTTCCTCCCAAGCACTGTCTTACCTTTCACTGGGATAGTGTCCAGGGAATACCCAGTTTTCCCATCCTTCATTGCTCTCAGCTTGGTTCATCTCAGGAAATCACTTTCTTACTGGTTCCCAGGTTTTTTAAATTGGCTATTGAGATAGATTTTACATACTGTAAAATTCACCTCTTTAAAGTGAACTTTTTGAAAAGTATAGTTGATCTACCATGTTTAATTTCAGGTGTACAGCAAAGTGTAATCTTTGCCCTCACAGATTATTGTAGATAGTGGATGTACTTTCCTGTTTAACAGTAGGTCCTTCTTGTTTATTTTATATCTCGTAGCGTGTATTTGTTAATCCCAAGCTCCTAGTTTATCCCCCTTTCCCCTTTGGTAACCATCCTTTTGTTTTTTATGTCTGTGGGTCTACTTCTGTTTGGTAAATAATTTCGTTTGTATTACATTTTTTTTTAGATTCCACATGTAAGTGATAGCATATGATATTTATTTTTCTCTATATGTCTTACTTAGTATGATAATCTTCAGATTCATCCATGTTCCTGCAAATGGCATTATTTCATTATTTTTTATGGTTAAGTAATATTCCATGTGTCTATGTATATATGTATATGTGTACATATATATATACATATATATATATATGTACATTCATCAAGCTAGCCCTGGTGGCTCAGATGGTAAAAAATCTTCCTGCAATGTGGGAGGCCTGGGTTCGATCTCTGGGCTGTGACGATCCCCTGGAGAAGGAAATGGCAACCCACTCCAACATCTTTCCTGGAGAATGCCATGGACAGAGGAGCCTGGCAGGGTGCAGTCCATGGGGTCACAGAGAGTTGGACACGACTGAGTGACTAAGCACACATGCATGTACATTCGTCTGCTGATGGCCATCTAGCTTGATTCCATGTCTTGGTTTTGTAAATAGTGCCGCTATGAGCACTGAGGTGTATGTATCTTTTCAAATTAGAGTCTTTTTCTTTCCTGGATATGTGTGCAAGAGCAGGATTGCCCATGCCTTTGTTTTAACTCTGGTTCACAATTCTTTTCCCTTACAACTTCAGTTACTTTTAGAAATCTCAAAATCACATTCTCTTCTTAAACTAATACGGGAACAAAGACCTGGGGAGATTAAAGTGGTTTTGTTAAGATATGCATATTGACAGTGAAAAGAGAGAAGAACTCCAATTCTCTAACCAAATAAAAATTCTTATTATATTTCTATGATTTCTTCTGTCTCTTTTTGTTACATTTCTATAATCTCCCTGGGAACAGAGGAGGAAAGAATAAAACATTACTAACAATGGGGCAGAGGAACCAGAGATCAAATTGCCAACATCTGCTGGATCATCAATAAAGCAAGAGAGTTCCAGAAAAACATCTACCTCTGCTTTATTGACTATGCCAAAGCCTTTGACTGTGTGGACAACAAACTCTGGAAAATTCTTAGAGAGATGGGAATACCAGACCACCTGACCTGACTCCTGAGAAACCTGTATGCAGGTCAGGAAGTAACAGTTAGAACTGGACATGGAACAACAGACTGGTTCCAAATAGGAAAAGGAATATGTCAAGGCTGTATATTGTCACCCTGCTTATTTAGCTTATATTCAGAGTACATCATGAGAAACACTGGGCTGGATGGAGCACAAGCTGGAATCAAGATTGCTGGGAGAAATATCAATAACCTCAGATGTGCAGATGACACCAGCCTTATGGCAGAAAATAGAGAAGAACTAAAGAGCCTCTTAATGAAGGTGAAAGAGGAGAGTGAAAAAGTTGGCTTAAAACTCCACATTCAGAAAACGAAGATCATGGCATCTGGTCCCATCACTTCATGGCAAATAGATGGGAAACAATAGAAACAGTGGCAGACTTTATTTTCTTGGGCTCCAACATCACTGCAGATGGTGATTGCAGCCATGAAATTAAAAGACACTTGCTCCTTGGAAGAAAAGCTTTGACCAACCTAGAAAGCATATTAACAAGCAGAGACATTACTTTTGCCTACAAAGATCCGTCTAGTCAAAGCTATGGTTTTTCCAGTAGTCATGTGTGGATGTGAGAGTTGGACTATAAAGAAAGCTGAATGCCGAAGAATTAATGATTTTGAACTGTGGTGTTGGAGAAGACTCTTGAGAGCCCCTTGGACTGCAAGGAGATCCAATCAGTCCATCCTAAAGGAAATCAGTCCTGAATATTCATTGGAAGGGCTGATGCTGAAGTTGAAACTCCAATACTTTGGCCACCTGATGCGAAAAACAGACTCATTAGAAAAGACCCTGATGCTGGGAAAGATTGAAGGCGGGAGAAGAAGAGGACGACAGAGGATGAGATGGTTGGATGGCTTCACCGACTCAATGGACATGAGCTTGAGTAAACTCTGGGAGTTAGTTATGGACAGGGAAGCCTGGTATGCTGCAGTCCATGGGATCACAAAGACTTAGATGCGACTGAGCGACCAAACTGAACTGAACTGAACAATGAGTGATCAATGGGAGCAATAGACCCAACTCGAGAAACATGAACAAAATAATCAGCGACCTCTAATTCAGATTTTGGAAATCTCTGGAACCAGCCCACCTGGTATCAGAATCTGGAGACAGCTTGTGTGGGTCTTCTTTGGTATCCTCACAGAAGTATTCTAAAACATAAACTATAACTTGACATTTGTTGTAAAATAAATCAGTTCTTTTGATTGAAAGTGACAGAAAGCCAACTAAAAATGCCTGAAATATACAGGACAAATCATTGGCTCATGTATTTAAGGAAGAGGCTTGAGACACAGGTGCTTAAAATGTGTAGTCAGAAATTTAATTTTCTATGTTCCTTGGCTCTACCTTCCTGTGTTGGCTTAATTTCCAAGTAGGCTCAGTGGTTGCTTTTTGTTGTTGTTGTCTTATAAGCAGCATCAGGCTTGCCTCTTACAAGCTTAGAAACTCTAGGGGAATGAAGGTCTTTTTCCTTAGAGTCTGAGTAAAGTCATGCACCTTGGTCCTGACTAGAACTCCTAAGATCACGTGCTCAACTCTGGACCAGTCAGTAAGGTGAAGACCAAAATGCTCTGATTAGCCAAACTAGGACTGAATTCCCTGCACACTTCTTAACTTCAGAGATGGAGTCAGTAAACTTCATAAACTGAGATTGTAGAATTTTTTCCTCTGAAGGAATATTGAGATGCTATCACCCGATTAAGGGGGAAGGGATGCCAGGAGGATAGATTGACATGTATCTATTACCTATGGAGGAGGTGGTAACATAGAGAATGAGGTCAGGGAAGAATTATTCCCATGAATGCCAAGGCAATCATTACTGTTGTTGCTGGGTTAAGTATCTTTTCTGAGTTGGGGATGGGATTCTACAGGTTCAGATTTTTCACAAAATTTGTTTCAGAATCTTTCTAAAAGTTTTCATCTGTCTCATCCATTTTATTTAAAACTGTCTGTCAAAATATGAGCCTTCAAGAGACATTTAAAAGTAGAAACTTATTTTTTAATTTTACTTTTTCTTCTTTATTTAACAATAAACACCAAGGCTATATGAAAATCCTTGTGAATATATGTTATTCTAGCAAAATTACAGGCTAAATAAGTTTGGGGGCTAAGCTGGAAAAGTAACTACTTTTAACAAAAACTTTTTTAATGGAAAAATGAATTTCATGTTCCACACAACTGGTTTACAAATGGACCATTGAAATACAATCCATTCACAAGCCCACACTGCTAAGCAATCTGGCAGATGCGTCAATGAACTTTAATTACATGGAACCATTTTGATAAATTTAGTCTTCTTCCTCTACTCAATAACTAAGGATCTACCTGGAGCAAAGTCAGAGCAGATATGATCATACATATAAGAGTTGGGTCACCCGTGTTTATGTGTACAGATGATACAGAGAGGACCATGCTAAGCAGAACTCACTATCCTTCCTGGTGAGCATAGAGGAACGATTAAGGAAGTTTTCGTATGTCCAGGGAATTATCAGGACATCTTATTTTCATAAAGATAAAAAGATCTTAATGACTCTTAAGATAGGCAGACTCTTCGAGCTGATGGCTTGGGAGAAGTCCCTTAAAAGAATATGACTCCCAAGAGAGAACTTCCTAGGCATGTGGACAAGCAGTCCTGATTGCCCTTGTCTGCTACCTTTGATTTCCTGACTTGTAAGACTAATGGCCATGAAGCTAAACACAGTTCAGTCTTTCAAGGATTTCATCCACTCATTCATTCATCCTTTCATTCACTGAGACACACAGGTCCAAGACTCTGAAAGGTGGGGACAGCCAGCTTCCAAGCCCCAAGCTTACATAAACCTTAAATTCTGACATCTGCTCAAGCCCCAGTGTGCAGGAAAGTATCATGAGGCCTCATCACAGATGTTGAATCCACCTGAAATCTGAGAAATCCAAGAATAACCAAAGAGTTAGACTGAAAGAATGTCCTCAACTGAATTAAAAAGTTGTTTAATTCCAAGATAATCTCTCAGAAAGCGTTTGTGATGTTGTGCTGGGGAAACAGAGAAACAAATAAGGAAAGATCTCGAATTTACATTCTAATGGAAGAGATTGATGTGTAGAAGTTCATTATAATACAAGGCAGAGAGAAACAGTTGCCATGCTGGCCATATAAGCTTTGGGCCAAGGGAGGACTCAGGACAGCTCCAGCCCCACGTTCTTGACCTTGTCTGTAAGCTTCTGTCTGACAGCCTTTGGCTCCTACCATTTCTGCCTTCACCTCTGAGGTGAATATCTTACTCTTTGTAGTTCCAGATAAGAAGAATCCCCTGACCCAGAGATTCACAAACTTTTGGTTCGTAATACCTGTAGGCCAAAAGAAATGCCTAACAGTTTTGTTTGTTAAGTAGATTAAAATATATAATGAACTTGTGTCCTAACAACTTAGTAGCCATTTGAAAAAAATACATATACTTCAGTGAAAAAAACATTCCTTCCATTCTTTCATAACCACAGTTTCTTTCTGATGGTGTGTGTGCCTGTTGAGCACTGCACAGCTTTTCAAATCTTGGCACCGGATTGAACACTGACATCCTTATTTCCAGTTCTACAGTGATTTTTGCAGGGCACTGCCTATTTTAGTGCCTGGCATCCTGCAGTCCATGAGGTCGCAAATCGGACATGACTGGGCAACTGAATAACAATAACAGCTTTTGATCACAGAAACCTCTGAAAATACAGCTTTGAGAAGGTAGGGTGTCCTCAAAGGAGCTGGAGGTAATGTTGAAGCTGTGGAATACTGCAAGCTAGTAATTCATGCAGTGTGGATGGATCTGGAGTATCGCTGTGTTTCTCTTACAAGTTTAAAATCCCCTGTAGCACTCTTATGTTTGTTGCAGTGCCCTGTGCATAGTCTGGGAACCAGGACCTTAGCGGTCTTTTCCCTGTTCACTTTGGGATAAGAACCTTCTCCTAGTGTTATCCATGGCCTCTATCCCAAAGTCCTGTTTTCAGGTTTGAACAGGGAATGAAGGATTTTGCAGAGTCAGGATGTGGACACTCTTGCCAGTAAGCTGAATCAAGATCAGGTGCGTTGAACTGGACTACATCCATGGAGATGATGTATTCAATCTGGAGAGGATAACGGAATACACTTATTACTTGAGTGCAGAGTCAACATGGCTTGATGTATTTGTTTTTTCATGATTTGGAAGCACTTCTAAGTCTTTTTTTTCCCCCTTTATTTATTTTTCAGTGGGTTTTGTCATACATTGATATGAATCAGCCATAGATTTACACGTATTTCCCATCCCGATCCCCCCTCCCACCTCCCTCTCCACCCGATTCCTCTGGGTCTTCCCAGTGCACTTGTCTCATGCATCCCACCTGGGCTGGTGATCTGTTTCACCATAGATAATATACATGCTGTTCTTTTGAAACATCCACCCTCACCTTCTCCCACAGAGTTCAAAAGTCTGTTCTGTACTTCTGTGTCTCTTTCTCTGTTTTTTGCATATAGGGTTGTCGTTACCATCTTTCTAAATTCCATATATATGTGTTAGTATGCTGTAATGTTCCTTTATCTTTCTGGCTTACTTCACTCTGTATAATGGGCTCCAGTTTCATCCATCTCATTAGAACTGATTCAAATGAATTCTTTTTAACGGCTGAGTAATATTCCATGGTGTATATGTACCACAGCTTCCTTATCCATTCATCTGCTGATGGGCATCTAGGTTGCTTCCATGTCCTGGCTATTATAAACAGTGGAAGCACTTCTAAGTCTTGAGGTCCTCACCACAATTATTTACTAACATGGTTATACTTCATGAGTTCACTGAGGCCTAATTTATAGATTTATGTTGTCAGAATGCCGATTTTATCTTCACTGTACTGTACAATATATTATTTTCTAATTAGACTAATATGAAATTGGTCTAGAGCTTCAGATGACTTTGTTATGCCTCTGTTTTCTGAAAGCAATGAGGAAAATGAGACATAAGTTTGTGAGAATAAGAAATCCTACTGAAAATGGGAACCTAAATAGACTTACCAAAGTTGTTTTTCAGGACAGAAAATAGGACCTGTGTAAAGGGGTTAATGTTTCTGAGATATATAATAAGTCCATTTTTAACTTAAGTGAATTGTATCACTCTGTGATTCCCCATCAATGGAATCCATAGCATTCATTGGCTTAAGGGAAAAGACAGGTATCACTCAGGGCAAAGAAATCATTGTTGGACTCTGAGCCTCAGGGAGAATATCCTGGACTCCCTACAGCACTGATTCTTCAATTTTAGCGAGCATAGGAATCACCTGGAATGTTTGCTAAGTTATAGAATGCTGGGCCTTATTCCAAAATCTCACCCAGAGTTTCTGATTCAGAAGATCTGGGGTGGGACCCAGGAATTTGCATTTCTGATAATTTTCCAGGTGACACTGATGCTGCTGATTTTGAGAACCACTGCCCCCCTCCCAGAGGACTATAATTCCTCAAGATTAAGTGTACCAAGAGAGAAAGAGATTTATAAATTTCAGAGTTCCCATTTCCATATCAAAAGTGAAGCCTGGGGTTCTAAAACTGGGTTTTTACTGTAAATAAATGTTAGTAGGCATCACCAGACAAGATCTGGTCACCTCTGCTGCTAGAGAGAGGTGACAGAGAGGTGGGAAAGGAAAAAAAGTGACAAAAGAGAGACCAGCTGCCTCTCCCTACAACCTTAGAGTCTAGTTTAAATGGCAAGAAGCAACAATCCTTAGTAAATGCCAGGGAACCAAATATTATCCAAAGCCAGTGCCCATTTTCTTGCCTTGAAAGGTTTTGTCATGAAAACTTTCCTGCTATGGTATTTCAGTACTTCTTCCTATTGCTATTAGGTTTTCTCCTATGCATAAAGAATTATTCTTACTTCAAAATCCAAGATCTAGCTTCATGAAAGTTTCACATATTTGAGCACTGAATTCACTGATGGTTTAAAATAAGACATCACTCTATTGCCCAATGAATCCGTGTTTTGCAAAGTATCAAATATCTCCCATTTTTGTATGAACAGAAGGTTCATTCAGGACTTTTCATAGTTAAGAAGCTTCCTTCTGTTTCCCACTGAGGACAAAAGTTATATTCTTTCTGCAATGGGTACAACCCTGCAGTGGCATTCTTTTCCTATTTGGATATGACAGATACCCTCTCAGGAACTAAACTCATTTCTGCACAATGTACTTGAGACTTGGAGAAGTAAACCACAGTTTATCTCCTTTAAATAGCACTCCCCAGTTCAGAGCATAAGGCAGATAACCTCAATGTGAACTTTGCCTATGGATGTTTATCTACAGCCTCCAAGTTATATGGATTTATTCCCATAATATACAGACCATTTTGCAGATAATGTCGAGAGCAAACATTTTATTACTGATTTCTTGTAAATTACACATCGCTGTGTTTTAATGGATTTTCCTTCCAAGCCTCAGTCTCACAACATGAGTAGTTATACAGATTTTTATTATGATCTTGAATATTGACTTTTAATTATGCACTGGTTAACAAAACAAATAAGGCCGTCATTTCCATCAGGGGAGTGTTAAAGATGGAGGGTATCTTTGACATCCCACCTGCTTTCCCATCCCAGTACTGTTTTTCAAACATCACCCACACCAGGCATAAAAATGTTAAAATCTCACATAACTTTAAGAAGACCCTGGAGCAGTTTTTAATTATGTTTATCGCAAAGGATACATGGCTTACAGTAATGATAGTTGAAGGGCACCTTAACAATCATATTCAGCAGTAAGAAGGACTGTTCAAAGAGGCATAGGATGCATTATATCCAGCTCAGTAAAAGACAGACTAGAAAATATACTTTAAATTGAAGCCAAAAAACGTAGACAGTCCAATGAACTTCCTGACCACAAGGATATCAGGGGAAACAAGTCATTAAAAAATCCAAGGACTAACCTCCACTCTTTCTGGTATGTTTCAGTTCTTAAGATGGCCTTGTAGAAACTCAGCATCTGATAGCAAAGGCCCGAGTCCTGAAAATCTGAAGTCAGCATCCGGAAATGGTGACCCCTCCAACACCACTCTCATTCGAAGGCCCAGTGATCTCATCTTTGAAGATAAAAAGAGGTGGTAAGGAACTTCTATAGGGCGTTTATATTTTTAGATTCTGTTTCTGAGTTTGAGGAGGGTTAAAGCCTTTTGAAATTTCTTCCTGGCCATTCAGGCAGGAAAATAGGTCAAGAGCTCAGTAAGACCAAGGAGATCAGCGGTTTATTTCTGTACGCCAGTTACCGTTCTTTTTAACTCTTTGTCCCCAAAATATCCCGTCCTGTAGTATGTCCTGTTTGGAAGTATTAGAGGAAAAGACAAGTTCAAGATATTTGAGTTCTCAACGAATGTTGGTTTAATAAATCTTGGCAGGAGATACAAATGAGTGAATGAACAGATGAAATTTTGACAATGACACAAATGGTATAAATAGGTTTAATGTATTTTATTTAGAACTACAGAAAATTGGAGTTCATTCAAGAAATGAATCTAATCCATTTTTTAAAACTCAGTTTTTAAACTCATGGAGCAACAAAATAATTTGCCACCCACCCTCCCCCGCCCCCAGAATAATAGTATCGGAACTGGGAACTGAAGGTATGAAGCTAGTTCAATGATATTGTCCTTTACATTTTACTCTTCTGGGATGCCAGTTCTCTCTGCACTTTGTCTTGTGGAAAAACCTGGAAATTTTTTGTTTGTTTGTTTGAAATTCCTATACACAGCAACAAAAACAACAATGGAAAAACCCCCCAAGCCAATTATTCGGCTCAATCAGGGAACACAGAAACTACCCTCATGTCCTGCATGGTATCACGATTCTTTATTCGCTTCTTGGTCTACCACGCCAACTTTGCAAACCAAAGAACAGAAATAAGATAGTGCTAATTACTACAAGAAACCATCACTACACAAAACAGTAGTTTTGTCACTATCATAAAATGTTACAGGTCCTAGCCAAACAGTGAGAAAAGTTGTTGCTAGAAAATATCAACTACTTTAGGAGTCAATGGACTCCTTCACGTCTTCTCAAATTGATTGATCCCTGACTTACTGGTTAAAACAGAATGTAATCCAGGGAGTCTATGGAAAAAGGTCACTTTGAATAGCTGTATTTTGAGAGCAAAGAGAAAAAGGGGGGCATTTTTCTAACACAAAGGAACTTTAAGGTTGTCTTAATACTGTTAGAGAAAGAAGCACCTGCCTGATAGAATTGCAGCCTCTCTGGCCAATTATGAGGAATTCTTTCTATCCCAATGATGGAATCAACTCTTAACAAGAAATGAAACAGCACAAGCCCACTGCGACTTGAAGAAGCTATGTTTATTTCAGAGTCTCAAGGAGCCATGTGTTGTTAAACAAAATATAAAATGTGCAATAAACTTTAGGTATAAAGGACTTTGTTGGCTATAAAATTTTATTTTACTGCTGTCCTCCTATGGCTAAACACATTTGAGATCAGTAAAGTATTAAAATATTCAAGATGACAGAACATGAATCCTAATTCCAGAAATGCAGTGAGAATGAATGACAGGGGGCAGACACAGAATGCCTAGAACTGTCATCTGTGTAAAGTCCATCATTTCAGTAGGTACTTAATTAAAAAGGATGCAGAGGGTAGAGTGAGCATCCTTAATTGATCATTTCCATTACTCTTCACACAGACACCAGTTGAAACTGAGAGTGACAATTCTGAGCCAGAATCTCCTTGTTACAGTGAGTCGAAGGCAGGAATATCCATCTCACTGACACACACAGTCAGGATGTTGCAGAGTTTTCCAGAGGCCCAAATTGTTCTTGTAAATCTATGGGAGCTCAGAAACATACATACTGTTCTAAATTTCCCTGAATGTACAGGAAGGAAAGGATTTGTACTTTGAAACAGGAAACCCCTATATACTGTCTGAGGAAAGCCTTTGTTACTGAAACAAGTCTCCCTGTGAAGAATCGTAGTTTCCAGGGGGAGCTATCCCTACTAATTAGACTCAAGGTTGATTTGGACATTGCAAAACTGTATTATATTCCCTCAGGACAGGAAATACTAAATAAGGGGAAGCAAAATCTTAAAAAGAAGGGAACGGTGGAGTTTCCTACTGAACCCTGGCAAAGTAGGAGAATTAGAAAATTCTTTTGGATCTTCTGTCAGACTTAAAAAACATGATTAGGATGGTGTCACAGAAGCCCATCATTTTTGTTGCTTCTGGAGTAGCACAGTTACATTTAAACTTGATTTTTCCAAGTTCTGGCCTTCCAGTACATGAGCATGTGTTTAAGGTGTCTTTTGTTGCTTCTGTTGTTCCCCTGTGTGTGTATGTGTGTGTGGTGTAGGATGAGGGTAGGAGTTCTCATTATTGTATCCTTAGTTTCTAGTGCAATACCTGACACACAGTCAAATTTCAATCTGTACATTTTAAAGGAAGGTATTTTAGAACATTTACTTCTGGTCCTTATTTACAAAAATCATACTTATTCATTATAGAAAAAAATAAAAAGGATAATATAAATAATAAAGATAAAAGTTAAATTCACTCATCATCTAATGTATGGTATAATTAGTGTTAATGTTTTAGTGTAATTCCAAAAAGTTAATTTGTGTATGTATGTGTGCACATGCCCAAGTATACCTAGAAACCCAGAAGTACACACACATACACACACACTTATATACATACACCAAACAATTGATATAAAACCAAATTCAGTTATATATTCTTTTCTTCAACTTAACTTTAATGAGTTAGGAGAGAGATTCTACTGAGTAGATAATTGCTTATAAAGTTCACCGTGTCCACTCCCTAAAAACTCTCAAACTATGAATTCCATGATCTGGGGTTGAAGAAGTTACCCTGTGTTTCCCTTACCTGCTAGTAATGCCATATATTGAGCAATTACTAAGTGCCAGGAAACTGCAAAGCACTTGACTCATGGTGAAAGTGAAAGTGAAGTCGCTCAGTCGTGTCCGACTCTGTGACCCCATGGACTGTAGCCTACCACGCTCCTCAGTTCATGGGATTTTCCAGGCAAGAGTACTGGAGTGGGTTCTGTTTAAACCTTCACAACATCTTTTGGCGAGAATTACTATTAGGATCTTCTTTTTAGGACCTGCAGTGTGTAAGTAATTTTCTCCAGTTCACCCAATGGTAAATGACAGAACTGGGTTTTGAACCTGGACTTCCCTGTGGCTCAGTTTGTAAAGAATCTGCCTGTCATGTGGGAGACCTGGGTTCTATTCCTGTGTTGGGAAGATCCCCTGGAGAAAGAAAAGGCTACCCTCTCCTCTGGCCTGGAGAATTCCATGGACTGTATAGTCCATGGGGTCGCAAAGAGCTGGACACGACTGAACGACTTTTACTTTACTCACTGCTTAATTTAGATCCTGAGCTGAATCCTGGGTCTATCATTGCCTTGACTATGACCAAGACTATGTTACACCTTTCCACTTTCTACCTTTTGATTACTTGGTTCTTTTAATCTTATTTCTGAAATATCCCCTGTTTTCCAATCCCCCCAAAATACTTTAACTCATTGTTTCTCAAAAGGAACAGTCTGCCCTCTGGTGAGACATTTTTGTTGCACCTTGAAGGGGGATACTACAGGGTATCTATTGCGTAGAGGCTAGGGACATTGCAAAACATTCCACAATATTTGAGACAGGCTCCCTCAGCAAGGAATTATCCAGCCCAAAATGTTAATAGTGCCAAGGAGCCCTGCTTTAGCTCATTTCCCCAGGCTTTCTTGTCTAAACACAAACAGCCTCCTAATTAGTTTCCTTACCTTAAGTTTCATGCTCACCCACACTGCCGCTTTGTCTGTCTCTTTAAACACAGATAAAATCATGCCTCTCTTTTGCTCTGTTTAGCTCTGTAGCTATGGAGGACTGCTTGGGTCCAAGTACAGATACAAATAGTTCTAGACTATATAACATTGGGCAAGTAATTTAATTTCTCTGAAAAAAGAATAATAGCTAGCACCTACCTCAATAGCCTTTAACACTTCAAGGCTCAGATAGTTAAGTCCCTGATAAATGTTATCCATCATTAAATATATATATATATATATATATATATATATATATATATATATCTTTGAAGGTTTTCAACTTCTTGCAGAAGAAAACCCAAACCCAATACAACATTCCAACTCTTACACCATAGAGACCCATCTGGGCTGTTGGCCTGGATGACCTGGGCACTAGCTGTGCGGGACTACCTGCCATCCTCTAGATTCATGGAGACTTGCATGTCAATGTCTTTGCTTATGCTCCCCTGCCAGCCTGGGAAGCCCATTTCCCTGTCCCCACCTGGAAGCATCTGTCTTTAAGACTCAGGTAAAATGTCACTTCTTCTGTTTAGCCTTCTTTTCTAGCTAGTCAGATGTACTTACTCCTTACCCTACATGATCACAATATTTTTGTTATTCCATCTGTCAGTCCACCCATCCATCCACCCACCCACCCATCCATCCATTCATTCATTGGTTGTAATACATAGTAGTTAAGATTACAAACTCTGAAATCAGATTTCATTAGTTCATATTCAGGTTCCAAAATGAAATTTATGAAATCTTGAACAAGTTACTTGGCTTTACAAAGCCCTATTTTCCTTGCCTTTAAAATAAGTGCAATAATGATAATATGCAGTCAATAAATTTATTGTGAGGATTAAATGTGTAAACCTTTTACCATATTGCTTGCTATGGATAAACCCTAAATAAATGTCAGATTTCACCCAACTTGTACTTGTTGGGCACCTGCTGTGTGGCAGGCCTTCTTCACATTGTGCCTTGGATTAGAACCTGTGGTGCATGTTGCCCACACCTCTCACTGGATACAGCGCTAGTTGCAGAAAGGTAGTTTTGAAAAATCTCTTCACATCAACACTTGAAATGTAGGTGACAAAAATACAATTTCTGCCAATACCCCCCTATGTTTCATAAAGTTGTGCTGGTCAGTATTTCACTCTTAAGATGCTATTTATGCATCTCCTGGTGTGAGAAGTATGGCTGATAAAGGAGTCTACTATTCTCCTGCAGTGATAGACCCCCCTTCATTTTCAAGCCACCTTTTAAGCTGCCTCTCTGGGCATAATACAATCAAAAGAAATTTCTTCATGATTATAATAATGGCCTTGAGCCTTCTCAGTTACTCTGGTGCAGGAGAGATGATGTCAGTGACATATTCTTATAGAAGGAACTCAGTGACTGCTTAATTTTACATGTGGACTTTGAATGCTTTGTATTATGCTAAAATCCAGATTACAGTCTTCTCACTAAGCGAGTGGTCCAATCTGATTAATATAATGCATTCTCCTCTGTTGCCCAACATTGCCAAAGGCAAGGTATTACTTAGGGAACCACCCCCTTCCCAACATACACTCACACAAATGCAAAATAAATAGATCTGTACAATCATTATTGAGCTAAAATAACACTTAGAAATGTATTTTTATTGTGAAAAACGGCCAAAAAGAGTTTCTGACTGTTTGTAGTGCTGTAATGTGAAAGTCAGATAAATTGGTGCCCAGAAATCTGACATTTCAAAAGCCCAAGAATATGTTGCACTTTTTCTGATATGTCATTTTTGTAATTCTCCCAGCTATTTTTCTTTTGCAAAAAGCAATCCTTCTGTGCCCAGGCAGTTCAATTAGAGCATTGTAAAATTGTCAGAATGACTTCAGCATAAGTGCCCCTAAGCAATAGGCATAATTTTGGAGAGAAACAAGTTCTGTTCTTACCACCCTGGTGTGGGCAACGGTGTTAACTAACTTGAAGAAAGAATGCACTGCCTGCACCTTTTCCACTCAGTTAACCAGCCCCGAGAATTAGAAGCATACTGTCTCACCTCATAGCGGGCTCTTGTTCAGGGCAGTTCAGTATCTTTGAGCCCTTGTTTTACCAATAGCCCCTGCATTGTCCTCTCAATGTGTATGTACTAAGTGGTTCCACCTCTGGATGGTAGTTTTGTTGTTGTTCAGTTGCTAAGTTGTGCTGATTCTTTGAGATCCCATGGACTGCAGCACACCAGGCTTTCCGGTCCTTCATTATCTCCTGGAGTTTGCTCAAATTCATGTCCATTGAGTCAGTGATACTAACTAACCATCTTACTCTCTGCCTCCCCCTTCTCCTTTTGCCTTCAGTCTTTCCCATATCAGGGTCTTTTACAGTGAGTTGGCTCTCTGCATCATGTGGCCAAAGTATTGGAGCTTCAGCTTCAGCATCAGTCCTTCCAATGAATATTCAGGGTTGATTTCCTTTAGGGTTGACTAGTTTGATCTTGATCAGTCCTTGATCAGTTAGTAAATATTTTTGACTTTTCAGGCCATACCCATATGGTCTTTGCCATAGCTATACTGCTCTTCTATTGTAATGGGTAGTGCAAACAGGCTTGGCTGTGTTAGATGGAAATTTATAAGATTAAATGAAGACTCAGATTTGTCCCACAGGTCATAGTTTGCCAACCCTGGTATTAGGTCATAAAAGATGATGTGACTTGTCCTGTTTCTTTCTCTTTCAATCTAAAAAGACAATATTTCTAGAGTAGTTTTAGGTTCACAGAAAAATTGAGCAGAAGGTACAGATGTTTTCTACATACCCCCTGCTCCATGCATAGCTTCCCCCATGATCAACTTCCCTCACCAAGTGGTACATTTATTGCATCATACTGATAGAACTACCATGACAAATCATAATCTTTTGAAGTTCATAGTTTACATGAGGGTTCACTCTCGATGTTGTGAATTCTGTGGCTTTGGTCAAATGTATAATGATATTTATCTCTCATTATGGTATCATGCAGAGGAGTTTCATTGCTCTAAAAATTCTCTGTGCTCCACCTATTCGTCCTCAACTCCCCTAGCCCTGGTACTCACTGATCTTTTTACTGTCTCTGTAATTTTGTGTTTTACAGAATGCCGTATAGCTGGAATTGTAGAGTATGTAGTGTTTCATACTGGCTGCTTTCACTTGGTCATATTCTTTTAAGATTCCTTCATGTCTTTTCACATGGCTGGACAGTTCATTTTTTATTAGCTCTGAGAAATACTTCATTGTCTGAGTGTACTACAGTTTATTTATCCACTCACCTACCGAGGGATACATTTTGGTAGTTATAAATAAAGTTGTTATAAACATTTGTGTGCAAGTTTTTATATGGATCTAGTTTTCAAGTCATTTGGGTAAACACCAAGGAGCACGGTTGCTGGATGGTATATTAGGAGTGTGTTTTAGTTTTGTAAGAAACTGCTAAACTGTTTTCCAAAGTGGTTGTATTATTTTGCATTCCCACCAGCAGTAAATGAAGAGTTCCTGTTGCTTCATATCCTCACCAGCATTTGGTGGTGTTAGTGTTCTGGATTTTGGCCATTCTAGTAGATAAGTAGTTTATTTTATTGTTGTTTTAGCTTGTATTTCCCTGATATACAATGTGGAGCACCTTTCCATATGTTTGATGTCTGTACATCTTTTATGGCATCTTACTCTCCATTCAAGCCACTGTGTCCAGCTGTCCTGAAGCCACCTTGCTAGAGAGGCCATGAGGAAAGGCTACATAGAGGAAGAAGGAGATGCTCAAGTAGCCCCAGCTGCCCAAGTCTTTTCTCACAGATCTGTGAGGAGGCAATCTTCAAGATGCGTCCAGCCCAGACAGAATCTGTCTGACTGCAACCAGGTTGTGAGACCCCCAGCAAGAATAACCTAGCTGAGTGCAGTTAATCTCCCAAAATGGGAGATGATGGGATGAGCATATGACATAGTCCAAGCCTTTCACTATGTTCCACCAGCCTGCACATACTGCTTCCTATAGGGATGGACATGCATCTCAGTTTGGTCTGGTGAGACTCAGTTCCTTTATCTTCACAGTAAGAAAGAGTGGGTGAGTTCTCTTTTTGTTATGCTTCCTACTGGATAGCATGTAAATCTGGGGATGCTAGTGGACATTTTGGCAGCATCCAGGGAGACCCTGTCCAAGACAACAACCAGTGAAGAAAACAGGGCAGACTTATTGAGAGAGAGAAAGAGAGATAATGTGTGTGTGTGTCTGTGTGAGAGAGAGAGAGAGCATCTATGGAGCCATTTCTGAGGATTAACCCTGGGTATTCCAGGTGTAAGAACCAACTGTTGATTACATATATTCAAAAATCATAATTACATGTTGATCAGTTTTTTAAAAAATAGACACAATCAGGTTAAGAAAGCAATGTGTACAGCTTTCCCAAACCCCTGCCTCTTGCCTTCTTTCAGCTTCCCAATGGTAAACATTATCTTGAATTTTATCAACATATATCAGTTCTTTCTCTTTTAGAGCTTTGTAGAAATTTAATCGTATATTATATACTCTTTTCAAGTGACTTCTTTCACCAAATGTTCTATTATGACATTTTTCCTTGCTGTTGTCTGTAGATTTAGATTATTGTTGTGCACATCTGTACAATTTATTTAGCCTATAGTTGATGGACATTTTCAGTGTTTGTCTATCATGAATAATAATGCTATGAACATTCTTGAACATGTCTTTTGGTGAGTATATATCCACATTTCTACTGGGTATGTACCTTACAGTGAAACTCCTGGATCACAGGGGATACACATGTTAGGCATTATTCAATAGTACAAAATCATTTTCCTAAGTGAATCTTCCTTCAGCAATGTAGAAGAGTTCTGATTGCCCCACTTTCTCTTCAGCACTGATGTATTTCCATCTTACTCATTTTAATTATTCTGCTCGGAATAGTGCAATACTGCATTGTGCTTTTAATTTACATTTTTCATATGACTCATGAGGTCGAGCACTTTTTATTTATGTTTATTGATATCCTTTCTGATGAAGTGTCCAAGTCTTTTGCTTATTTATCTATAGGGTTATCTCTCATTTTCTCATTGATCTTAAGGAGTTCTTCACATATTCCAAATGTGAATTTGTTTTGAGGAAATGTAGGTACGTCAATAAATTTTTAATTGTGTGTTTGAATTAGGACTCCCTCCCTTAAAACTGTGTGTTTTTTTTTTAAAAAGAACATAGCTTGGCTGAGATGCTTAATCTGGACCCCAAAACAGTAGTACACTTGCTGTTCCATGAAGGGGAAAGCCTGCAAGTTATGGCTTGATTGAACAGTGAAGAGTTTTTCTGACTCTACCACATAGGCCCTTATTATGAACTACAAGTTTGTCAGGTAAGCACACAGAATCACAGGTCATGCTCCCTTCCCTGCTAAAATAGGCTGGTTAGAGACTAAGGGATATTTAACTTGAAATGGGCTGTTATGGTTGAATTCCTGGATTTTCTTTTTCTAAAAAAATATTTCATCATTACAATCAAACTAGCATAGTGTATAGAAGTACTTGATAGTAATACTTGCCATGTGGCATGTTAGTTCTCCGCCCATTGATTGAATCGACACTCTATGCATTGGGAGTCTTTACCACCAGACCATCAGGGAAGTCCCTCCTTGCACTTTCTATCCTCTCAATTTGACTTTCTCTATTTGTCTTTCAAAGGAGGTTGCCGTAGTATTCCCTGCATTGTCAAATGTTGCTCCCATGTGCACCAGACTCTCTGATGATCCTCGGGTTGGTTCTTAATAACATTTTAGAAGCCTGGAAAAAGAAACCAATGCATCACTAATTCCAGTCATGAAAAAGCAAGTGGTGGGACTTCTAGGCTTTCAGATTCTTCAGGGAATTTCCTAACTTGAGAAATTCTTTCTTTCTTCCATGCCATTAACAGCAAGATTTAAACCAAACAAAATACTTAGCATCAGTGGGAGAAAACGTCTTTTCCATTCTCCTCTGAAAGCTACACTCACCTCCAGGTAAAACATTGAAATGTGGATTTTTAAGCCCTTTTCTTTCTATATGGTCTCGTCATTAAGTCACCTTTGAAGTGTATGCTGGTAGAAGAGTCATGTGTAAATTAAAATAATAGGTAGCTAGGATATGTGAAACAGATTGCCAGTCCAGGTTTGATGCATGAGACAGGGTGCTCAGGGCTGGTGCACTAAGATGACCCAGAGGGATGGGATGTGGAGGTAGGTGGGAGGGGGGCTCAGGGGAACACATGTATACCCATGGCTGATTCATGTCAGTGTATGGCAAAACCACTACCGTATTGTAAAGTAATTAGCCTCCAATTAAAATAAATAAATTTAAAAAAATAGGTAGCTAGGAAACTAGGAAAAAATAGAAATCGACAAATTAGTTAAAATGGAAATAAACATGTATCACATCTGCCTTAGGATTTTTAATATACTTGACTCTAGAAATCAGATATACTGAAGGATCAAGAGATCAGATATGCATAAGAAATATTTTATTAACCATTTTGATGACTTGCAAATAGATTTTATGTAAGTAATAAAAACATTCGTTACTGCATCAGTTCAGTTCTGTTCAGTTGCTCAGCCATGTCTGACTCTCTGTGACCCCATGGACTGCAGCACGCCAGGCTTCCCTGTCCATCACCAACTCCCAGAGCTTGCTCAAACTCATGTCCATTGAGTCGGTGATGCCATCCAGCCATCTCATTCTCTGTTGTCCCCTTCTTCTCCTGCCTTCAATCTTTCCTAGCATCAGGGTCTTTTCTAATGAGCTGGCTCTTCACATTAGGTGACCAAAGTATTGGAGCTTCAACTTTAGCATCAGTCCTTCCAATGAATATTCAGGACTGATTTCCTTTAGAGTGCACTGAGAGTCTTCTCCAACACCACAGTTCAAAAGCATCAATTCTTTGGTGCTCAGCTTTCTTTATAGTCCAATTCTCACATCCATACACGACTACTGGAAAAACCATAGCTTTGACTAGATGGACCTTTGTCAGCAAAGTAATGTGTCTGCTTTTTAATATGCTGTCTAGGTTGGTCATAGCTTTTCTTCCAAGGAGCAAGTGTCTTTTAATTTCATGGGTGCAGTCACTGTCTGCAGTGATTATCGAGCCCAAGAAAATAAAACCTGTCACTGTTTCCACTGTTTCCCCATCTATTTACCATGAAGTGATGGGAACAGATGTCATGATCTTAGTTTTCTGAATGTTGAGTTTGAAGCCAGCTTTTTCACTCTCCTCTTTCATTTCCATCAAGAGGCTCTTTAATTCCTCTTCACTTTCTGTCATAAGGGTGTGTCATCTGTATATCTGAGGTTATTGATATTTCTCCTGGCAATCTTGATTCCAGCTTGTGCTTCATCCAGCCTGGCATGTTGCATGATATACTCTGCATAGAAATTAAAAAAGCAGGGTGACAGCATACAGCCTTGGTGTACTCCTTTCCCAATTTGGAACCAGTCTGTTGTTCCATATCTGGTTCTAACTGTTGCTTCTTGACCTGCATACAGATTTCTCAGGAGGCAGGTAAGGTGGTCTGGTATTCCTATCTCTTTAAGAATTTTCCACAGTTTATTGTGATCCACACCATCACAGGCTTTGGTATAGTCAATGAAGCAGAAGTAGATTTTTTTTTTCTGGAATTCTCTTGCTTTTTGTATGATCTCTCTTTGGCAATTTGGTCTCTGGTTCCTCTGCCTTTTCTAAATCCAGCTTGAACATCTGGAAGTACTTTATAGTAATGCTGCCTACAAATAGTTAAATTGTTGTCCATGAAAATAAATCAGTGAGGGAGCAGTGACTTTTAACACATAAGCATGGAAACCTAGTTCAGTTCTCCTCCTCAACATGTTTCCATCAGGTCCTAAGATCAATTAGAGTGTTTTTGCATGGGATATGACTGGTATCTTGAAGGAAGTGAGGCTCAAAGGATTAAGAGATAAATATTTATCCTACCTTATCCATCCTTCCCAACAAACAGACTGATAAAAAAAATAGCATCAATCTCTTTAGGTTGACACAGGCTTAGGAGGCCAACTTCACTCCTGTGGGTGTACTGATACTGTAGTCTATCAGATGTCATAGGAAAACAAGATGATCAGATTGCAAAACCCATCAACTTTAATATCTGATCACGTCTAGACAGTTGATGGCCCTGCCTCTTAGGACAGTAGTCAACTGCTTTGCATCAATAATTCGATATAAGGGCATTTTTGAGATGCTACACTTTTCTGTCATATCTTGCTGTGCCAAACATCTATCTTTGCACATTCATTATGACATAACTCAGTGGACTTAGTACATTTGGTTTAATTTAATTTGGATACTGGTTTTAAAAACCTAGTATCTTTTAAATTTATAATTAAGGGAAGAATTCAAGATAGTATGGTAAATAATTTTGGGCAAAGTAAAAGTGTTAGTTGCTCAGATGTGTCTGACTCTTTGTGACCCTATGGACTGTAGCCCTCCAGGCTCTGTCTATGGGATTCTCCAGGCAAGAATACTGGAGTGGGTTTCCATTTCCTCATCCAGGGGATCTTCCCCACCCAGGGATAGAACCCAGGTCTCCTGCATTGCAGGCAGATTTTTTATCATCTGAGCCACCAGGGAAATGAGAAAAAAAGTCAGGTGGTAAAATAGCAATAAAAGAGTGAGAGGTTAATGATACTGACAAAAATCATAGTAACATAGCCAGTATATATTTGTATAAACATTGATTTGCATCAGTTTTACATACAGACTAATCCTGTGGCATTATATTGAGCCAATCTGTATTATACTCGGGCTTCCCTGATATCTCAGTTGTTAAAAAATCTACCTGCAATGGAAAAGACCCCGGTTCAATTCCTGGGTCAGGAAGATCCTCTGGAGAAGGGATAGGCTACCCACTCCAGTATTCTTGGGTTTCCCTTGTGACTCAGCTGGTAAAGTATCCGCCTGCAATGCAGGAGACCTGGGTTCAATCCCTCGGTTGGCAAGATCCCTTGGAAGGGAAAGGCTACCCATGCCTGTATTCTGGCCTGGAGAATTCCATAGACTGTATTGTCCATGGGGTTGCAAAGAGTTGGACATGACTGAGCAACTTTCACTATTATACCCATAATAGAAAAGGATACACTAGATGATTTGATTAAATCCTTTTTAACAAGCAGAGCTAGAATGGGAACCTCAAATTTCCCACTTGTTCAAATAGATGATAAAGTGAAAGTGAAAGTCTCTCAGTCCTCTCTGACTCTTTGTGACCCCATGGATTATGCAGTGACTGGAGTAACAGGCAAATTTGGCCTTGGAGTACACAGTGAAGCAAGGCAGAGGCTAATAGAGTTTTGCCAAGAGAATGCACTGGCCATAGCAAACACCCTTTTCCAACAACACAAGAGAAGACTCTACACATGTACATCACCACATGGTCAATACTGAAGTCAGATTGATTATATTCTTTGCAGCCAGAGATGGAGAAGCTCTATACCGTCAGCAAAAACAAGACCAGAAGTTGATGTGGCTCAGATCATGAAGTACTTATTGCCAAATTCAGACTTAAATTGAAGAAAGTAGGAAAAACCACTAGACCATTCAGTTCAATTCAGTTCAGTCACTCAGTCATGCCTGACTCTTTGCGACCCCATGGACTACAGTATTCCAGGCTTCCCTGTCCATCACAAACTCCTGGAGCTTGCTCAAACTCATGTCTATTGAGTCAGGGATGTCATCCAACCATCACATCCTCTTGTCCCCTTCCCTTCCTCTTCAATCATTCCCAGCATCAGGGTCTTTTCAAATGAATCAGTTCTTCACACCAGGTGGTCAAACTATTGGAGTTTCAGCTTCAGCATCAGTCCTTCTAATGAATATTCAGGTATGACCTTAATCAAATTCCTTGTGATTAAACAGTGGAAGTGACAAATAGAGTCAAGGGATTAGATTTGATAGAATGCTTGAAGAACTATGGACAGAGGTTCATGACGTTATACAGGAGGCAGGTATCAAGACCATCCCAAAGAAGAAGAAATGCAAAAAGGCAAAATGGTTGTCTGAGGAGGCCATATATATAGCTGAGAAAAGAAGAGAAGCTAAAGGCAAAGGAGAAAAGGAAAGATATATCCATTTGAATGCAGAGTTCCAAAGAATAGCAAGGAGAGATAAGAAAGCCTTCCTCAGTGATCAGTGCAAAGAAATAGAGGAAAACAATAGAATGGGAAAGACTAGAGATGTCTTCAAGAAAATTAGAGATACTAAGGGAACATTTCATGCAAAGATGGGCTCAATAAAGGGCAGAAATGGTATGGACCTAACAGAAGCAGAAAATATTAAGAAGAGTTGGCAGGAATACACAGAAGAACTGTACAAAAAAAATCTTCATGACCCAGATAACCACAATGGTGTGATCACTCACCTAGAGCCACACATCCTGGAATGTGAAGTCAAGTGCACCTTTGGAAGCATCACCGTGAACAAAGCTAGTGGAGGTGATGGAATTCCAGTTGAGCTATTTCAAATCCTGAAAGATGATGCTGTGAAGGTGCTGCACTCAGCATGCCAGAAAATTTGGAAAACTCAGCAGTGGCCCCAGGACTGAAAAAGATCAGTTTTCATACCAATCCCAAAGAAAGGCAATGCTAAAGAATGCTCAAACTTCTGCACAATTGCATTCATCTCACATGCTAGTAAAGTAATGCTCAAAGTTCTCCAAGCCAGGCTTCAGCATTATGTGAACTGTGAAATTCCAGATGTTCAAGCTGGCTCAAGAAAAGGCAGAGGAACCAGAGATCAAATTGCCAACATCCATTGGATCATCGAGAAAGCAAGAGAGTTCCAGAAAAACATCTACTTCTGCTTTATTGACTATGCCAAAGCCTTTGACTGTGTGGATCATAATAAACTGTGGAAAATTCTGAAAGAGATGGGAATACTATACAACCTGACCTGCCTCTTGACAAATCTGTATGCAGGTCAGGATTCAATGGTTAGAACTGGACATGGAACAACAGACTGCTTCCAAATTGGGAAAGACGTATGTCAATGTTGTATACTGTCACCCTGCTTATTTAACTTATATGCAGAGTACATCATGTGAGATGCTGGGAAGCACAAGCTAGAATCAAGATTGTCAGGAGAAATATCAATAACCTAGATATGCAGATGACACCACCGTTTTGGCAGAACGTGAAGAAGAACTAAAGAGCCTCTTGATGAAAGTGAAAGAGGAGAGTGAAAAAGCTGGCTTAAAACTCCACATTCAGAAAACTTAGATCATGGCATCCGGTCCCATCACCTCATGGCAAATAAATGGGGAAACAATGGGAACAGTGAGAGACTTTATTTTCTTGGGCTTCAAAATCACTGCAGATGGTGACTGCAGCCATGAAATTAAAGACACTTGCTCCTTGGAAGAAAAGCTATGACCAAACTAGGCAGCATATTAAAAAGCAGAGATGTTACTTTGCCAACAATAGTCCATCCAGTCAAAGCTATGATTTTTCCAGTTGTCATGTATGGATGTGAGAGTTGGACTGTAAAGAAAGGTGAGTGGTGAAGAATTGATGCTTTTGAACTGTGGTGTTGGAGAAGACTCTTGAGAGTCCCTTGAACTGCAAGGAGATCCAACCAGTCCATCCTAAAGGAGAACAGTCCTGAATATTCATTGGAAGGACTGACGCTAAAACTGAAGCTCCAATACTTTGGCCACCTGATGCAAAGAACTGACTCATTGGAAAAGACCCTGAAACTGGGAAACATTGAAGGAGGGAGGAGAAGGGGACGACAGAGAATGAGATGCCTGGATGCATCACTGACTCTATGGACATGAGTTTGAGTAAGCTCTGGAGTTGGCGATGGACAGGGAAGCCTGGCATGGTGCAGTCCATGGTGTCACAAAGAGTCGGACACAACTAAGTGACTGAACTGAACTGAACTGGACTATATCACCCATGGACTTCTCCAGGCCAGAATACTGGAGTGGGTAGTCTTTCCTTTCTTCAGGGGATCTTCCCAACCCAGGGATCGAACTGAGGTCTCCCGCATTGCAGATGGATTCTTTACAATCTGATCCACAAGGGAAGCTCAAACAGACAATAAGGACAGCTCAAAACAAAAACACAACCTCTAGAGAATTGAAATTGGCTTTGGGAAGCAAATTATCATTTGCTTCATTTCTAGTAAATTGTAATTATCACTTAGAGCTACTATTGCTTTTGCTTTTACTCATGACATTGTGCTAGTTACTCCATTTAAAATACACAAATTATTATACCCATTTTCCAGGTAATTTGTCAAAAGTTACATATGGGAACCACCAGAGAAAACATTACCAATAAACTGTGAACAAACATGTAAACTAAGAACAAAAGGAACAAAACCCTATAGAACCCTGTGCCAAGACCTTGGTTTCTAATGCCATTCTCCAAAAAAAGGAACCAGGGTTTCTCGGGAAAATGTCTGATTCTAGGACTGGAATAGAAAGTAAACAAGATTTAGCCTGGACCTTTTTGTGGAGTCAGGAAGTAAAGTGCTCTGAAAAATGAAAGGAAAAAACCCACAATGATGGGGTGTGTCAAAGGGACACAGAAGTGAAATGAAAGAGCTCCTAATGACCAAAAGTGAAACTATTTGAGGAACGAAATAAAGTAAAATTGGATTACAATCCAAAGTGTAAAATGAATATCAATATGTCTGTACTGATATAAATAAATAATAAAATAAATTAACTGGAGAAATATGCAAATCTCCTGTGCAGAAAATTACAAATATTTTATATAGACACACTGCTTCTAGGAAGTGGAGCATAACTCCCCATCCCTTAAATGTGAGATGTGCACAGTAACTTGCTTCCAAAGAGGACAGGATTAAGGGGGAGAGTAACACAATAACACAGCGGAGAAACCTGACAAGCTCTTCCTCAGCCTAGTGACCTAGGTCAAATGATAAGTAATAAGTCTAGTTGATAGCATATACCCTTGATATGATATGATGAGAATGGCATTTTTCCTCTCTGGTCTTTCTTCCCAAAACCTTGTAGCTAGCTCCAGTCCAATCATGAGAAATACACCAGATGAAGCTCAATAGAGGGACAATCTACAACGTACTTGAATAGTACTCCTCAAAACACTTGAGGTCATTATAAGCTTAGCTGAGAAATTGTCCCAGCCAAGAAGAACCTAACTCTTTAGAATCTTTAGACATGACAAGTATATATGGTATCTGAAATGGAATCCTAGAACAGAAAAAGAATATTAGATGAAAACTGAAATCTGAATAAAGTATGGGACTTAGCTAGTAATAACACATTAATATTGGTTCATTAATTGTGACAAACATAACATACTGATGTAAGATGTTAATAATAGGAGAGGGATATGTGATATATCGGAAATTTTTACTATCTTAGTACCTTTTTCATAAATCTAAATCTGTTCTATAATGAAATCACAGTTCAAAAAAACTTCTCTAGCCTTGAAATAAAAAGTGGGAAAAGCAAGCCTGTCAGAAGAAAATGTATTTATTTACTAATTATCAGTTCATTTGTTCATTTGTTTGCTTATTCACTGATAATTGTTAATTGTTCAACAAATATTCTTTCATGTCTACTTTGTGGTAGTACAGTCTTAAGTTGTAATGACACCTCAGCTCTACAATGGGCATCTAGTGACTGGCACAATCCTCGGGAAGAAGTTGCATACTATATTGGGTAGTCCAGAATTCTAGGGCAGTGTAGTGCAGTGCAATGAAGATATTTCATAGTACCCAAAAGAAAGGAGAGAAGTATTGGAGGGAGAGGTGGCCACTGGAAGATTACTGTGGACAGAGAATTTCCCTAATTGGAATCTGATTATAAATTATATTGCATACACTGTTCTGTTTAAAATTACTTTGCTTTTTTGATGATATAATCTAATGCTTCGTAGTGTTACTCAGAACTTATAATGACTATCTGTTTCTGGTTGACTATAGCACTACTGTTTTCTGAAAGTAGCAAATAAACCATTTTATGAAGCTCACCATTTTGGGTCTGCAACACAATTCAACAGAAGTTGGTCTCATTTCTTAAGTTCCATTCTGTAAAAGAAATGATTGAATTATACTCTTGGGTCATTTTGACTTTCACCAGGAGTATATTCTAATTGTCAAACTTATTTTCTAATTGAAAAATATATTGAACACAAAAAATGAAGTTCTTGAAGCATTTGGATACCCATTTGTTTTGTGGTGACCTCTGCAATGTTGAGGAAGCTAACTAGAAATATATTCTCAACTTGATGATCTAATGGCTACACTCCAAGCCTCCAGACATAACACATAGCATAAATCTGTGTTTTCTGAAAATATAACATTGTGTTCCTGAGGATTTCAGCATAGAAATGATCTCCAGTGTAAAATCTATATGAGATGTATGGAACTCTCTACAAGGAATATTGGATTATTGCACTCTGTAGCTTTGAAAACCATCTTTCTTGGATGGCAGCAGAAAGTTTCAATACACTTGCATGAATTATAGATGCATGAATTATAGATGATACTCAGTACTCTTGTTAAAGTAGCTACAGGATGCTTTTCTAAGACCCTTCAGCCTATGTTATTATGCATCTGTCACACCAAAAATTTGCCTTTGGAATTGCTTTAGTATTCTAGATATTTTTCAGTATGTTGAACATAGTACTTGAAGACTGCTTTTTCTCTCTCTCTCTCTCTCTCTCTTTTTTTTCTTTTAACTCTGAGAATAGTACAGACATGTATTTAACCTGGAAATGATGTCATGGCTTTTAAACAATTAGCCCCAAAGAGGAATTGATTTCAAAGAAGGTCTGTCTGTGAAGGAGTTGGAGACAAAACCAACATTGATTCTGAAGTAGAGCTTCTTAATAGTTCAGACTTTTAGGTGCCTAAAAATGAACATCTTGTCAGTAGAGAAATGGGGAAGCATACAGATCAGAGGCCCCAAATCAACATTCTCCTTTTCAAAGACCTACTGCTGGCTTAGTTTGCATGTTCTTCCATACATTTTTTGATGTTCTCTCTAAACACTGTACACATTACCAACATGAATGCTTATCATTTCAGCAATTTTCCTTAGTTACAGACTAAATAAATAGTCACTTGGGTTTTTAGAAAGTACTTATTGTTTAAAAGCCAGTGGAATGAAGTCAGACTCCTGAATAGATAAATGGAGATATATTCAATTTAAAAAAAGAGTAGTTTATATTTTAATTCATAGTCTTTTTCACTTTAGCAAAAAGTAACTTTTAATACCTTAAAATGGTCTTCTCATTAATTGTAAGTCTCCAAAGAAGGGGACCATGACTGAATTTGATATTGGATCATGTAGATTTTTTCAACAGCATAAAATATTAATACAAAGTGCACTAGATATGCAGTTTTACTATCTCACATTGTTTTGATTTTGAAAGGAAATTATAGACCAAAAATACACCTTCAGAGTATGCAGAGCCAAGACCAGTGGACAATGAATCCATAGGATCCTACAGATTCTAGCATCTTCTCTAGGGTTAACTTTTTAAAATTTACCATTCTCATTTGTAATAAATTTTTAGTAGATTTATAGTACATAATTTAATATTAGAATAATGAAATTAAAAGGGATCTGAGGATAATTACAGGGTCACCCTCACCAAATCAGCAGCTTTGTGAAATAGAATTAGAAAATACACAATAAAGATTCCAAAAGAATTAAACAATGAG
Source organism: Cervus canadensis (assembly GCF_019320065.1). Classification (NCBI taxonomy): domain Eukaryota; kingdom Metazoa; phylum Chordata; class Mammalia; order Artiodactyla; family Cervidae; genus Cervus; species Cervus canadensis. Next base: position 26,316,256 of record NC_057407.1, read on the forward strand.
CACTCTAAAAGTGTAGGGCATGGAGTTCCAATTTCAGCTGCAACCTGTAATGTGATTGGCGTGTAATGTGATTGGTGATCTCTTTCAACCACTCACATCCTTACAACAATGACAAAACAGCTAAATAAACTGAGTAAATCAATGAGCTTTCTTAGCTGCACCAGAGAACTGAGGGCCCAGGGCAAAGCACCATCTGAAAGTCTGGAGAGACAGAGGAATACTACAGAGAATCTCAGTCAAGATCAACTTACCTGGAGCAGAAGACACTAGAGTCACAAACTGGTAGGAATGACTTGCTGGAGACTGAGTGTGAATTAACTTGAGAGTAAGAAACTTTCAGTGCACAGTCTTAAGGGGACCCTCACACTCTCATGAGTTTGAACTTGAGGAAGCTCACCAAATTTCCATGGTAATGATCCTAGGGAAAAGACCTCTTGTTTTGGTCAAGTAGAACGGTGAAAGCTACCCTTTTGAAGTACTTTCAGGGCATTCTCCAAAAAAAAAAAAAAAAGACTTACTCTTGAAGGCTATTGGAGCTTTATTTGATTTGGGAAGAGGGCTATAAGTCAACTTTAAGCCCCTTTAATCTTCAAGTGTCACCTAAAGGAAGAAAAAAAAAAGGCTAAGAAAAATACTTCTGAAGGTCACAACCCAGCGATTCAGGTCCATTAAAAGACTGACATTTATTTATTTTATTTTATTTTATTTTTCCATTTCTGTGATTTTATTTATTTATTTTTTCATTTATTTTTATTAGTTGGAGGCTAATTACTTTACAATATTGTAGTGGTTTTTGTCATACATTGAAATGAATCAGCCATGAATTTACATGTATTCCCCATCCCGATCCCCCCTCCCACCTCCCTCTCCACCCCATCCCTCTGAGTCTTCCCAGTGCACCAGCCCTGAGCACTTGTCTCATGCATCCAGCCTGGGCTGGTGATCTGTTTCACCCTAGATAATATACATGTTTCGATGCTGTTCTCTCGAAACATCCCACCCTTGCCTTCTCCCACAGAGTCCAAAAGTCTGTTCTGTACATCTGTGTCTCTTTTTCTGTTTTGCATATAGGGTTATCATTACCATCTTTCTAAATTCCATATATATGTGTTAGTATACTGTATGGTCTTTATCTTTCTGGCTTACTTCACTCTGTATAATGGGCTCCAGTTTCATCCATCTCATTAGAACTGATTCAAATGAATTCTTTTTAATGCTGAGTAATATTCCATGGTGTATATGTACCACAGCTTCCTTATCCATTCATCTGCTGATGGGCATCTAGGTTGCTTCCATGTCCTGGCTATTATAAACAGTGCTGCGATGAACATTGGGGTGCACGTGTCTCTTTCAGATCTGGTTTCCTCAGTGTGTATGCCCAGAAGTGGGATTGCTGGGTCATATGGCAGTTCTATTTCCAGTTTTTTAAGAAATCTCCACACTGTTCTCCATAGTGGCTGTACTAGTTTGCATTCCCACCAACAGTGTAAGAGGGTTCCCTTTTCTCCACACCCTCTCCAGCATTTATTGCTTGTAGACTTTTGGATAGCAGCCATCCTGACTGGCGTGTAATGGTACCTCATTGTGGTTTTGATTTGCATTTCTCTGATAATGAGTGATGTTGAGCATCTTTTCATGTGTTTGTTAGCCATCTGTATGTCTTCTTTGGAGAAATGTCTGTTTAGTTCTTTGGCCCATTTTTTGATTGGGTCATTTATTTTTCTGGAATTGAGCTTCAGAGTTGCTTGTATATTTTTGAGATTAATCCTTTATCTGTTGCTTCGTTTGCTATTATTTTCTCCCAATCTGAGGGCTGTCTTTTCACCTTGCTTATAGTTTCCTTTGTTGTGCAAAAGCTTTTAAGTTTCATTAGGTCCCATTTGTTTATTTTTGCTTTTATTTCCAATATTCTGGGAGGATCAAAGAGGATCCTGCTGCGATTTATGTCGGAGAGTGTTTTGCCTATGTTCTCCTGTAGGAGTTTTATAGTCTCTGGTCTTACATTTAGATCTTTAATCCATTTTGAGTTTATTTTTGTGTATGGTGTTAGAAAACATTCTAGTTTCATTCTTTTACAAGACTGACGTTTAATAGCAAGATTGTAGAATGCCTCCCCCTACCCACACACAACTTACCACCACATCAACAAGGACTCCACAAAAATAACAGTGAATTACAACAGAAGGAGCTGTGGGACACAGACTTTATTTAAGAAGGAGTTCTTAGGAAAATCCAATAGTGGAAGAAGCTAACAAGAATACCAGAGGAAACAGAAGCATCTGGTATGCATAGCTACAGAAAATATTAAACATAACCCAGTTCCTAGATGGGTTAACATAAAACCACACACTAAATACCACTTTGTCTTAATTCCCATTGCCTGATACTTCACATCTGACTTAAAAAAAAAACAAAAACTTACAAGACATACTAAAAGGTAAGAAGCACGGTAGTCTGGAGAGACAAAGCAAGAACTAAAGTCATATATGACAGAACTTAAAATAATTCAGTAGGGAATTTTAAATAACCATGATTAATGACATTAATCTGCATGCTGCAGTCCATAGGGTCACAAAGAGTTGGACACAACTGAGTGACTGAACTGAATTGAATTGAATGACATTAAGATCTCTAATGTAAAAAGTAGACAGTATGCAAGAATGTATGAGTACTATAAACAGAGATGAAAGCTCTAATAAGGACTCAAAAGGAAATGATAGAAAAGAAAAAACCAACAACACTGAAACAGAAATGAAGAATATTTTTAATAATCTCATCAGTAGCCTGGACACAGACAAGAAAATAATCAGTAAAACTGAAGTTATATATGTAGAAACTTTACAAACTTAAATGCAGAATTAAAAATGAATGGAAATAAAAGCACCCAAGAATGTCCAAGAATTGTAGGACAATTGAAAAAGGTATAACTTATGCATATTTGGAATATATAATAGAGAAAATAGAGAAAATTATTAAAGTGATAATAGCCAAGAATTTTCCAAAATTAATGAGAGACACTGAACCACAGATTCAGAAGTCTGAAAACAGCAAGCCGGATAAATACCAAAAATCTAAATGTAAGCATATCATATTCAAACTGGAGAATATCCAAGACAAAAAGATAATCTTGAAAGAAGCTACAAAGGGTTTAAAAGCTTATCTGTAAAGGAATAATGCTAAGAATTATATCAAACTTCTTATCAAAAACCTCAAAACCATGCAAGGAAGTAGAGAATGAATAAAAGATAGAAACTGTTGAAAGAAAAGGTCCCACCTAGTATTCTGTATCCATCAAACTTGTTATTCAAAAGTGAAGGGTATATAAAGATTTTCTTAGACAAACCCTGAGTGAAACTGCCACCAGTAGGCTTGCACTCTCAAATGTGCTTAGCCGCTCAGTTGTGTCCAACTCTGCAACACCATGGACTGAAGCTTGCCAGGCTGCTCTGTCCATGGGATTTCCCAGGCAAAAATACTGGAGTGGATAGCCGTTCTCTTCTCCAGGAGATCTTCCGACCCAGGAGTCAAACCCAGGTCTCCTGCATCACAGACAGATTCTTTTCCATCTCAGCCACTAGGCCTGCCTTACTAGAAGTGTTAAGAGACATTTTCAAAAAGAAAGAAAATAATATAGGTCAGAAACTTGGATAGAAACATAAAGAAAGGAAGAGCATTGAAAGACCGCATCAAAGTAAAATATACCCTGTAGATAAGTGAAGTAAATGGCAGCAGTGGTAAAAGGGACTGGAGGGAGGAAGTGAGAGTGCTCTGTTATATGGCAACTGCACTACCCAGGAGGCCTTCCCTGGTGGCTCAAGATGGTAAAGAATCCACCTGCAATGCGGGAGCCCTGGGTTCGATCCCTGGGTTAGGAAGATTCCCTGGAGAAGGGAATGGCTACCCGCTCCAATATTCTGGTCTGGAGAACTCCATGGACAGAGGAGCCTGGCAGGCTACAGTCCATGGGATAGCAAAGAGTTGGACATGAATGAGCAACTTTCACTGCTCAGGAAGCATAACTGTGTTCATTGGCTGTGGTTAATTGTAAAGGCATATTGCAAACTATAGAAAAACAACTAAAACATTAAAAAAGGAAATATAATTGATATGCTAAGAAATGAGACTAATTGTAAGTTTATAAACTAAGCTTAATTAAAGGAAATCTTTTCGACACCCTACTGGAAGTACCAGCTAGTAAAAAAACAAACAAACAAAAAAGGAATTAAAAGGTACACAGATTGGGAAGGAAGAGAAAAATGTTGTGTCTTTGTTTGCAGATGACATGTGAACATTTCTATTTAGAAAATCCCAAAGAGAGAGAGAGAGAGAAAAAAAAAAAAACCTCCTGAAACTAATAAGTGATTATAGCGAGGTTGTAAAATGTGGTCCACTGGAGAAGGGAATGGCAAACCACTTCAGTATTCTTGCGTTGAGAACCCCATGAACAGTATGAAAAGGCAAAAAGATAAGACACTGAAAGATGAACTCCCCGGGTCGGTAGGGGCCCAATATGCTACTGGAGATCAGTGGAGAAATAACTCCGAAAAGAATGAAGAGATTGAGCAAAAGCAAAAACAATACACAGTTGTGGATGTGACTGGTGACAGAAGCAAGGTCCAATGCTGTAAAGAGCAATATTGCATAGGAACCTGGAATGTTAAGTCCATGAATCAAGGCAAATTGAAAGTGGTCAAACAGGAGATGGCAAAAGTGAACATTGACATTTTAGGAATCAGCGAACTAAAATGGACTGGAATGGGTGAGTTTAACTCAGAAGTCCATTATATCTACTACTGTGGGCAAGAACCCCTTAGAAGAAATGGAGTAGCTATCATACTCTACAAAAAAGTCTGAAATGCAGTACTTGGATGCAATCTCAAAAACAACAGAATGATCTCTGTTCATTTGCAAGGCAAACCATTCAATATCATGGTAATCCAAGTCTATGCCCCAACCAGTAATGCTGAAGAAGCTGAAGTTGAATGGTTCTATGAAGACCTACAAGACCTTTTAGAACTAACACCCAAAAAAGATGTCCTTTTCACTATAGGGGACTGGAATGCCAAAGTAGGAAGTCAAGAAACACCTGGAGTGACAGGCAAATTTGGACATGGAGTACAGAATGAAGCAGGGCAAAGGTTAATAGAGTTCTGCCAAGAGAATGCACTGGTCATAGCAAACACCCTCTTCCAACAACACAAGAGAAGACTCTACACATGGACATCAGCAGACGGCCAACACTGAAATCAGACTGATTATATTCTTTGCAGCCAAAGATGGAGAAGCTCTACACAGTCAGCAAAAACAAGATGGGGAGCTGACTGTGACTCAGATGATGAACTCCTTATTGCCAAATTCAGACTTAAATTGAAGAAAGTAGGGAAAACCACTAGACCATTCAGGTGTGACCTAAATCAAATCCCTTATGATTATACAGTGGAAGTGAGAAATAGATTTAAAGGACTAGATCTGATAGACAGAGTGCCTGATGAACTATGAATGGAGGTTCGTGACATTGTACAGGAGACAGGGATCAAGACCATCCCAAAGAAAAAGAAATTCAAAAAAGCAAAATGGCTGTCTGAGGAGGCCTTACAAATAGCTGTGAAAAGAAGAGAAGTGAAAAGCAAAGGACAAAAGGAAAGATACACACATTTGAATGCAGAGTTCCAAAAAATAACAGGGAGAGATAAGAAAGCCTTCCTCAGTGATCAGTGCAAAGAAATAGAGGAAAACAATAGAATGGGAAACACCAGAGAGCTCTTCAAGAAAATTAGAGCTACCAAGGGAACATTTCATGCAAAGATGGGCTCAATAAAAGACAGAAATGGTATGGACCCAAGAAAAGCAAAAGATATTAAGAAGAGGCGGCAAGAATACACAGAAGAACTATACAAAAAAGATCTTCATGACCTAGATAATCACAATGGTGTGATCACTCACCTAGAACCAGACATCCTGGAATGTGAAGTCAAGTGGGCCTTAGGATGCATCACTACAAACAAAGCTAGTGGAGGTGATGGGATTCCAGTTGAACTATTTCAAATCTTAAAAGAGGATGCTGTGAAAGTGCTGCACTCAACATGCCAGCAAGTTTGGAAAACTCAGCAGTGGCCACAGGACTGGAAAATGTCCGTTTTCATTCCAATCCCAAGGAAAGGCAATGCCAAAGAATGCTCAAACTACCGCACAATTGCACTCATCTCACATGCTAGTAAAGTAATGCTCAAAGTTCTCCAAGCCAGGCTTCAGCGTTATGTGAACCGTGAACTTCCAGATGTTCAGGCTGGTTTGAGAAAAGGCAGAGGAACCAGAGATCAAATTTCCAACATCCGCTGGATCACCAAAAAAGCAAGAGAGTTCCAGAAAAACATCTATTTCTGCTTTATTGACTATGCCAAAGCCTTTGACTGTGTGGATCACAATAAACTGTGGAAAATTCTGAAAGAGATGGGAATACCAGACCATCTGACCTGCCTCTTGGGAAACCTGTATACAGGTCAGGAAGCAATAGTTAGAACTGGTCATGGAACAACAGACTGGTTCCAAATAGGAAAAGGAGTATGTCAAGGCTGTATATTGTCACCCTGCTTATTTAACTTATACACAGAGTACATCATGAGAAATGCTGGGCTGAATGAAGCACAAGCTGGAATCAAGATTGCCAGGAGAAGTATCAATAACCTTAGATGCTGTATGTAGTGATTTTCTCCCCTCCCTCCCCAAAAAATACATTTTGGAAAGGTGGGGCAAAAAATACAGTGGAGAAACCTGACAAGCACTACCTCAGTCAGGTTATCAAAGCCAACATCAATAGCTATAAATCAAATGGATATAAACTGATATAATTTAATGAAAATAGTGTTTTATCTCTATGGCATTTCCCCCTCAAATCCAAAGCCTCAGTATAATTACAAAAAAAAAAAAAAAAAAAAAATCAGAAAAGGCCCAAAGAGGGACATTGTACAAAATACCTGACAAGCTCTCATCCAACAGTCAAGGTCAGTCGTCAAAAGGTAGAAAATCTGAGAAACTGTCCCAGTCTAGAGGAGACAGACAGACTAAATGTAACATGTATCTGGGGTGGGATCCTGGAGCAGAAAAAAGACATTAGGTAAAATTTAGGAAAATCTGAACAACGTATGGGATTTAGCTAACAATAATGTATCATTGGTTTATTAATTGTGACAAATATACCATTCTAATGTAAGATGTGAATAATAGGGGTAACAGTCTACAGAGGTTGGGTGGGCAGAGTATATGAGAACTCCCTGTGCTATCTGCTCATTTGTTCTGTAAATTAAAACCTGCTTTAAAAATAATACTTATTGAGGGTGGTCCCCAAATGGTGGAAGATTAGGACGGGGAGACCACTTTCTCCCCACAAATTCATCAAAAGATCATTTGAATGCTGAGCAACTTCCACAAAACAACCTCTGGATGCTGGTGGAGGACATCAGGCACCCAGAAACACAGCCCATTCGTTTTGAAAGGAGGTAGGATGAAATATAAAAGATAAAAAGAGAGAGAAAAGTGTTAGGGAGGGAGACCCGTCTTGGGGAGGGAGTCGTGAAGGAGGAGGTTTCCAAACAGAAGGAAATCCTTTAATTGGTGGGTCTGTGGGGAGTTTTGGAATCTCAGAGGGCAACATAACCAGGAAAAAAAAAAAAACCCACAGAATAGGCTCCTAACCACCACTCCCAGTGGAGAAGTAGCCCAGATGCTGGCAGCTGCCACCAGTGAGCTGGGGCTGGACAGGGAGTCACGGGCTGAATGCTTAGGGTAAAGGACCAGGCCTGAAAGCCCTGAGAACAATCTGAGGGAGCTAACGTGAGATAGCAACCCAAACTGTGGGATAGCAGAGAGAAAAATAAGGGAACTTTTCCAGGAAAGGCTCTTCCTAACACACAGCCTGGCCCGCTCACAGAACAAAGGATTGAGTGAATACCAAAGGAGAGCTAGTTGTCTGCGTACAGGCCCCTCCCCCTACCGGAGGCAGAGAGACAGGCGTGCGACAGCCAGAGCCGGAAGGCAAGTGGCAATCTCTGCCCCAGAGATCGGCATCCTCCACCAAACTATGAGCAGGCTCTCAGTTGCCAACAACGTCTTCCTGGGATCCTAGATGGTTAACATCTGCCAGGAGGTTCGCAGCCTGAGATCAGCTCCCCAGAGGAGACACACGACACACTAGAGATGCTGCTCTCGCGGTGCACCTGGGACACTGCCAGGTCGGGGACGTGATTAAGATGCATGGTCCACCTGGGACAGTGTGCTCGCCAAGCACCTGGTCTCCTGAGTTGCTTAGATCTGGGAAGGGCACAAAATGCACGCCCAACTGAGTCTGTGCCCTTGCAGAGTACCCGAGAACCTGAACCTGAGCAGCTTAGACCTGGGAAGTGCACAAAACATAGGGCCTGCTTTGGACAGTACCCCTGCAGAACAAGCTGGAGCCTGAATAGTGTAGACCCAGAAAGCACATGCTGCTGTGAGCTGGGGCAAGCCCAGTGTGGTCCACACACTGCGAGCACGCCCCACACACGCCAGTGATATTTGTTTACAGTGTTCCTCCCTCCCTACAACACAACTGAACAAGTGAGCCTAAATGCGTGACCACCTTCACCCCCTTGTGTCAGGGCGGAAATTAGACACTGGAGAGACTTGCAAACAGAGGAAGCCAAAATAAACAAAGAAGAGGGAACCACTCTGGAAGCGACAGGTGCAACAGGTTAAAACCCTATAGCTAACATTGACTCAGCATTGGAAAGAGCCTATAGACCTTGAGAAGAAATACAAGCTGGAACAAGGAACATTCTGAAACTGAACTGGCCCTACACTGCCCACAACATCTCCAAAGAAATTCCTAGATATATTTTTACTATTACCATTAAAAAAAATTTTTTTTTAATTTTTAAGTTCTTTATTACTCCTTTAATTTTCATTTTATAACCTACTATTACCTTGTGGAACAAAGACCCTATTTTTAAAACAAATTTCATATATACATTTTTATAAATTTTGTGATTAATTTTGTTTTGTATTTTTAATATTGTATTTTTGAGAATTTAAACTCTAGATTTTTAATCTTTGCTTTTTGCTATTTGTTATCAATTTTGTACCTTTAAGAATCTAATCTTCAATATCCATTTTCACTGAGAAGTGTGATTACTGACTTGATTGCTTTCTCCACTTTTGACTCTCCCTTTTCTCCCTCAGGTCACATCTATCTCCTCCCTCCCCCTTCTCTTCTCTACTTAGCTCTGTGAATCTCTCTGGGTGTTTCAGACTGTGGAGAGCACATAGAGAATTGATTACCAGCTAGACTGATCTCTCCCCTTTTGACTCCCTCTTCTCCTTCTGGTCACCTCTATCTGCCTCCTCACTCTTCACATCTCCATGTTATGCTGTGAACTTCTCTGAGTGTCCCTCCCTGTGGAGAATTTTTCCACCATTAACCTAGATGTTTTATCATCTGTGCTATATGGATGGAGAAGTCTTGAGGCTACTGTAAGAATAAGACTGGAAGCCAGAGGCAGGAGGCTTAAATCCAAAACTTGAGAACACCAGAGAACTCCTGAATCTAGGGAACATTAATAGATAGGAGCTAATACAAAAGCCTCCATACCTACATTGAGACCAAGCTCCACCCCAGAGCCAACAAGTTCCAGAGCAAGACATACCACACTCATTCTCCAGCAACACAGGAACACAGTCCTGAGCATTAAAATACAGGCTGCCCAAAGTCATGCCAAACCCATAGACACCTCAAAACTCACTACTGGACATTTCACTGCACTCCAGAGAGAAGAGTTCCAGCTCCACCCACCAGAACACAGATGCAAGCTCCCCAACCAGGAAGCCTTGACAAGCCACTAGTCCACCCCCACCATGGGAACAAGCTCCACAATAAAGAGGAACTACAACCTTCCAGCCTACAGAAAGACCACCCCAAACACAGCAGTCTAAACAAAATGAAAAGGCAGAGAAATATTCAGCAAGTAAAGGAACATGATAAATGTCCACCAAACCAAACAAAAGAGGAGGAGATAGGGAGTCTACCTGAAAAAGAATTCAGAATAATGATAGTAAAGATGATCCAAAATCTTGAACACAAAATGGAGTTACAGATAAATAGACTAGAAACTATAGTCTATAGTCAAGGATTGAGAAGATGCAAGAAATGTTTAACAAGGACCTAGAAGAAATAAAAAAGTGAATCAATAATGAATAATGCAATAACTGAGATCAGAAGCACTCTGGAGGGAATCAACAGTAGAATAACTGAGGCAGAAGATAGGATAAGTGAGGTGGAAGATAGAATGATGGAAATACAAAGCAGAGAGGAAAAAAGAATGAAAAGAAATGAGGACAACCTCAGAGACCTCTGAGACAATGTTAAATGACCCATCATGTGAATCATAGAAGTCCCAGAAGCAGACAAAAAGGGCATGAGAAAGTACTTGAGGAGGTAATAGTTGAAAACTTCCCTAAAATGGGGAAGGAGATAGCCACCCAAGTCCAAGAAACCCAGAGAGTCCCAAACAGGAAAAACCCAAGGTGAAACACCCCAAGACACATATTAATCAAATTAACAGAGATCAAACACAAAGAGCAAATATTAAAAGCAGCAAGGGAAAAGCAACAAATAACACACAAGGGGATCCCCATAAGGATAACAGCTGATCTTTCAATAGAAACTCTTCAGGCCAGAAGGGAATGGCAGGACATATTTAAAGTGATGAAAGAGAAAAACCTACAACCCAGATTACTATACCCAGCAGTGATCTCATTCAAATATGAAGGAGAAATAAAAAACTTTTACAGATAAGCAAAAGCTGAGAGAATTCAGCACCACAAAATCAATTCTTCAACAAATGCTAAAGATCTTCTCTAGACAGGAAACACAGAAAAGGTTTATAAACTTGAACCCAAAACAACAGAGTAAATGGCAATGGGATCATACTTATCAATAATTACCTTAAATGTAAATGGGTTGAATGCCCCAACCAAAAGACAAAGAAAGGGTGAATGGATACAAAAACAAGACCCCTGTATATGCTGTCTACAAGACACTCGCCTCAAACAAAACAACACATACAGTCTGAAAGTGAAGGGCTTGAAAAAGATAATTCATGCAAACGGAGACCAAAAGAAAGCAGGAGTCACAATACTCATATCAGATAAAATAGACTTTGAAGTAAAGGCCATGAAAAGAGACAAAGAAGAACACTACATAATGATCAAAGGATCAATCCAAGAAGAAGATATAACAATATGCAACCATATATATGCAACATAGGAGCACCGCAATATGTAAGGCAAATGCTAACAAGTATGAAAGGGGAAATTAACAGTAACACAATAATGGTGGGAGACTTTAATACCACACTCACACCTATGGATAGATCTACCAAACAGAAAATTAGCAAAGAAACACAAACTTTAAATGATACAATGGACCAGCTAGACCTAATTGATATCTATAGGACATTTCACTCCAAACCAATGAAGTTCACCTTTTTCTCAAGTGCACATGGAACCTTCTCCAGGATAGATCACATCCTGGGCCATAAATCTAGCCTTGATAAATTAAAAAAAAAATGAAATCATTGCAAGCATATTTTCTGATCACAATGCAGTAAGATTAGATGTCAACTACAGGAAAAAAGCTATTAAAAACACAAACATACAGAGGGTAAACAACACGCTTCTGAATAACCAACAAATCACAGCAGAAATAAAAAAAATAAAAATATGCATAGAAACAAAAAATGAAAACATAACAACCCAAAACCTATGGAATTTGGTAAAAGCAGTGCTAAGGGGAAGGTTCATAGCAATACAGTCTTACCTCAAGAGACAAGAGAAAAGTCAAATGAATAACCTAACTTTACACCTAAAGCAACAAGAAAAAGAAGAAATGAAGAACCCCAGGGTTAGTAGAATAAAATAAATAATAAAAATTAGGGCAGAAATAAATGAAAAATAAACAAAGGAGACTATAGCAAAAATCAACAAAACTAAAAGCTGGTTCTTTCAGAAGATAAATAAAATAGACAAACCACTAGCCAGAATCATCAAGAAAAAAAGGGAAAAGAATCAAATCAACAAAATTAGAAATGAAAATGGAGAATTCACAACAGACAACACAGAAATACAAACGATCATAAGAGACTACTATCAGCAGCTATATGACAATCAAATTGACAACTTGGAAGAAATGGATGAATTCGTAGAAAAGTATAACTTCCCAAAACTGAACCAGGAAGAAATAGAATATTTTAACAGACCCATCACAAGCCTGGAAATCGAAACTGTAATAAAAAGTCTTCCAACAAACAAAAGCCCAGGACTAGATGGCTTCATGGGTGAATTTTACCAAAAACTTGGAGAAGAGCTAATACCTATCCTACTCAAACTCTTCCAGAAAATTGCAAAGGAAGGTAAGCTGCCAAACTCATTCTATGAGGCCACCACCACCCTAATACCAAAACCAGACAAAGATGCCACACAAAAAAAGAAAACTACAGGCCAATATCACTGATGAACATAGATGCAAAAATCCTTAACAAAATTCTAGCAAACAGAATCCAACAACATATTAAAAAGATCATACATCATGACCAAGTGGGCTTTATCCCAGGGATGCAAAGATTCTTCAATATTTGCAAATCAATGAATGCAATACACCACATTAACAAATTGAAAGATAAAAACCATATGATTATTTCCATAGATACAGGGAAAGTCTTTGACAAAATTCAACATCCATTTATGATAAAAACCCTCCAGAAAGCAGGCATAGAAGGAACATACCTCAACATAATAAAAGCCATATATGATAAACCCAAAGCAGACATTATCCTCAATGGTGAAAAATTGAAAGCATTTCCCCTAAAGTCAGGAACAAGATAAGGGTGTGCACTGTCACCACTACTGTTCATAGTTTTGGAAGTTTTAGCCACAGCAATCAGAGAAGAAAAAGAAATAAAAGGAATCCAGATTGGAAAAGAAGAAGTAAAATTCTCACTGTTTGCAGATGACATGATCCTCTACATAGAAAACCCTAAAGACACCACCAGAAAATTACTAGAGCTAATCAATGAATATAGTAAAGTTGCAGGATATAAAATTAATACACAGAAATCCCTTGTATTCCTATACACTAACAATGAGAAAACAGAAAGAGAAATTAAGGAAACAATTCCATTCACCCTTGCAATGAAAAGAATAAAATACTTAGGAATAAATCTACCTAAAGAAACAAAAGACCTATATATAGAAAACTATAAAACACTGATGAAAGAAATGAAAGATGACCCAAATAGATGCAGAAATATACCATGTTCGTGAACCAGAAGAATCAATACAGTGAAAATGAATATACTACCCAAAGCAATCTGTAGATTCAATGCAATCCCTATCAAGCTACCAATGGTATTTTTCACAGAACTAGAACAAATAATTTCACAATTTGTATGGAAATACAAAAAACCTCGAATAGCCAAAGTAATCTTGAGAAAGAAGAATGGAACTGGAGGAATCAACCTGCCTGACTTCAGGCTCTACTACAAAGCCATAGTCATCAAGAGAGTATGGTACCGGCACAAAGATCAATGGAACAAAATACAAAGCCCAGAGATAAATCCACGCACCTAGGGATTCCTTATCTTTGACAAAGAAGGTAAGAATATACAATGGAGAAAAGACAATCTCTTTAACAAGTGGTGCTGGGAAAACTGGTCAATCATCTGTAAAAGAATGAAACTGGAACACTTTCTAACACCGTACACAAAAATAAACTCAAAATGGAATAAAGATCTAAATGTAAGACCAGAAACTATAAAACTCCTAGAGGAAAACATAGGCAAAACACTCTGACATAAATCACAGCAGGATCCTCTATACCTCACCTCCCAGAGTAATGGAAATAAAAGCAAAAATAAACAAATGGGACCTAATTAAACCTAAAAGCTTTTGCACAACGAAGGAAACTATAAGCAAGGTGAAAAGACAGCCTTTAGAATGGGAGAAAATAATAGCAAATGAAGCCACTGACAAAGAATTAATCTAAAAAATATATAAGTGGCTCATACAACTCAATACCAGAAAAATAAATGACCCAGTCAAAAAATGGGCCAAAAAACTAAACAGACATTTCTGCAGATGGCTAGCAAACACATAAAAAGATGCTCAACATCACTCATTATCAGAGAAATACAAATCAAAACCACAATGAGATACCATCTCATGTAGGGCAGAATGGCTGCTATCCAAAAGTCTACAAACAATAAATGCTGGAGGAGGTGTAGAGAAAAGGGAACCCTCTTACACTGTTGGTGGGAATGCAAGCTAATACAGACACTACGGAGAACAGTGTGGAGATTCCTTTAAAAACTGGAAATAGATCTGCCATATGACCCAGCAAGGGCATGCACACCAAGGAAACCAGAACTTAAAGAGATACGTGTACCCTAATGTTCATCGCAGCACCGTTTACAATAGCTAGGGCACAGAAGCAACCTAGATGTCCATTGACAGACAAATTGGTGAGAAAGTTGTGGTACCTATACACAATGGAATATTACTCAGCTAGTAAAAAGAATGCATTTGAATCAGTTCTAATGAGGTGGATGAAACTGGAGCTTATTATACAGAGTGAAGTAAGTCAGAAAGAAAAACACCAATACAGCATATTAATGCATATATATGGAATTTAGAAAGATGGTACGATGACCCTATATGCGAGACAGCAAAAGAGACACAGATATAAAGAACAGACTGTTGGACTCTGTGGGAGAATGCGAGGGTGGGATGAATTGAGAGAATAGCATTGAAACATGTAAATTACCATATGTGAAATAGATCATCAGTCCAAGTCCAATGCACTGGGCACTCAAAGCCAGTGCACTGGGACAACCCTAAGGGATGGGATGGTGAGGAAGGTGGGAAGGGGGGTTCAGGATGGGGGACACATATACACCCATGTCTTATTCATGTCAGTGTATGGCAAAACAACTACAATGTTGTAAAGTCATTAGCGTCCAATTAAAATAAAGAAGTAAAATTTAAAAAGAATAACACTTATTATAGCATGTATTATCACTGAGAAAATTTTATACATAATGATATTAATCTATGGTATGGCTTAGAAGGGCTTCACAGGTGGTGATAGTGGTAAAGAAACTGCCTGCCTGTGCAGGAAAAGTGAAAGACGTGGGCTTGTTACCTGGGTTAGGAAGATCTCCTGGACAAGGGAATGGCTACCCACTCCAGTATTCGTGCCTGGAGAATCCCACGGACAGAGGAGCCTGGTGGGCTATGGTCCACAGGGTCGCAAAAAGTTGGATACAACTGAAGCAATTTAGCATGCACGCACATAGCTTAGAAGACTAATTCACATTTTAGCTATTATTTCATAAAATATTATTTAAGTTTTTAAAAGAATTGCTCCACCCAACCTATCTACAATGTTGTTTTATTTACAAGTATTTTCTTGCAAAGTGAGACATTCCTTAATGGAAATGATTGATATATTCAGAATTTTTTGAAATAATTCAGTTAAGTTTTTTTTTTTTTTAAATGCTTTAGGAGGCACAATTAATTCAAAATTTAAGCATCTCTCCTAACCAACCATACTTGTAGGTTATCATTATCAATAACAAGCACACATACATTGAATTTTACACAATGTTGCAATGACATCTTGGATGAATTCTACTATGAAATGTTATTTTTGAAGTAGTGTTATGTTTAAATCCTGATCTGCTAATGTACTAAAAATGAATTATGCAAATTGTTTAATTTCTATATATTTTTTTTTACCTCAAAATGGGTTATTAAGAATAGTAACCTTTTTTTTTTTCTTCTTAGTATAAATTAAGACAATCAGTATAAAACTCTTAGCACTGAGCTTAGCATATTTTAATATTAGCTCTTGATACTGTTACTACCTTATAGTGCACAAAACGAGCTTGGGAGTAAAAACAGCATCAGAGATTAATAATGCTTTACATTTATATGGAACCCTAGGGCTTTTTAAGTGCTAGATGCATGAGAAAGCATTTTAAAAAACACTAATACTTTTTGCATATGTAAAAAATTAGGATTTTCTTGGAGGTTTTTGCAGATCACTTCAACTGCACAACGGTTGTATGAGGTCAGCAGGGAAAATACTTGTCTTGATTTTATAAATGGGGAATTGAGATTCAGAGGATTTACCAATGAAGTCCATCACTTCACTATGCCATCTTGGACAAATTCCCTAACCTCTCTGAACATCAGCTTCTCCTTCTTTATGAAATAAAGGTACTGCCATTTACCTTTAGGATGATTGTTAAATGAGTTAATGTACATTATGTACTTAGCTTCATGCCTGATTTTCTAAAAATGCTAAAATAATTATTATCACATTGTATTACTTTCATATGTTTTTCTATACTATGCTCAGCCTCACAGAGGGGAACAGAGTGAATGGATAGTTGAGATAAGGGTTATCATTTCACTTCTATGATTCAAGACTGAGTTTGATCAGTGTGGTTTCCAGATTCAAGGTTTTATTTGTTTATTAAGCATTTATTGAACTCTCATAGCCAAGCCCTGAATGAGATACAGTGTAAAGTTAAATGCAGCCTAAATTTTTTTTCTCAAGGAGACAATAAACCTGCATAAATAACTTAAAAGAACATATAGGGAGAGGATATAAATTTTGCAGAAGCAGATGAGATCACTCTACATTTGTAACACTCAAGAAAGTATGTGCGAATAGGTGGCATTTGGATGTGGTTTTGAACAAGGAGTGGAATTATGTGGCACACAGTTGTGTGCTGGAAATACACATTTTTCAATTGGGTGACAGACTCTATTTCATTCTTTCAATAATTGTAAATGAAATAATAATTTTTTTATAATAAAAATAAATGAGCTCTTCTGTTATACATATTTCCATAATGCTCGTCAGTTCACATACAATTGTTAATAGGTAATGATGTTAATTTAACACAGAAGTGATACTTGAGTTGCACAAGTGTTTCCTTAGGCAAGGAAAGCTGGAATGATGGCAGTAGAATTATAAACTTTAGCAGAAAAGGATAGACTTTCAGGTCATCTGTTGTTCATGCAGGAGACTTTTCGACTCCATGTTGTTGTTGTTTCTCTTGCTAAGTCATGTCTGACTCTTTGTAACCCCATGGACTGCAGCACACCAGGCTTCCCTTTCCATTACTATCTTCCAGAGTTTGCTCAAACTCATGTCCATTTGTTGGCAATGCCATCCAACCATCTCATCCTGTGTCACTGACTTCTCCTCCTGCCTTCAATCTTTCCCAGCATCAGCTTCTTTTCCATTCAGTCAGCTCTTCACATAAGGTGGCCAAAGTATTGGAGCTTCAGCTTCAGCATCAGTCCTTCCAATGACTACTCAGGGTTGATTTCCTTCAGAATAGACTGGTTTAATCTCCTTGGTGTCCAAGGGACTCTCAAGAGTCTTCAGCACCACAGTTTAAAGCATCAATTCTTCAGTGCTCAGCTTTCTTTGTGGTCCAACTCATAGCTGTACATTAACTACATGTTAAAGAAAGATAAAAATAAATGCCTGCATCCAATATGCTCCCTAGAAAGGAGCACCTCCACAGTGCCTGGCTCTTGTCTGCAGCAGGTTGCACTTTCTGGTGTGCCCACCTTAGCAGCAGCCCCACTGACTCAGAACTTTCTTTCCATCAACACTGACTCTGCCCATAAGCCATCATTAGCACTGTATTGTTTCTTGTTCATTTCTATTTCCTCTAAGGAAGTCTAATGATGCTGCTTTCTTGAGCTGTTTGGATTCTCTTCCAAGGTACCAAATGTTGTTTCATTGTTGATTTGGTTTTGAACTTGAATAGGGTTTGGTGTGCCCGTAACTGTATTTTTTCCCCACAAGGGCATCATTTTTAATGTACTATTTTATAGAACACTGATGTTTTGTTCAGACCACATGTGTCATCTTCCACCAAGTACTCCCCTAAGATTTTGGCAAAAGATATCCTGGGCCCCATGCTTTAGAAGACACACCTCTGGCACTCCTCAGGGTAAAGAGTTTATGTGGTTAGGGAGAAAGTGCTTGTGCAACCTTCTAGAAAATGCTCTCTGTACCTAGACCTGGAGTTCTCTAGATTCTACTTACAGAGCCTGTGTGAGCTTCCTTCTGAATCTCTCCCACCCAGGACAGGTCAAGCTGCCAGTCTGGAATACCTAGAACCAGAGTGTATTTGAGAGGCAGTTATTTGCGGGGAGTGGGCTGGGACTGGACATGCAGGACCTCACAGTGTGAGATGAAGCTGTGTGTGTGTGAAACAAAGGTGAGCAGAGCCTGGCATGAAAGTTGGAAGCTGGCTCTTCTCAGGCTACCCTTTCTACTTTAGAACAACAAGGACTTTGATAATTCTAAATTCAAATCTGACCTTCCAGGTCTTTATGATGATATATTTGTCAATGTATGAACTCACAAATTTATTGTCAGGCTCCAATGCTTTGGCCATCTGACATGAAGAGTTGACTCATTGGAAAAGACTCTGATGCTGGGAAAGATTCAAGACAAAAGGAGAAAAGAACAGCAGAGGATGAGATGGTTAGATAGCATCACTGACTCAATGGACATGAATCTGAGCAAATTCTGGGAGATAGTGAAGGACGGAGGAGCCTGGTGTGCTGCAGTCCATGGGGTTGCAAAGAGTGGAACACGACTTAGCAAATGAACAGCAGCAACAACAATATCTGTCAATGTAGAAAGAGAGACTGTGTTTACTTAACACAATGTGAGATGGAAATATTTAGTTCTTTTAGCCATCTTACTCTGGACCTGGACAATATTAGAGGCAGAGCTTGTTAACAGTAAAAGTATTCATGCTAAGAAATTGAGCATTGGAGCCATGAGTGTTCCATCTGGTTTGAAAGAGCCTTCTCCTTAAGTTGTAGTACATATGGATTTAAAGGAAATGGCAAAGTAAATTAGAATAGGTATTTCCAATGATTTTCAAAGCAATATAGAGGACATTATTTTTATCTTTGCTATTATTATACTTTGAATCAGTATTCTTTACCCCTCCCCCCACATCCACCCCTATTCTGATAAAAATAGAGCTGCCATGTCTTGACTATAGGATCAGATGCATGATCATTCTGGGTCCATGATGTCTTTCTAGAATTTTCTCGACTGAAGGTGGTAGGATTGTTGCTTCTTGACTTTAAGTGTTGAATATAGAAAGGAAGTGACTCCAGATCTACTGGGGCATGTCCATTCCTAAACAAAGGGTCTGAGATAGTAAGGTCAACAAGTGAGAACTGAAACAAGCAAAGGGTCAGTGGAGAAATACTGGGTACTCCTACTTACAGACAGCCTAGGACCTGTCTTTGGTGCTTTGTTCACTCAAGTCAATAAACTACCACGTTGTCTAAATTAGTTTCAGATAGATTTCTGCCATTTCAACCAGAATTTTGACTGGCACAAGTGCCTGTTGAGCATAGAATCTCATATAGATCATTGCACTGGAAATGGAAACCTCTCAATTATTCTTGTTCGTTGATCATGTTGAACAGTGGTTTGACACCACTGTTCATTAGAGGGAAGGCAGTTTTCTTTCCAGGAAACATTTGAAAGGTCTGAGGACATTTTTTGTTTGTTACAACTAGGGAGGGGACATGGGTGGAGAAAAACCAAGGATGATGCTAAGTGTCCTGGGATGCACATGACAGCCCCCTATGACAAACAATTATTTGGCCCCAAAGGGCTTGCCTGGTGGCTCAGATGGTAGAATCTGCCTGCAATGCTGGAGACCTGGGTTCGGTCCCTGGGTCAGGAAGATCGCTTAGAGGAGGGCACAACTCTCCACTCCAGTATTCTTTCTGGAGAATTCCGTGGACACAGGAGCCTGGCGGGCTACAGTCCATGGGGTTGAAAAGAGTCGGACATGACTGAGTGACTAACACAGTCACTAATATTAGTAGTGCCAAGCTTGAGAAACCCTGATAACACAGGAAAAAAAAAAAAAAAAAAAAATGGAAGGGAGATAGGAGAGCTAAATTCTAATCTTATTTCTGTCCTTAACCACAGTGTGACCTTTGTACAATTTATTTCACCATTTTGGACAGATGTACTTGCCTGCATTCCATAAAGCGGCTGAAAAAAATGATTTTTAGGATCTGCCCCACATTTACAGTATTTTATTATCTTTCACAAAAATGGGGTTTGTTTTTTTCCTGCTTGCCCCCTTTTCTATCAGTAGAATCACTTTTATGAATTTTCATTCCCTGTAGTTTTTCAAACTGCCCTGGTCTTTTTCTTAAAACTCAGTGCTATACAAACCAAATTTGCAATATACAAAGTTATCTCTCAGGACTTTACATAAAACAATGTTCAATAGCTTTAAACTTGGAGTGACATTTAAGGATAGAAACAGTCAGATAAAAAGATAAGTTTCTGATTTGCTCTAAAATGAATTCTCTGAATCTGCATTTCTAAAGCTTAGTGAAAATGGTTGCTTCAGTTATTATGCATGGCAAGGTAAAATTCTCTCAGCCAGGAGGATTTAATCGAAAACCTTTCCTTATTTCTGCAAGCTACAAAACATTTTCTCCTTCCGTGATGATGAACTTCTCATGAAATCTCTTTCATATGTGACTTACATAGCCTTGGTGACAGCCTTTACCTTCCAAATCAACTAACGGTAAGGACATGGTGACAGATTCTACTGCTGGGGAACGTTAGTGAGGTAGGTGGTGAAAGGTTATATTTAATCACATCACTGGAAAATCTTGTGCAGCCAGGGTACAGACAGCACTCAATTACATTTGAAAAAGAGACATAATCATCATAAGATTACAATGTATTATAAAATAATATCAAAGTGAGAATAATATAGGAGGGGTCATGAAATGCAGAGATGGAATTAAGTCAAGAAGTGTTTATCTCATGAATACCTGTGGGGTGCTTTGTTCTCTGCCAGTCATGGGAGAGGATTGAAAAACCAGAACATGGCTCTTACTCTTGAGCTTCTTATTTACTTGAGAGGACAAGCCATATATGGAACAATTAGAACAAAAACCAAGTTGTGACTGTTGTGGAGGAATTTATTAATTCAGTGAAGGTGTTGTACTTTGTGGAAAGGAACAGGCAGGGTGGAGGAGAACTCTGGTTTAGATTGGAAAGAAGGGAATTTTATTAAAATATTTAATATTTCCTACTATGAAAATGCCTTAGTCCTTCATTTTCCTTACATATTCATTAGTGTTTTTCAATAAGTGTAGAGTGCCTTTATGTTGAAGACAATATTCTTATGCTGGTGACCAAATAGACTAATGGTAGAGACTAATAAATAAGTAATATGCAGATGGTGTTAAGTTCTCTGAAAAAAATGTGGAGAAAGGAATAGGGAGCAGTGGGAACGTGACCTTCAAGCAGACACCTAGACATGGTTTGGGAATTAGTCATGTGAATATCTTGAGGAAGAGCATCTGAGGTAGGGGGAACAGCCAGTGTAAAGGCCCTGAGGCCGGGATTTGATTGGTGTATTTGAATTATAACAGAGACCAGTATGCACTGAAGGATGGAGGGAGGGAAGTGTAGGCGGTGCAAGGTCAGAGGGGTACAGTGGGAGTCAGACCATGCAGGACATGGAAAGCGCTGACCTTTTCTATAATGGTGTTTATGTTTGGAAGCCATTGAAAGGTTTTGAAGAGAAAAATGTCATGTGCTGACGTGTTTTAAGGGATCACTTCAGGTGCTGAAAATTGACCATAGAAGAACAAGGAGATGGTAGAAGCCATTTATGATGCTATTAGAATAATTTGGGTGAGAGATGATGATAACAGTGAAATCAATGAAAAAGTGGTCAGGTTCTAGATGTATTTTGCAGGCAGAAACAACAGAATTTACTGATAGATTGGACATGAGGTATTAAAAAAATGAGAACAATCAAGGAAAACTCCAAGATTTTAGGTGTGTTTAGATAGTTTTGGAAAACCATAGTATGAGGACAATGCAATACTTCTCCAAACACATATGACAAACATGCGTATTTCTCCAAATACACAGATGCTAGAGTTCATATATATATTTGTATGCAATTTGGAGCCAAGCATAAACCACTTCAGCATATTTACTCACAGATGTTAACATCTGGTTATGTTAACGACTCAGAGTTGGTTGGGGTTCGGGTGTTTTTGATTTGCTTTGCTTTGTTTTTACAAGTGCTCAGCCTTTTATGACTGAAGAAGAAGAAGTTGGGTAGTCTCTGCTCCCTTCCTACTTTGTTGTTTTAATTAAGCTTTTTGTTTTTAAATAATTTTAGACATACAAGTAGCTTAAAGAAATAATACAGAGTGACTCTGGGTACACTTTACTCAGTTTCTCCAAATGATAACCTCTTACAGAACTATATGGCATCATATTTTAAGTTATTAGCCTAGAGTCAGTCAAGCTTCAAAACAATTCCATTGCCAAAATCCCTACTTTTCAGGTGTTCCTTACAAACACCCCTGTTTCCCTTACTCCACTCCCTGATCTTAATGGCAACCATAGCCCTGTTGTCTATGTCACACTTAAAACACTACCTTTTTTGTTTTAAGGAAAAAAAAAAAAAACAGTGACGCTGGAATGAGTTTAGAGAAGAGCTGTTTAGGATGGGGAAGGACCATAAAAGCATGATATATGAGGAAAAATAAGTGAAAATGTCATAAAGAAAATTGAACTCAGAGCAAAAATAAAAAATTGAGCTCTTTTTGTGATTTTGAAGGGCTTACCATGTACATGAGGGCTTAAAGTTATTCTGTAGGAACAATGGATGCAGCTTCTTTAAAAGAGATTCCATTTTCAATTTCAGGAAGAACTTTTCAGACTGAGGAAAACTGTTACTGATTACCTCAGGAGGAGGTAAATTTTCTTTTGGTCCAAGTAAATAGAGGTTAAGCAATCACTAGCTAATAATTCAAGAATTTTCTAAGAGTTTGAACTGTATAATTTCCTTTCAATACTGACATTGTATAATTTTTTTTCTTAGTGCATTCATTTAGTTTAAATTTTTATTAATGTGTAGTTGATTTACAATAGTGCATTAATTTCAGGTATATAGCATACTGATTCAGTATTTCTAGATTGCATGGCATTACAAGATAATGGCTATAATCCTCAGTGCTATACACATTTAGTTTAATTGAAATTTTTTTTTTGACATTGTAGACTAATATTAGTTGTAAGAAATAGTATAGAAAGATTCTGGGTACATCATGTCCAGTTTTCACCAATAGTAACATTTTACAAAGGTATGGTATAGTATGGTAACAGTGTATTGACAGTGATACCATTCAGCAATTCACATTTTCCCAGTTATATTTCTACTCATTTGTGAGTCCTGTACAGTCTTATGGGGCTTCCTTGGTAGCTCAGAGGTAAAGAATCCACTTGCAATGCAGAAGACATAAGAGATGCAGGGTTGATTCCTGGGTTGGAAAGATCCCTTGGAGGAGGGCATGGCAACCCATTCCAGTATTCTTGTTAAAGAATCCCATGGACAGAGGAGTCTGGGGGGCTACAGTCCATTGGGTCACAAAGAGTCAGACATGACTTAAGAGACTTAGCATGCACACATGCATACAGTCTTATTATGTGTATTTGTTGTTGTAGTTCAGTTGCTCAGTCGTGTCCAATTCTTTCTGACCCTATAGACTGCAGAATGCCAGGCTTCCCTGTCCTTCACTATCTCCCAGGGTTTGCTCAAACTCGTGTGCATTGAGTCGATGATGCCATCCAATCATCTCATCCTCTGTTGTCCTGTTCTCCTCAGTCTTTCCCAGCATCACGGTCTTTCCCAATGACTCAGGTCTTTGAATCAGGTGGCCAAAGTATTGGAGCTTCAGCTTCATCATCATATGTATATATATACCTATATGTTCTTATATATATCTCATATGTTCTTACATATACCTCAGTCAGGTACTGAACAGTTCCAATAGCACAAAATGATCTCTTATGTCACCCTTTTATTTCTTTTTTTCTTTTAATTGAAGAATAAATACTTCACAATATTGTGATGGCCCCTGCCATACATCAGCATGAATGGGCCATAGGCACACATGTGTCCCCTCCCTCTTGAACCCCCTTCCCACCTCCTTTCCACCCCATCACTCTTTGTTGTCACAGAGCACCAACTGGGTTCCCTGTGTCACACATCAAACTCGCAGTGGTGATCTGTTTCACCCTTATGGCAGAAAGTGAAGAGGAACTAAAAAGCCTCTTGATGAAAGTGAAAGAGGAGAGTGAAAAAGTTGGCTTAAAGCTCAACATTCAGAAAACTAAGATCATGGCATCTGGTCTCATCACTTCATGGGAAATAGATGGGGAAACAGTGGAAACAGTGGCTGGCTTTATTTTTGGGGGCTCCAAAATCAGTGCAGATGGTGATTGCAGCCACAAAATTAAAAGACGCTTGCTCCTTGGAAGGAAAGTTGTGACCAACCTAGATAGCATATTTAAGAGCAGAGACATGACTTTGCCAATAAAGGTCCGTCTGGTCAAGGCTATGGTTTTTCCAGTGGTCATGTATGGATGTGAGACTTGGACTGTGAAGAAAGCTGAGCGCCAAAGAATTGATGCTTTTGAACTGTGGTGTTGGAGAAGACTCTTGAGAGTCCCTTGGACTGCAAGGAGATCCAACTGGTCCATCCTAAAGGAGATCAGTCCTGGGTGTTCATTGGAAGGGCTGATGCTGAAGCTGAAACTCCAATACTTTGGCCACCTCAAGCAAAGAGTTGACTCATTGGAAAAGACCCTGATGCTGGGAGGGATTGCAGGCAGGAGGAGAAGGGGACGACAGAAGATGAGATAGCTGGATGGCATCACCAACTCGATGGACATGAGTCTGAGTAAACTCCAGGAGTTGGTGATGGACAGGGAGGCCTGGAGTGCTGTTATTCATGGGGTTGCAAAGAGTTGGACATGACTGAGTGACTGAATTGAACTGAACTGAATGTGTATGCTTCAGTGCTATTCTCTCAAGTCATCCTATCCGCTCCTCCCTGACTGTGTCCAAAAGTCTGTTCTTTATATCTGTGTCTCCTTTGCTGCCCTGCACATAGGATTGTCTGTGATTCCATATATGTGCATTAATATATAATATTTGTCTTTCTCTTTCTGAGTTACTTCACTCTTTATAATAGGCTTTAGGTTCACCCACCTCATTAGAACTGACTCAAATGAGTTCCTTTTTCTAGCTGAGTAATATTCCATTGTGTATGAAGAACACACCTTCCTAATCTGTTCATCTGCTGATGGACATCTAGGTTGCTTCCATGTCCTAACTATTGTAAATAGTGATGCAGTGAACACTGGGGGCACATGTGTCTTTTTCAGTTAGCCTCCATCGTGGGATTACTGGGTAATATTGTATTTTTATTCCTAGTTTTTTAAGGAATCTCCATATTGTTCTCCATGGTGGTTGTGTCAGTTTGTATTCCCACCAACAGTGTAGAGGGTTCTCTTTTCTCCACACCCTCTCCAGCATTTGTTGTTTGTAGACTTTTTGATAGCAGCCATTCTGACTGGTGTGAGATGGTACCTCACTGTAGTGTTGATTTGCGTTTATCTAATAATGAGTGATGTTGAACATCTCCTTATGTGCTTTTTAGCCATCTGATGTCTCTTTGGAGAAATATCTGTTTAGGTCTTTCATCGGTGTCTGATGATTTCCTTCATCAGTGTCTTATAATTTTCTGCATACAGGTCTTTTGTTTCTTTAGGTAAATTTATTCTTAAGTATTTTATTCTTTTTGTTGCAGTGGTGAATAGGATTGCTTCCTTAAGTTCTCTTTCTGATTTTTCATTGTTAATGTATAGGAATGCGAGGGATTTCTGTGTATTAATTTTACATCCTGTGACTTTACTATATTCATTGATTACCTGAGTAATTTTCTGGTGACATCTTTGGGGTTTTCTATGTAGAGAATCGTGGCATCTGCAAGCAGTGAATTTTACTTCTTCTTATCCAAGTTGGGTTCCTTTTATTTCTTTGTCTTCTCTGATTGTTATGGCTGTGATTTCCAAAACTAAGTTGAATAATAGTGGTAAGAGTGGGCATCTTTGTCTTATTCCTGATTTTAGAGGAAATGCTTTCAGTTTTTCAGCATTGAGAATAATATTTGCTGTGAGGTTGTAATATATGGCCTTTATTATATTGAGGTACATTCCTTCTGTTCTACTTTCTGGAGAGTTTTTATCATATATGGGTATTGAATTTTGTTGAAGGCTTTCTCTGCTTATATTGAGGTGATCATATGGTTTTTATCTTTCAATTTGTTAATATAGTGTATCACATTGATTGATTTGCCTATATTGAAGAATCCTTGCATCCCTGGGATAAATCCCACTTGGTAATTGTGTAGGATCCTTTCAATGTGTTGTTGGATTCTGTTAATTAGAATTTTGTTGAGGATTTTTGCAGCTATGTTTACCAGTGATATTGGCCTGTAGTTTTCTTTCTTTCTTTTTTTTTTTTTTGTGGCATCTTTATCTGGTTTTGGTATCAAGGTGATGGTGGCCTCATAGAATGAGTTTGGGAGTTTTCTTTCCTCTGCAATTTTCTGGAAGAGTTTGAGCAAGATACGTTCTCTAAACTTTTGGTAGAATTCACCTATGAAGTCACCTGGTCCTGTATGTTGCCCTTTTATAATCACACCCACCTCCCACTTGTTCCCTTCCTCCCTCCCTCCCATATCAGTCCCTTCCCCTGCATCCTCCTCCCCCCTGCCCCCAACACATGTCCTTCACCCTACCTCTACCGTGGGGCAACCACGAATCTGTCTTCCATTTTTAAAAATGTTTGTCATTTCAAAAATGTTACAAAAAATGGAATCAATAGTATGTACTCTTTTGAGATTAGTTTCTTCCACTCAACACGATTCCCTAAATTCCTTCTAAATGATTGCTTGTATCAACAATTTATCTCTTTTACTTCTGAGTCATAATCCATGGCATGGCTGTGCTGTAGTCTATTTAACTGTTCCTGTAATGAACATTTGGACTGATTCCATTTCTTGACTCATAGATAAAACTGCTATAGATGTTTGTGTACAGTTTTTTTGGGGTGAAAATAAATTCACTTTTCTGGAAAATTTCTACTGGAGTACAATTTCTAGGTCATATGGTAGTTCCATGGTTAGTTTTTAAAGAACCTGACAAAGTGTTTTCTAGAGTGGCTGTACTCTACATTCCCAGTCTCTTATTTTCATATTGTGGTTTGTCTTCTTTACATGAAATTATAATTGGGTTAAATGAACCACAATTTGAGAAGAAGTTTAGAAACTTTGCAGAAACAAAAAAGTAAAGTATGTTCTGTACTAGTTTGGAGAAGAGAAATTTCTGTTTAACTAAATACCCCTATGTAATAAATTCACAAAAGACGCTACATAATAATACAGAGAGTATAGTTCTTTTGGATTTTCAAAGAAACTTTTGTTAAAATTCTACATGACCCAGCTCTACTTAAAACCACAGCCACAGCCACAGGGATTAAGGGAAAAATATAAAGAATCAAAGGTCTTTTCTATGAGTTGAGCAGCCCATTTTATGCCTAGATTCTTGTGTACTTACAGCTGCTTATAGACCATCCCATCCAGATTTGCGAGATGTTCTCCTTGAGGTTGTTCACTTTCCCAGACCTGCTTTGATGTCCTAGAACTACTAATGTAGACAGGATGAGCTGGGCTATAAAAGGATGTGAGGATACTGAAAAAGAAAGTATCACACCTCCATCACGCATGCCATCAGAGGGAGTGTTTGGAATGAGAGATAAATTTTGATCATTGTTTTCATCCTGGGAACAATAAGCTCATAGTATAAATTATAGTATTTATAGCTATGGCTGCCATCTTTGAGTGTCTACTATGTTGCAGAAGCTGTGCTAGATAAATTATATTCATTGTAAGCTGTCTTCAAAATAAACTTGCAAAGAAAGCATTCTTTTATCTCTAATTTATAAACAAGGGATCTTACATTATTAGAAGTTACTACATGAATTTATTAGTCTTGTCCATGAAAGTGATCTGAAAAATGTTATTAATATCCATGCTGCCATCATTCTAATGGACCCTCAATTCCCATTTTCATCAACTGTTAGTGACTTCTCCATTCATCATGAAATATTACAGACTGTGGGGGACAGGGGAAGAGTTGTCGGGCTAGATGGTAGAGGTAGAGTGTCTTAAGATACATGAATATAATAATCATAGTTACAGTAATAATATTTTTATTTTGCTATTGTTTGTTGAGATTCTACCATATGTTAAGTTCTTTGTTTAAGACGTGTAAGATCTTAACACCAAACAGCAACCTAGTAGGGTGTATGTTTTTCTTAGATGAGGAAACAGCCTTGAGGCGGTGAAGTAATTTTCTATTCAGTCATACTGCTGGAGAGGAACCATGCTAGAATTTAAATAATGACCTACTGAAAGGAAATCAATCCTGAGTATTCACTGGAAGATTTGATGCTGACACTGAAGCTCCAACACTTTGGCCACCTGATGGGAAGAGCCAACTCAGTGGAAAAGACCCTAATGCTGGGAAAGATTGAAGGCAAAAGGAGAAGGGAGTGGCTGAGGATGAGATGATTAGGTAGCATCACTGACTCAATGGACATGAATCTGAGCAGACTCGGAGACAGTAAAGGACAGGGGAGCCTGGCGTGCTGCAGTTCATAGGGTGGCAAAGAGTTGGACACAGCTTAGTGAGTGAACAACAACTGACTCGAAAGCCCTTGCTCTGTTTGTTTGTCTGAGTGTCTGTATCAATGTGAACACACACACACACACACACACACGCCACACTTGTGTGTATGGTTGCCAATTACTAGAGACATTGGAGACACTTGGTTTTGAAACGTGCAAAAGCTTACAAGCATGATATACTGAAAATTAATGTATCAGTAAATATAAAAGATTATATTATTACATTTTATTTTTTTAAGTTTATTTAGGAATATACAACTTTTCTTCATGGTGCTAAGATGAACATTTCACTTTAACATCTTCCTGGAACAATAGACATAAAGTGATTTTGAGTTTTTATGACTCTTGAGCTTCAAGTCAAAGCTTGTGTAATTGTCAACAATTAATAGAATATTCAGAAATAGGATCAATATAGTGTTATGGTCACTGACATGGTTTGTTCATACTGATTGGCTCTCCAGTCTCAAGCATTCACCTTTATACCTAATGCTTAAGTTTCTTTGTGAGTGGAAATGGAAAACTTGTTTACTTGTGATGGATTGTAGATAATTTCCAACCAAGCAGGAGTTCCATGCTCTCTTCCTTTTTAAATAATAAACACTTACTAGATATTTGTTGAGTAATGAATGGATGATTACGTCTTTCTCTTCCATGCTATTGACCTTTTTTATATTAATTGTTCTTTACATTTCCACCATCTCTGATATCTCCTAAGAATATATGATTATAAAGGTGACTCTCTGTGTTGTGACTGAGCATACTGCTTACTTCATTGTGACAACATTTAGTGAGTGTTACCTCTTGGTCAGGAACTCTGCTGGGTGCTTAGGGCAAGGAAATGGCTCTGACATCACCTGACCTTCAAGGGACTCCCCATCTGGTAGAGGACACAGTGCAGAATGATAAGGGTATCTGTGTGAGAAATGGGCAAAACCTCTTGGAACAGATGAATAGCTGTCAGAGTAGATGAGCAAAGATGGCTATCTGCAAGGGATGATATCTGAACTGGATTTTGAAGGATATGTTTTCTTTTTGGATAAACAAGCAAGAACTTTATCCTAAATAGAAAATGTTTTTGTTCCTTCACTTTGTTCTGGAACTTATTAAAAATGTTATGTTGGTTTTGAGTCTGTGGGCTCAGAATCAGAAGCTAGGATTTGATGTATTAGCAGTTTCACTTTCACGGTATGCCAAGGTAACGATTGCTTGGTACAAGTACTTCCTTTTGTAAATAATAACTACCCCAACTTTTTTCTAGATCCATGATGAATGAAAGCAGAGTGAAAATCTGCATGGAATATACAAATAAATCTGTCTTTAAAACTATTTAAAATCAGGAGATTAAATGCAAACCTTCTCAATTCAAATCACTTTTAAAAAAAAATTGTAAGTGAAGTGTGTATCCAAATGCACAAATTTAAGGAATTGAGGGATACAGTATGTCAAGAAGTTGAAAAAAGATCCTCTCCCCATCAACTCTAAAGATTGCTATATCCTTAATAAATACAATTCATGTGTCCAGACTGATGGTAGAAGTCATTTGCTGAAATGCTGAATTGAGACAAATTCTGAGTCAATGTCAACATTCACTGGGGAAAAATGATCAGTTCTCAGGGTATGTGTATGCATATATAAGGCTAATCATGTGTTGCATTTCTGCATCTCTCAATCAGGAAAATGATGGGCCTCCAAAATGACCTGAGAAGCTAGCTCACCTCATATTTAAATAATTTTGAGCACCCCCCCAGACACCCATGAGGAATCAACATTGCATTTTCAGCAAATTAATGAGGGATGATTTTCTAGTGTTCTTCCTTGTTAGAATATCAATCAATATGTTAGGTTGACATTTACTATGATTTTACATAAAATAATGGTGTTGGCTAGAGAGTGATTACATGCAATGTTTAATAAGCACTTATTTTTACCTGGCTCTCTGCTTTCCATCCTTTATATTAAATAATAGGACAACAATTTAATTTTGTGATATATCCATGGAAATAACCACTATAGCTTGGCACTTATAGCTTAACAATGCCCAGTAGATACCTCTATACAACAGAGAAGGCTCTCAACAAATACATGTCAAATGAAAGAATAAGTCCCAGAGTCGCACGGGAAGGGGAGTAAGAAAGAGGCTAAACATGGGGAAAAATTAAGACAAAATTCGAGTTGAATTTTTCTGGCATACATGAAATATGTGATGGCAAAGGGTCCTTCACTGTTTTATTGCCACATCTTAGGGAAGGGCTGTGTAATTCATTTGATGCTTCCCTTCCTGTGACTTATACTGTCATCCCAGATTCATGGTAATGTAGGTTTACAGCACTCCAAATCGACATATATTCTTTCTCCACTGGGTTTTCAATTCCTCTCTACTTCTGCTGTTTTTCCAGGGGAAGGGGCTAATCCCCAAAATGTCCCCCTAGGGTAATGTTATAGGTGGCATTGTCCCAGGTAAACAGTGCCAGCAATGCAGTCATTCCAGTGTGCATTGCACAGTGAATTTGTGTATAGCTTCTAGCTCGTGGCTAAAAGAAAGTTTGGCGTGCTTACCTAGGCCAAATCTTTGTGAAGCAAATAGGACTTTTTTCATCCTTCTTATACCCTATTCTAAGCAGAAAAAACAATATTTTATTGATTATAGATAAATAACATTTAGTGAGTGCTTGCTCTGTTGCCGGATACCATGGAACCCCTTTGTGGACATAATGCAGTTGATTCTTTCCAAACCACATCAGGGAGCACCTATTATTGTCTCCAGTTTTCTACTGGAAAAACTGAGTCTTAAGGAGCAAAACTAATTAGTCTAAGACTGCACAGCATGTAAGTGTCAAAGCCTAGTCAAATCAAAGAATGTCAGATACCTGTGTTTGTACCCTAATCACCGTACAGTGTGGCCTCTTGAATGAAAACTGTGGTTGACATCTTTCCACTTGCTTGGCTGATTTAATAGTCATTCCTAGAAGCTAGCAGCATAGAGAGTTGTGTCAAACCTATAGAGCAAACATCAGGAATGTAGTTTATAACTTGAACAAAATGTCCACATGTCAAGGAGAGTGCCAGAGAAATAAGACACTGGTTTATTTCCCTCCGTTTTCCAATCTTTTATTCTGGTCTTAAAATTGCTTGGTTATAACTAATAAATGTTATTGGGTGAATAAATGTTCATCCAATATACCATTTTTGACATAAATAATGTAATATCCAAACAATGCAGGAACTGCCTTAAATAAAACATGTGAAGCCTGGGTCTTTCTTGTAATAATTTGAAAAATATCAATAATGCTGTCAGTTTAACAGCAGAACAAGCTATCTGCTCTTTTCATCTTCCTGGTTATGTTAGAAAAGGAAAAATGCACCCTTTCACCACATTAAAAACTGTACTTCCCACCACCACTGTCTGAAGAGTTTGTTTTAGGAGCCCAACATTTAATTTTAGAAATGAGCAAGCAAATATCTATGTCATGTTTCTAAAACCTTGAGGAAAGTGATCTGGTTTAATGAGCAAGAATACTGACTTTAGGATCACATTACTTGAATTTGAATCTTGTCTGAGAAACTTTGAATATCACACTTACTTTCTCTGAACCTCTGTTTTCTTATGTATAATAAAGTAGAGATAATTATATCTACCTCAGAGAGTTGCTGTGAAGATTAAATGAGATAATTCATGGGTATCAGTTTATTAACCAACTTAAATTTCAGGGAGGTAAAAACAGGAAAAAGCATCATTTTTCCCTCCAAACACAATTTTCAGTTCCTTGTTCCATAAGGTCATCTAGTTGGAACCATGGCTATAAGTAACATTGAGTGTTAAGAATAATTTCTTCCTGGTAATTATCTTAGTTTGGGTTACCCCCTACAAAAGGACTATAAGACAAGAATTTGGGTGCAATTAGCCTACTGGGCTTCCCTGGTGGCTCAGAGGGTAAAGAATCTGTCTGCAGTGCAGGAGATCTGGGTTCAATCCCTGGGTTGGCAAGATCCCCTGAAGAAGGGAATGGCTACCCACCCCAGTATTCTTGCCAGGAGAATTCCATGGACAAGAGGGGCCTGGTGAACTACAGTCCATGGGGTTACAAAGAGTCGGACACGACTGAATCACTAACACACAGCCTGTCTGGGAGGTGGTTCAAAGTAGCATAAGTGAAGAAATGGGGAGAGAGGAAAGAAATAATTGTTAGTAAAAGCGTTGTATGAGCAGGTCACTACTCTGAGTAACTAGGGCTCAATGTCTCTGAAATTCCACATGCAACAGACCTTAGAACATTGTCTTTAGAGAAAGGTGAACATAATAGATGCTTCTGATTCCTGAACTGTATCCCTTTACTGACCTGGTGTACATGGCCTCTAGTTACTGTGAACTTTGGGTTTCTCACAGCCTCTCCTCCCTACCCCTTCTCTGGAGTGTTGTCCTTGCTTAAGGACCTTTCTGTCCCAGCTGCCAGTAGCACTGACTGACTTGTATGGGGATACAAAAGCCAGCGTTTTACCTCCAGGGAAACATTTCTGCTGCTTGGTTGATGGCACCCTCTTCACCATGCACAGGCCAAGGCTAGAATGACTGTGGCTACACCTAACTTGATTCTTTCCCCGTACTTTTTGTGTTTCCTTCCTTCCCTTACTAGTGTCTCCTGATACATCTACAGTGCTTAATCTCACACATTTAAAATCCCTGTCTCAATCTCTGCTTCTAGGAAACTTGATCTAAGACAGGGACATTGGAGGCAATTTTTCAACATTGCTCATCTGTTGGTTGAGGGTTTGGTAATGTTCACTATCTGCTGCCTCTTCTCCCCATTTGTTGAGGCTGTTTCCAGCCAGCATTCCCTTCCAGTTTCAGAAAACTTTAACAGGAAATGATGTCAGCTTCTTGTTTCACAAATGCTCCCAAACTTAGGGAACACATGTGAAACTCTTTCCTGAGTCTTGTCACTGAGCTCTGTATAGACAGGGATGGGGAGAGTAGTGGGGAATGCTGACTTTTTTGTAGACCTGAAAGCAATCTGCTAGGGAATGAGACTATGTGGATGTGAGAGTTGGATTATAAAGAAAGCTGAGTGCCAAAGATTTGATGCTTTTGAAATGCGGTATTGGAGAAGACTCTTGAGAGTCCCTTGGACTGCAAGGAGATCCAATCAGTCCATCCTAAAGGAGATCAGTCCTGAATATTCATTGGAAGGACTGATTTTGAAGCCAAAACTCCAATACTTTGGTCATCTGATGCGAAGAGCTGGCTCATTTGAAGAGACCCTGATGCTGAGAAAGATTGAAGGTGGCAGGAGAAGGGGATGCCAGAGGATGAGACGGTTGGATGGCATCACTGACTCGATGTACATGAGTTTGAGTAAACTTCAGGAGTTAGTGATGGACAGGGAGACCTGGCGTGCTGTGGTTCATGGGGTCACAAAGAGTCCGACACGACTGAGTGACTGAACTGAACTGACTGAGGGAATGAGACACTAATCTCCTTATCTTATATTCAGTCCCCAGTCTCTTACTGGAAACTTCTTCACCTGGCTTGTGGAATGGCTACTGGGTCAACAACCATCCTGACTTAACCAGTCTGTCCTAACTCTAGTCTTCTACTTATACAGTCTGAATCAGTGATGGGTGTGAGGGTCAAAAGACCAGTTTGGCCATCTTTTTTGAATAAGGGGTTGTCTATTGCCTCTTTGGGACTTAGTTAATTTCTAGAAGTCACAGAAAACATTCTGCTTAATAATTTGTACATACATATTTAAATTAATACTTAAATGCTCATTAAGTGGTAGTTGTTAATTAAATTAAAAAATTAGTTTCTAACATCTTTGACAAGCCAGCACATTTTACTGCTTGTTTTAATGATGTGACTCAGCACATTCGATGTAAAGATCGCAGGGTCTATGAATTAGGGCACCTGGGTCAGTGTGGATTCAGTCTGTGACCTTTTCCAAACCATTTCACCTTCCAAAGGCTTTGACTTCACATCTGTCAAATAGGATTATCAAAGCTGCTTTACATATTTCACAGGGTTGTTATAAGCCTGAAATGAAGGGAAACATGCAGGAGCACATTTGAGAGTGTAAAATACTGTCAGGCAATGATTAATAAAGTCACCCACTTTTATAGGAATTTACCCAAAGGCATTTTCCCCTTCTCTTCAGATACACCAATCTGACAAGCTGCTGTGGCTGAGACCTGACTCATTTGCAGCAAACAGATGCCATGTTAAATGATGACAAAGTGATAAACATATGTAAATATTTCATATGGAAGTGAAATCAATATGGACACATGCAAAAGACACAGTTCCAAGACTGGGAATGCCAGGCTATGCATAGTCACAGCAGAAAAAGACACAGTGTCGGAGTGGATCATCAGCTAAAATCAAGCCCAGTGTTGTTATTTAAAATCTTACCAGAAACTATTAATAGGCACGGACCATGCATAATTTTGCCATTTGTTTCAGACTTCATGATGTAGCATGCTGTTAATCGGGCAAGTGTATCATATACAGGAAAACAGGCTGGGTTCTAATCCCTGCTCCTGGTGAGTCTGAATTCACCAACTGCTTTTCTAGGTTTTTTGCTCATTCAAGGTGGCATTGTTACATATATCTGTTCACATCAGTTACAGATAGTATGCCTTTCTGTGTGTAAAAGTGTTTTGAAAATCCAGTTTTATTATAGGGGTAGAGGATGATATTAAACAAGTGAAAAAAATAGATGGAAAAAATCCAGAAGAAAGTGAATAAATAGCTGGATAAGAGGAAGCTGGAAGGTATCCAATTCTATCACATCACTGTGGGTTGCCCAAAAGAACTAGTGTCTCTAAATTTCGTAGTGAGAAAGGGAAGGAGGGAGAGAAGGTGAGAGAGGTCGAATGGGCTCAGTGAGATAAAAACAAAGACTAGAGAGTCCCAGTGTTGGACTAGAGAACCTAGAGAGCTGTGCAAGCTGCAGATATGAAGGCAAGCTTTGTGTGGTATGGACACTCACTTGTCCGGTGCCAGAGAGTTTTTGTAGGATCTCACAAGTGTAGCCCTTTGAAATAGACCATGGTCAACACATGAAATCAGGCTTTAAACAAAAACCAAGTCAAATAACTTCTGAAAAAGCAGAGTTCTCTGTTATGAAAAAATTTAACTGAAATGTTTACAAAGTGGACAGAATAGAATATCAGTCCTCTTACACACCCTTCACCCAACTTCAATATTATCACCATTCTGGAAAGACAAATTCCTTTGGGGAACATAGTATTTAAACATTTTCATTTGGAAGTAATTTCATATAAGAAAAGAATAGAATAATATACAGTAATATAATAAAATAGAATAATTTTAAGTAAGAATAAGAATAGTGTGAAGAATATGCAGGAATCCTTTATCCAGATTCACTTACTGTTAATATTTTATTCTTTCTTGCTTGTCATTGGCACAAGTGCGTGCGCATTTTCTCTCCTTCTCTGTAACATTTTCGTTTTCTGAACAACTTGAGTATAATTTATACAAACTATGGAAATTTACCCTCAAATGTTTCACCATGTATTTCCTAAGAATAAAGACACAGTCATATATAACCATAATATAGTTACCAATCTCGTAAATTTATATTGATAGAATTTTATTATGTTCCAAGTATATCAGTTGACCAAGACATGTCTTTTATAGCATTTCTCTTCCTCCATTATAGTATCTAGAGTAGAGTCAGGTGTAGCATTTATATTTTCACCTCTTTCTGCCTCCTATAGTATGGAACATTCCTCCAGTCTTTGCTACTTATGATGCTGACAATTTAAAAAATCTCAGTTCTCCTTTGTATGCATTTGTTTTCATAGAATTCTCCTCATTTGGACTTTGTCTAATGCTTCCTCATTATTGTATTCAGTTATGTATTCTTGACCAGAACACTGCATAGATGATGACAGTGTGTCCTTCTCAGATGTCGTATTCGGAAGTAGAACACTCAATCTAACCCTATTTGGGGGTGTTTATTTTGAACACTTAGTCAGGCTATTGCCTGATTTCTCCACTGAAGAGTCAATATATCTTTTTTTTCCCTTGCAACAAGGAAACAACCTGTGGAGAGACACTTTGAAAGCATACACAGATTCTGCTCCTCATCAAGCTTCCCTCCTAGGGTTTAGCGTCTTTGGAGGAGGGCATGACAATCCACTCCAGTATTCTTGCCTGGAGAATCCCCATGGACAGAGGAGCCTGGCGGGCTACAGTCCATGAAGTGGCAAAGAGTCTGACAAGACTGAGTGACTAAGCACAGCACAACACATAAATCTTGCCTGCTCCAGTTTTCACTACTATTATTGCAAAACTCTGATTTTCTATCCCAGTACACTTTCCACATTTATTAGATATTACATGGCATTCTATTGTAAGCAAGAACCTTCCCTTTCTTTCTATTTATTACCTTGCTTTTTTCCTTCCAAATGGCTTTTGGTATATTACTACATAGTGTTAATTATTTGGCACTGAAATTGTCCCATATTGACAGTGGGAGTATTTTTAAGGGGCTTCTGTGTCTGGAACATGTCCCCAAAATAAGTTTGAACACTTACTTTATGACATAGCAAGGTGTTCCAAAGTCTTGTACCTATTCACCCAAGCCCTGGCATTGGCATAGCTCCAAGGATCCCAGGTTGATTTTAGGGGTGAATGTATTAAATCCTAGCTCTTGATACTGAATGTGCTCATTGCACCTGGAGTGTGGCATTTTGGCCCCTTCAGTGCATAAAGCTTGAAACCATATGCATGCATAAACACATTTACATACATACACTTGCATACATATATTCTTAAACCTATGCACTTATATATACATATGCACATACATATGCATATCTCAAAATAAGAATTCACATCAACATCCCCAGTTTCTAAACCATCCCTACAGGGTTCTTTCTTGTCTTTTCCCATTTTATGTTTTTATGTTCCCTCTTCTTGACTGAGAAAACTGGCTCCCAAATTTATTTACTTGCTCCATCTTACAACACATCTGAAATAGTTCCACAATTCCTTTGCTCATTCCATTACAAAAAACAAGCCATATTAAAAATAGTTCAAGATTTGTTTGCAATTCTTACCCTCATCCCATTCTGCCACAAACTGAGGGTGTATAGTTAATTACATGGATTAATTCCTTCTTTTCTCCTTCCCTCCTTCTTTTTCCCCCTTCCTGTCTCTCCTGTCCCACTTAAGGATAGTATGGCATTTGTTTGGAAAACAATTGAATTTTTGTTATTTAGTTGACTTCCTGTTTCAGTGCTCTTTCCCTTCTGTATACATGCATATGTGTACACTATATATATATTTGTATATATATTGGTGCTTCCCACGTGGCACTAGTGTTAAAAAAAAAAACAAAACCCGACTACTGATGCGGGAGACATAAGAGATGCAACTTCGATCTCTGGGTTGGGAAGATCCCCGGAGGAGGAAATGCAACCCTCTCCAGTATTCTTGCCTGGAAAATTCCATGGACAGAGGAGACTGGCAGGCTACAGTCCATGAGGTCCAAAAGAGTGGGACACCACTGAAGCGACTTAGCATGCACAAACACATATATTAATATATAGGAGATTAAAGCCTTCAGAAAGTCTAACTACATGCAATAAAGAATATTCAGAGATATTACTTTTTTCTTCTCCACTCCTTTCCCACCCCAACATGACAATATATTAGAACAAAAGTATTCACATTAAACCTAATTATATGGTTGTCTTTAGGGGAACAAAAAGGAAATGAGTTAGAGGTGAATTGATCAGTCAGTTGATCAAAGTGGGAACCTTGCACTATGGGGCAGTGAAGATGATATACATAAACTGAGAGACACTACTGACTGTACTGTCAAGTACTTAAGGTTAAACATTTTCCCCCCTAAGCTCCCATAAACATGCAACAGCATTTCCCAATGTATGTTCTACAAAACACTAGTCTCATAAGATAGCTCTGAGAGGAAAAAAGTTGTTCCTGATCAAATAAGAATGGGTAATAGTATATATTTGATCCCCTTCCTGGAAGTCTTTCTGTTAAGAAACTAAGTGTGTTTCTATAGTTTTTTGTTTTTTTTAACTCAGAGAAAGAGAGAGTAGAAAAGTAGTTACCAGGGCCTGGGGATGGGGAAAATAAGGAGAGGCTGATCAAAGGGTACTGTTTTCAACTCTAAGATGAATAAGGTCTGAGGGTCAAATGTATTATGTGGTGACTGGTTGGATGGCATCAGCGACTCAATAGACATGAGTTTGAGCAAGTTCTGGGAGATGGTAAAGGACAAGGAAACGTGGCGAGCTGCAGTCCTTGAGGTCGCAAAGAGCTGGACAAGACTGAGCTGGACACGACTGAGCAACTGAACAACAAAAGTAGTTGATAACACTGTATTTGTACAATTGAAAGTTACTAAGAGAGTGTAACTTAAATGTTTCCACCTCCCTCCATCAAAAAGAGAAAATAGATAAATAAGTGAGGTGATGGATGTGTTAATTAACTAGCTGGACAGAGTCCTTTTGGTATGCATCAAGTCAATGTGATGTACACTGTAAATATCTTGCAATTTTATGTGTTAATTATACCTCAGTAAAACTGAAGTACAAAAAAAATAATAATAATAAGCTCAGTATGCCCCTTACTTGACATGGACATCTTTAAACAAACATTTTCTTATCTTTTAGAAATAATCTTTAAAGAGACAAATTTTGGAAAATTTGGGTCCATGTACTCAGTGAACACTTACTGAACTCTTATTCTATGCTGGGTGATGTTTTTGGTGCTATGGGTGGACAGCCAACAAAACAAATGAAGTAACTGTCCTGGTGGAATTTATAGTTTAGAAGGTTTGTAGGGTAAGTGGAGGCAGGCAGAGATATCATACAGTATCCACTAGCATAGCCATTCAGGAAAGATGAATACAGGCTGCCAATCCCCTTTCCTACTTTGGGAATACTTCAAAATGCTGACCCAAAAGGAAAAAATAAATAAATAAATAAAGTGGAATAAATGTTGCAACCAGCTTGGATGCTAAGCATCAGGTCCAGAAAGAATATATCAAGAGCACTTCTTCATCCTTCTACTTCATCTGCACACATCTGAGCACAAGCCAAAAGTGTTAAGAGTATAAAATCACACACACAAAAAAAAACACAAGGGAAAAATTTTTTAATTTTTAATCACATTCCCATGTTGATAAAATATTTATGAGCTCTCTTTCAATTAATTAGAATAAACTATGTAACATTGCAGGAAACAAATTGAAAATTTAATAAAGTGAGTTCACTTCTAATTTCTTTGAAAGAAAGAAGCTAATTATATTTAGTTCTGCAATTATAAGTTTAATTAAAATGTAATGCAAAATATTCCATAAACTGAAAACAGTGCTGAGTAATAAAATTGGGCCTTTAATACAATTTGCTCTTTAGATGAAAATTTATAATTTAAAATGAGGTCTTTAGTGTATCATTCTCCAAAAATTTCATCCTTTCAGTCTAGATATAATTTAACAACCTTTCTATAAAGACTAATTAATGTTTATTTACTGTTTTAAACCTGTTTCCTTCTGTCTATTGCATGCTGAAAATCTCCCTTTCATTGGTTTTAGCCATTTTCCTTTTAGACTTGGTTTAAAGAGACACTCGTATTTCCCTCTTGCACATCATAATTTACAGCACATCCCTTCTGAGTTGGAACATGGCTTGAAACTTTCAGTGACTCAAAACTTGAAAGCTCAGATGCCCTTAGAAGTATGTTCACATATCAGTCGCCTTCACCTGGCTGACACGGAGATGATATGATTGCTCCAGGCAGACATGCAGGTAAAAGGAAATTTAGATCCTCTAAAATGAAATTAGGAAGATGATGAAATGACCTTTTGGTGATGTTTTTAATAATCATTTGCTCTCATACACTTATCAGAGGAATAGAGTAGACTAATAGTTTGCCCAGATGTTAGGCTTAAATTCCAAAGTCAACTGAAATTTGGGGCCATTTGCTGTGATGTTGAAGTAATATCCATATCTAAAGGCCTTTCTGACTGTTCTTTAATTTGAAAGGGGCTCTGCTTTTACCCAAATCACAGAGGTTTGTGGAAGGGAAATGACACAGTGAAAAACTCACTTTTTCAACTCTTTATTCTTCAGCATTCAAAGATTCACTTGGTTTCATCTGAGTCGGTTTAAAATGACTAAAAATTATTTATTGAATGCACAGTGTATAAAATAAGTTATACTTTCTGTGCAAAGATATTTCCTTGAGGAGTTGTTGAAAACTGAATTTCTGTACCACTGCTCCTGCCCTCACATTCAGACCCACAATGTTTGGTGTGGATCCCAGTGATCTTGTTCCATTAGTTAGAGAAAGGTACTGAATGTTTATAGGCTTCTAGAGTTGAGTAATATAGTCCTAGAACTTATATCTCTGGAGGACAATGTTCATTGAATCAGTGGTTTGTTCTGCTTTCTATTGGAGCAGAACTGACCTTGCCTCTGCAGGAGTCAAGATGGTTAAAGAAAGGAAGGAATAAGTAGGGAGAGTGGATTGTTAGCTCTTTGAACATGGGGAATGAAGGTCCTATTGACTGTGAATTGGGTAACTTGCAGGGTGATTACTTCTATTACAAGGTAATCAAGAAAAGATATGCTCGGGGACTGTTAGCACACAGGTTAGTGATGGATTCAGAATTAGTTTCCAGCTTGGTGCTTTGCTTTAGGGCCCACAACCTTGAGAGCCCATTCCTAGAACACTCAAGAGAGAATATTTCTAGAACATTCTGAGAACATTCTCTTAGCTTTTCAAACCTCCTTATCTTTCCAAAAGGAATTGGTGGCTTCAGGAAGGGACTTTATATGCTTCATCTTGGTCTCTTTCATGTGTCTGCTTATAACTGCGGGTCTGCATGTACCGGATACTCTAGTTATTACTGCCTAATTATAATTGATAAAACTATTTGAAAAAAATGCTTGGAAAGGTTTTGCTCATTCTAATAGGTCAAACCACAGAAGGAACACATTTAGAAAAATCTCATCATCTCTCCTACTCTTGTTCCACCAAATCCTTAATATAATGAATGTGAGCATCTTCATTATCTTCTGCTGTAGGTATGTTTCAATGTCATTTTTTTCTTTTTTACCAAATAGTGTATGAAACACAATAATCTGCATCTTCTTTTCAAGTTCTGTAAAAGCATGCACTTTCCTGTGGGGTCTGCCTGCTCTTACAGAACATGGATATACCTGGTGAGGGCATCACAATAAAGAATAGGGCTGTGGGACATGAATGAAACTTAAGGATATTATGCTAAGTGAAATATGTCAGTTATAAAAAGACAAATACTACATGACTCCATTTAGGTGAGGTATCTAAAAGAGTCAAATTCATAGCTCAGAAGGTAGATTGGTGGTTGCTATGGTTTGGGGGCAGAAAAAGATAGGAGGTGTTCTTTGGTGGGTAAAGAGTCTCAGTCATGCAGAATGGGAGAAGACAATGGCACCCCACTCCAGTACTTTTGCCTGGAAAATCCCATGGACAGAGGAGCCTGGTAGGCTGTAGTCCATGGGGTCGCGAAGACTCAGACACGACTGAGTGATTTCACTTTCAATTTTCACTTTCATGCACTGGAGAAGGAAATGGCAACCCACTCCAGTGTTCTTGCCTGGAGAATCCCAGGGACATGGGAGCCTGGTGGGCTGCCATCTATGGGGTCGCACAGAGTTGGACACAATTGATGTGACTTAGCAGCAGCAGCATGCAGAATGGGAGAATGTTCTGGGGCTCTGTTATACAACAATGCCAACACTTGACAATATTATAGTGTATACTTGGAAATTGTTGGGTGGGTAAATTTTATGTGTTTTATTGCCACAATTAAAAAAAAATAATGTATTGTTCAAATATTCCCTTGTCAATAAAAACTACATCATCCCCTGAAAAAAAAGAGAGAATAAGTCTGTGGCCTTTACAGCTCTAGTCTCTGAGCAAGAAGCCTTCAACTCAGGGGTTCTGGGAGGGTGTGGCAGGGAGAGTGTTTTTGCCCTCAAGAGGCATTTGACAATGCCTGGAGGCATTTTCAGTTGTTGCACCTGTAGGGGGTGCTTCTGG
Organism: Cervus canadensis; assembly: GCF_019320065.1. Classification (NCBI taxonomy): domain Eukaryota; kingdom Metazoa; phylum Chordata; class Mammalia; order Artiodactyla; family Cervidae; genus Cervus; species Cervus canadensis. Next base: position 26,359,085 of record NC_057407.1, read on the forward strand.
CATCTAGCTAGTAAAGACCAGGGGTCCTGTGAAATAGCCTACAATGCACAGGACCACAACCTCCCTACAAGCAAAGAATTACCCCGCCGTAATATCAGTAGTGCCAGGATTGAGAAAGTCCAGCATAGAGGAACTTTAAGGAACAGAAGGAAGAATCTGTTCTCATGCTTGTAAGAAATTCTGCCTGGGAAGGCTATATGGTCACATGGATTTTTTGTGCAATGTTTTTCCATTTATAATGTACTTTCCTATTATTATGGACTATAGATTTGTGTCCTCCCCAAAATTCATATGCTGAAATCTCAACATCCAGTGTGATGGTATTAGGAGGTAGGGCTTTGGGGAAATAATTACGTCATAAGATGGAGCCCCCATGAATCAGATTTGTGCTTTTATAAAAGGGACTCCAGAGAGCTTTCTCCCCTACCCTTTTTCTGCCACGTGAGGGTAGAAGAAGTCCTCTTGGGAACAGGCCCTCACCAGAATCCGACCAGGTGGATATCCTGATCCTGGACTTGCAGCCTCCAGAACTGTAGGAAATAAAATTCTGTTGTTCAAGTCGCGCAGTCCACGGTACTTTGCAACCTGAACTAAGACACTTATTTCACCCGAGTGTGGTGTTTATTAATTTTGTCCAAGTGACCCCTTTAAGCCTCAGATTCCTCGTAGGTTTAGTGGACCTAACGTCAGTCTCTACCTCACAGAACTATTGTAGGAATTCAAGGAGATGGGACAACTGAAAGCACAGAGCTCCGTGATGGGTCTGAGAAGTGCTTCATATGATTATGCGGTTACTATTGTTTGGCATTCAGGCTTTCACTGAATAAACAGAAATTATGTATTCCACTATAAAGTGACTGAATTTTGGGAATTAGAGGTGTGTGCAATTTTTGGAAAGTGTGAGGGAGGAAAGGTCAGGAAAGCCATTTCTAATCATCTCAGCCTGCAGCCCTAACAGGCTGGTTGGCGTGAACACTCCCTGAAAGCTGCTGTTACTTTCAATAGCTCCAGGAAGCGATTAGCTCAGTCTTCACGACCTAGGGTAAAGAGCCCAGAAAACGTTGCCCACTGCCTCACATACCTACAGCACTGAAGCAGGGGATGTGTGGGGTGCACCCAGAAGCTCTTGCAGATCTCCCAGCTGTTGCAGTACCTCTTCACAGTAGTAATTACCTGCTTTCAGCTTCTGTTCATCACTACTTGTACCATTGATTCTCCCTGGCAGAATCCAACCTGGAGATGCTTTGAGAAAAAGATGGTGGGAATTATTCTAGCACTTTCTGTGCAATGTAGAGGGCACCCCACAAGGGAATGACAGTGATGTCAAGGTGACAACAGACAATTGGCATACTTTGTCATTACTCTTATCTCTGTAGTTCTTCAAGGCAGATTTTATTCTCACTTTTTAAATGAGAAAAATTGCTGCTCGCAGAGGGAACATAATTCTTCTTAAAGTCTAATTTGTGCCCAGACCTGAATTCTAAATTTAATACTCCCCTCCAACCCCACCATCCCCTAGATGTAGTCCAGAAAAAACTAGCTACCATTTTGGAGTCATTAATGAGAACAAAAGATTTACTTTTCCATATATCTTTCTGTCATAGGTCTATCTTTATTATTCACTTGGCTTAAAATACTGAATTACTCTTTCAAAGTAACAGTAAAGTAATAGGGGTAGATATAAAGGCTTTTTGATTATTAACACCTTAAACAAGATATCTTCTACATCAAATTAGGGTATTATGTCAAGGAAATCCTATTGACCCTTTGACTGATTTCCTTGAGGAGCAATGTCATAGAGAAAGTGGACTTTTGAGTTTGCCTCAGGTTTTCTAAAACATAATTTTATGTATTTATTTATATTTATTTTTGACTATGCTGTGTCTTTGTTGCTGCATGAGCTTTCTTTAGTTGTGGTGAGCAGGGCCTGCTCTCTGGTTGTATTGCATAGTGCTTTCATTAGAGTGGCTTCTCGCTGCAGAGCACAGGCTTAAAGGCCCATGGGCTGCTTGTGGCTTCCAGGGTTTAGAGCACTGTCTCAGTAGTCATGGTGCAGGGACTTATTTGCTCCGTGGCATGTGGGATCCTCTGGGATCAGGGATTGAATCCACGTCTCCTGCATTGGCAAGCAAATACGTTACCACTTGAGCCACTAGGGAAGCTGCTGTGGGACTTTAAATGTTACTTTAGGCAATTTAGCTTCCCCTGAGTTTTGATTTTCTCATAAATAGGAGATGACATCATATACCTCAGAGTTTGATATAAAGATAAAAATAGGATAATATCAAGACAAGGTAGAGAAAGCACCTTGTTTTATTCCATGCTTGTATGAAAAATGCTCAAGGTGCATCAGTGTGTTAGGTGCTATGTTAAGCATCATGAGCAAAGATGTGGTCCTGGGGTTTACAACCTACTGTGTCGGGGAGAAGGGTGTTATATTCAAGTAAAGAACATAAATAACACGAATACATAAGATAATACAGATTTTCATGATTACCATGAAGAAATAAATAGGTGATAGGTGAAAGAATGGGGCTGTGCAAAGATATTTTTGATGGGTTTGAAACCGTTTACCTCAGACTGGGACTTGAACCCACGTGGCTTGGACTGGAACCCAGTCAAAACACACGGTACCTGTTTTAGGACCTAATGAAGCTCAGGTTCTTGAAGTCTCATTGCAGAAAGAATTCAGTGAGAGACAAAGTGACACGAGGCTTCCCAGGTGGCGTGACTGGAAAAGAACCTGCCTGCAAATGCAGGAGACGGAAGTGATGGAGCTTCAATCCCTGGGTCAGGAAGATCCCCCAGAGAAGGAAATGGCACACTACTCCAGTTTTCTTACCTGGAGAATCCCATAGACAGAGGAGTCTGATGCGTTACATTCCATGGGGTAACAAAGAGTCAGACATGACTGAGCAGCTAAGCATGCAAGAACTGGATTTATTCCGATTCAGAGAGAAACACACTCTACACACAGAGTGTGGGCCATCACAGGCCACGAGTGCAGCTGCAAAGTGGGTCAGGGTTAGTTTCTATAGGCTGGGTAATTTCATATGCTAATAAGTGGGAAGATTATTCCAAGTATCTTTGGGAAGGGGTGGAGATTTCCATGAATTAAGCCACCCACCACCCACTCTCTGGTCTTTTGACAGTGCCTTGGAACTGTCATGGGTGTGTCATTTAGATTGCAACTGAGGATCCCTAAAGTCTAATCAGTGTGGACTTGACTGCCATTTTGGACCCATTTGATTCTAATCTGTTTATGTTGTGTCCTTGAACTCTGGATGAGGTTCCTAACGTTGTACAGGAGGCTGTGATCAAAACCGTACCCAAGAAAAAGAAATGCAAAAAGGCAAAATGGTCTGAGGAAGCCTTACAAATAGCTGAAAATAGGACAGAAGCAAAAGGCAAAGGAGAAAAGGAAAGATATATCCATCTGAATGTAGAGTTCCAGAGAATAGCAAGGAGAGATAAGAAAGCTTTCCTCAGTGACCAATGCAAAGAAATAGAGGAAAACAATAGAATGGGAAAGACTAGAGATGTCTTCAAGAAAATTAGAGATACCGAGGGAACATTTCATGCAAAGATGGGCTCAATAAAAGACAGAAATGGTATGGACCTAACAGGAGAGAAGATATTAAGAAAAGGTGGCAAGAATACACAGAAGAACTGTACAAAAAAGATCTTCAAGACCCAGATAACCACGATGGTGTGATCACTCTCCTAGAACCAGACATCCTGGAATGTGAAGCCAAGTGGGCCTTAGGAAGCATCACCATGAACAAACCTAGTGGAGGTGATGGAATTCCAGTTGAGCTCTTTCAAATCCTGAAAGATGATGCCGTGAAAGTGCTGCACTCAATATGCCAGCAAATTCGGAAAACTCAGCAGTGGCCACAGGACTGGAAAGGTCAGTTTTCATTCCAATCCCAAGAAAAGGCAATGCCAAAGAATGTTCAAACTACCGCACAGTTGCACAGCTGTTTGTTTTGTCTTACAAAACTAGGAGTGGTTAAGCCTGGGGCTTGGTTGTCCAGGGCCCCTCCAAGGGCTCAAGAATCTCAAGATTTGTCCCCTGTCTTATCTATGGTGCTACAAGGCTCACACTTAGAGCAGGCAGTCACATTCACTCACAATCAGGGCAGTGTCCAGGCAGGTGAGAAGCAAGGTCAGAGGCCTGCTCTGCTTTGTCTCTGAAGCCCAAACAAGACTAGTTAATTTCCCTAACAGGGAGCAGGGATACCCATTGGGATGCTAGAGCAATAATCCAAATGAGACGCGACAGTGGCTGGGGCCAGAATGGTAGTAGTGGTGGTGATGATAAATAGCTGGATTCTAGATGTATTTGGGGACTTCCCAGGTGACTCAGTGGTAAAGAATCTGCCTGTAATGCAGGAGATGCAGGTTTGATCTCTGATCCTGGAAGATCTCCTGGAGAAGAAAATGGCATCCCACTCCACTAGTCTTGCCTGGGAAATCCCATGGACAGAGGATCCTGGTGGGCTACAGTCCATGGGGTCACAAAGAATCAGACATGACTTAGCGACTAAACAACAACAGATGTATTATGAGAGTGAAGGCCAAAGGAGGGATATACTGAAAGACTTAATGTTAGGTGAACAAGAAGGAAGAGTCATGCATGTCTCCAAGATATAGGGTTAGAGCAGTTTGGGAGATGGAGTTTTTGTGTATCAAGATGGGGAAGCAAGTTTCAGGGAAAAAATTATTTCTGTTAAGGTCTTATTAAGTTTAAGATGCCTCTGGATATCTATACATGAAAATGGAAATCTGAAGTTTAAGGAAAAGTCAAAGATAGAGATCTGAGTTTGGGAGTTGGAAACATATAGTTGGCATTCAAATCCATGAAACTAAGTGAGATCACTGAGGAAGTGATTGTAGATAGAAAAGAGGTCCTAGGTCTAAGCTCTGGGGCCCTGCTACTTACAAATGGAGTAGATAAAGGGGTCCAACAGAAAGGATCTATTAGCAAGGTAAGTGAAAACCAAGGGAAGAAAGTGCTTCAGGAAGAGAGGTAGTTCAACTGTGTCACATATTGTGAGTAACTCAAGTAAAACGTGAACGGAAAATCCTCTGGATTCAGCAAAGCGAGGTCACTGGGGATTTTGGCATGAGCAGTTTTGACATAGTAGTATGGGAATAAACTTGATTGGAGTAGGATTAAGAAAGATTGTGAGAAAAGAAATTAGCTTCTCTTTGAGGATCAAAGAAATAGAAACTCAAGACGGAAGACAGATGTGAGGTCAGAAGAAGGTAAACTGTTACTTAAGAGTCCCTGGAACTTCGAAGTGCAGAAGTGCTTCATAATCACTTGGGAAGTAAGAGATGGTGCTTATTAAAACAGGACAGCTGGGTTTACTTTCAAGTTTCTGTATCAATAGATCAAGAGAGAGGGTGATGGGGGCACACACAAGAACGTGCATTTTTATCATGATCTCAGGTATCGCAGTTGTTGCTGGTCCAGGGAGTTCATTTTCAGTATCACTACTCCTAGTCATTGATTTCTTTGTTGACCCTTCTATCTAAAGTTGCTTCCATCCTCCTATCCTTTTCTGCCAGTCTCTCACCATAAGAATCTGTCTTATGTGTCATTCATTATTAAAATTCCCATTGGTATAGTCTTCATAGGAAAATTCTGTCTGCCTTGTTAACCACTGTTCCTCTTGTGTGTAACACAGTGCTTGTCATACAGCTGGAACTAAAGAGAAAAAAAACATTGGAATGAATTAATAAATGAAGAAATGAATGAATAAATGAAGAATTCCAACAGTGATGAGCATTGTTTTGTACATGTGTTGAGATGCCTAATGCTTCTTTGGAACTGTTTGTAAAGAAAAAAAGTTATATATTGCCAAATGGCAAATCAAAATATTGTGTTAAATTTCAGCCTGTAAGACACTGTGAGGGATCTGAGCAGGCGATTCACACTTCAACATTCATGGTAACCAGCCCAGAGATACCCAATGTGGCTGTTATGTGGTATTAACAATGTGATCATGTAGCTTTCAAAGAAAATGCTGCTTAAAAGTAATAGATTGTTTTGTTATTAATTATTTACATGTAGGTCCCCAAATGTCTCCATTTTAGAGACCTCTTTCTAGTGTAAGAGAAAATTGTTAAACAATGCTTTGGTCTTCATGCACTAATTAGCCTGTAATCCAGGCATTTGTAGCAAGCATCATGTAACACATCTAGGTTTTACATGAGGGATATTTAAGGCCTGTTCAGTTGGAAGAATTTATCTGTCAATCCGAGACTCAAAAAAAGAAGCAACTAAAACAGGGCAGTCAGGTTCCTGTTGAAGTTTTTTTTTCCAAGAGTGTTAAATGAAAACATCTCTGCTTGATATTCATCATTTGGCAATGACCATTTCATCACTCAGGCAACATGAATAAAAGATATTACTCTTAGTCATTAGCAACTCAGTCAGGGAATAGAGAAAAATTGAACATTTAAGAACATTTTACTTTTCCGTCATTCCAAACTAAATGACACTCTTAAATGATGGCTAGTCAAACCTACAGAATCTATTAGTAACTTGACAATAAGTGTGAAGGGATGCCAAAACCCAAAGGAATCTCATACTTGCATTTATCAGGCTTGTCACATCATTGCTACTAGTAATAAAAGCATTTTTGTTTTATGTTGTAATGTCTACAGAGAATAATACTTTTTTGCACCAGAGTAAAAAGTGATATTGCAACATTCATCATATTCTTTTATATAATATGGCCTAAAAAGGTTTAAAATTGGCATTCATTATTTTAAGGCTAATTTAAAAGCCTGATGCTTTTATAGAAGTTTTTCTGGTTGCTTTTTGTAAAGTTCCGATATTCAATAGTCATTCAATTTTCAGAAGCATTTTCTTGCATGGATTTTGTTGGGTTCCCAGCAGTAAATGCTCAGGTTTTAATGGAGGTGGTGACCAACTTATTGGTGTATTTATTTTCTTGTAATCAGTAAGATGCTGGTCCTGTTGTATTGCAATGACCAAAGAAACAAAGAATTATCATTTGTCAACTTCTGTGAGATTTAATCAGAGTCTAAGCTTTCACTCTTCTATTTTTTCTTTTTTTACCCTCAAGGTCTCTAAGGCACTGATTCAATGAAAGAAAACTTAATCTAGGAAGTGAAAAAGAACCCAAAACTCCAGGCACGGTTGATATGGATTGCCACATTTATATGTACATTGATTTTTACATGACTGTATTCAGAAACAAAACACCGTTCTCTGTGACCAATTCATTTTCAGTTCTCTTTTAAGATAAATTAAAAACAAAGTGAATCCAAAGTAGCAGTTTTCTCTTTTGGCTAGAGTTCTGAAGAAGCAAACATTTCTCAAGAAGCAAACATGTATTTATACACCCCTCATTTGATGGACAGCTAGGACAACAATTGAATTCTCTGAAACTACTAGGAATCTGCATAGTAAAGTAGGTGCAATAAAATGCCTGGCTAGAAGTTCAGATTTAAGACAAACTGCTCTACTGGAGAAGTACAAGATGCTAATTCTGCCACTTAATCATCTTCCAAATGTTAGAGCAGGAATGAGGAGGTATAATATGACTTATATTTTTTGTGGGTGACCAACCCTCATGCTAGCATAGTATTTCCCAGAGAATAGCACACAAATCTTCTAGTAAAATGCAAATTGATTTAAAGAGGTACATTAATCAATGCATTTTGTTTTACTGCTTAGAGATTCATTTTCTTTAAACTTTCATTTATTTTATTTTAATTTTTAAAAATATTTATTTATTTGACTGTGCTGGGTCTTAGCTGTGGCTCACAGGATCTTTTAGTTGTGGCATGTGAGATTTAGTTCACTGACCAGGGATTGAACCTGGGCCCCCTCCATTAGGAGCACAGACTTAGCCACTGGACCACCAGGGAAGTCCCTAGACATTCATTTTTATATTTATTAAATATTGTTCAATTCAGTTCCGTTGCTCAGTCGTGTCTGACTCTTTGCAACGCCATGGACTGCAGCACTCCAGGCCTCCCTGTCCATCACCAACTCCCGGGGCTTGCTCAAACTCATGTCCATTGAGTCAGATATGCCATCCAACATCTCATCCTCTGTCGTCCCCTTCTCCTCCTACCTTTCACAGCATCAGGGTCTTTTCAAATGAGTCAGCTCTTCGCATCAGGTGGCCAAAGTATTGGAGTTTCAGCTTCAACATAAGTCCTTCCAATGAATATTCAGGACTGATTTCCTTTAGGATTGACTGGTTTGATCTCTAATGATATTTGACCTAAATATTGTTAGAACCTCTTTTCTTTTAACGTCACTGATAATATAATTAAGGCACAGTTAAAGAAAGAGTCAGTGTAAAAAAAAATTAAAGAAAATAATAGCATGGGATACTCGTTACAGGTAAATGTGAATGATTGAAGGATGGAAAATACTGCTAAGGTTTAGTTACTTTTCTTTCTCTTAAGACATCATTAAGCTGTGTTCAAAATTTACAAGGTATTTGAACAAAAGGGTGGGAGAAGAGAGAAAGAGTGAGGAAGGAAGAGAGATGGATCTGACTTTAGGAGAGGTATAGCTATTGAAAGTTTCTCAGAGAGGAAAAAAAAAATATTGAAAACTTGAAAATGAATTCAAAATATAGAGAATGATATTCTGAACACCAACTCAATAGTGATCAACTGATGGCCAATCCTGTTTCCTCTATATCTCTATTCTCTCAGATTACTTTGAGACATCCCAGATATTATATTATTTTATCTGTAAGTATCTCTGCATGTATCATTAAAAGGTAACAACCACTTTAAAAACAAAGTAGACTTCCAGTCTCTGGTCTGGACCTTACAAGCTGCCACACTGTCCTAAAAGTTTACAGATAGAAATATCCTCTTGTAGAAAATCTGAAGAAACTGACAAAAAAATTACTCTTGAAAGTAATAAGTGATTATAGCAAGGTTAATATATAAAAATACATTGCTTTCCTATATATGTGCAATGAACAGGTGGAATTGAAATTAGGCATACATTATTATTTACATTGTTTGCTGTTGTTTAGTCGCTAACTCATGTCTGACTTGCGAGCTTGTCAGGCTCCCTTGTCCATGGGATTTCCCAGGCAAGAATACTGAAGTGGGTTGCGATTTCCTTCTCCAGGGGATCTTAACAACCTCCAAAATAAAATAGCTAGGTTTATGTCTAACAAAATATGTATATGATGTATATGAAGAAAACTATAAAATTCTGTTGAAACATATCAAAGATGGACTAAATGTGAAAGGAGAAATATTTCATATTTATGGACAGGAAGATTTGATACTATCGGGTTGTTCTTTTCAGTTTAATCTTTAGATTCAGTTCAATCCCAATTAAAATGCCAGCAAATAGTTTTGTGGAAATAAAACTGTTTCTAAAATTTAAATGGTGAGGCAGAAGATCCATAATTGCTATCTCAGTATTAAAAGAGAAGAACAAAATTAAGGAACTGACAGCACCGGACTTCCAAGACTTCTGTAAAGCTGTAGTAATCATGAGACTGGTATTAGTGAAAGGATAGACAAATAGATGAATGGAACAAAATGTGGAGGACAGAAATAGACCTATACACATACAGGCAACTGATCTTTGACAAAGGAACAAAGGTAAAACAATGGAGTAAAGACAGTCTTTACAACAAATGTTGCTGGAACAACTGGACATCTATATGCAAAAAAATGAAGCTAGGCACAGACCTGACATCCTTGACAAGATGAAGTGAATTGCATCAGAGACCTAAGTGCAAAATGTAAAACTGTTGAACTCCCTGAAGATAACACAGGAGAAAATCTAGGTGATCCTGGGTATATGTAGGCTTTTGAGATATACAACCTCCAAAGAGGCACAGTGCATTAAAGAAAGAATAAGCTGGCCTTCACTAAAATCAAAAGTTTCTGTCCAGCTAAATATAGTGTCACGAGAATGAGACCATAAGCCACAGCCTGTGAGAAATTATTTGCAGAAGATACATCTTTTAAAGGACTGTTATCCAAAATATACAAAGAAAATTTAAAACTCAACAAAAAAAAGATACTCTGGTTAAAAAATATATCATAGCCCTTAACAAATTCCTCACCAAAGAGAATATACAGATGGTAAATAAACACTTGAAAAGATGTTTCACATCCTATGACATCAAGGAAATGAAAACTAGAAATAAATTAAAAAAAAAAAATGAGATGCCACTCACTCCACATCAGTTAGAATGGTCAAAGCCCAAAGCAATGACCACGCCAAATGGCCATGAGGATGTGAGGCATGAGGAATACTCATTCATTGCTTATGGGAATGCAAAATGGTGCAGCCACTTTGGAAGACAGTTGGCAGTTTCTTACAAGACTAAGCATTCTCTTAACATATGATCCAGCAAGCCTGCTCCTTGGTATGTACACAGATGAATTTAAAATTTATGCCCTTACAAAAACCTGCACCGGGGACTTTATTCATAATTTTTAAAACTTAGAAACAACTGAGATTCCCTTCAAATAGGTGAATGAATAGACTGTGATATATTTGTTTAGTAACTAAGTTGTGGCCAACTCTGTACAACCTCATTGACTGTAGCCTGCCAGGCTTCTTTGTCCATGGGATATCCCAGGCAAGAACACTGGAGTAGGTTGCCATTTTCTTCTTCAGGGGATCTTCTTGATTCAGGGATCAAACCCCCATCTGCTGCTTGACTGGCAGATTATTTACCACTGAGCCACCTGGGAAACGCACTGGAATACTTAGTGTTAAAAATAAATGATCCATCAGGCCACAGAAAGACATGGAAGAAACATAAATGCACATTACTAAGTGAATAAAGCCAATCTGAAAAGGCTACATATTGTATGATTTCTGGAAAAGGCAAAATTATTAATACTTACAAATGGTAAAAAGATTAGTAGTTGCCAGGGAGTAGGGGATGGGAGAGATGCTTTGGTAGAGCACAAGGGACTTTTAGGACAGTGAAACAGTTCTGTGCGATACTACAATGGTGGGTACATGTCATTTTACATTTATCAAACTCATAAAATATATAACAACAAGGGTAAACTCTAATGTATATTATGCACTTTGGGTTATGATGTATCAATGTAGATTTATCAATTGTAACAAGTGTAGGCTTCTCATGAGGGATGTGCCTAGCAGAGGAAGTTGTATGTATATGGAACTCTCCATATATATCCTGCTCAATTTTGTGAATCTGAAACAGCTCTAAAAAATAAAGTTTGTTAATAACAAAAAGTACAGTATGATTTTTATACCAAATAAATGACAGTAATTCCCAAATACCATCAAACATCCACTCAATATTTAAATGTCCCTGTTTGCTTTATGAATTTATTTTTGATTTTCAGTTTGCTTCAATCAGACTCTAAATAAGGTCCATATGTTGCCATTAACTGATTCATATTATCTCTTTTAATCCATAGATTATCCCCTCTTTCCTTTACTTTTTCCTTGGTATCTATGTTGAATTAACATAGAGTTTCTGAGGTTTCGATTTTGCTGATACTTCATGGTATCATTTAATCAGTTTCTCTGTTGCTTGTATTTTTGAGTGGGTAGTGAGATTGTTTTGATAAGACAGTTTTGATTTTTTGGTGAGAATACTTTAGGTGTTATTGTGTGCGTCTATCAGGAGTGTGCATAATCATCTGGTCTTGGCTTATTTTGTGGAGTTAGCCATCACTGATGCTTATCAAGGGATTCCCTGATGGCTCAGACAGTAAAGAATCCATGTGCAATGTAGGAGACCTGGGTTCGATGCCTGGGTTGGGAAAATCCCCTGGAGAAGGGAATGGCTACCGACTCCAGTACTCTTGCCTGGACAATCCCAGGGACAGAGGAGCCTGTCGGTCTATAGTCCATGGGGTCACAAAGAGTAGGACACGACTGCGTAACTAAGAATGCATGATGCTTATCAAAGTCCTTATTTCATTGGGTGTTACAAAACAATGAAATTCTAATTCTAGTATTCCTTCTGCAATTTTTAGCTTAAATACTTCTCTGTAAAGGGAAAATTTCCCTTATCAACTATTGATACCTGGAAATAGAATTCATTTAAGAAAGATAGGGTATATTTTTGATCTCTTCCCTGTTATTTTTTTTAATTTGTTGTCATTCAGTTGCTAAGTCATGTCCAATTCTTTGCAACCCCATGGATTACAGCATGTCAGGCTTCCCTGTCCTTCACTGTCTCCTAGAGTTTGCTCAAATTCATGTCCGTTGAGTTGGTGATGCTATCTAATCATCTCATCATCTGCTGCTCCTCTTCTTTTGATTTCAATCTTTCCCAGCATCGGGGTCTTTTCCAGAATCCCCCTCATTTACTGGTTCTAAAAATAATGTGGCTATTTCTCTGGTAAAAGTGACCAACAATATAATAGATGACACAGTCAAAATCTTGCTGGCAAAATTGTATCATTGAATTGGCCCTTGAATCAATTATCAGTTTCATTGTACCGATGTGCTCTTGGTTTTAACTTTTATTTTCTATTTTAGTGACTGTAAATGGCAATCTTTATGCTATCATAGAGCCTTTAATATTGAGACTAACATCTCTTTTTTTTTTTGATGCCAGGCACCCAATGTGTCCAGCCGCCTGGCATGTAACATATATGAATGAAGTGGTCCAGGTGAAGGCTGTGGCCAACAGGAGGGTGCAGGTCCTCCCTGAGGGTGGCAGAGCTTACTCACCTCTGGTCACCATTACCCTACAGAAAGTTGTGTGATGGTGGGGAGGAGGTGATGGGATAGTATAGCCAGACCTTCAAAGTAAGCTGGTATTCTGAATTTTTACATGATGTCTCCTGATTTTTAAAGCCTGTCTAATAGTGTGAAATTTTAAAACACCACCACACAAGGTCAAAGAAAATACATCTGCACATGGATCTAGCTTATGGCCTGCCAATACATCATTTCTAATCTAGGTAATTTAACTATTTTCATTTCTATTGCCTTAGTTATTTTCCTTTTGGGAGTTAGGGGACATGTGCTCCCCTCCTTATTCCCTAGTCTCCCTCTCAATTCAAGATTGTGACCATACCTTGGGAAGAACTAATCTAGCCCAAAGACTTCACTTTCCTGATGGGACACTGGGACTCAGAGGGAAGGACTTTTTACATGAATTCGACTGACTGTGTGGATGATCTGAACCTTGAATCCAGACCTGATGGTGCTACAGTGCACTTTCTACTGGGTACCATGGCCTTTTGCTGGCAAAGCAATTGTCCAGCACCATCATCACATCTTCCCACCAGAAGACCTGCTTTCCTAGGCCTTGGCCTCCCATCACTTGTCCTGTTGCTGTGAAACAGGGAAGGAAGAAAGAAACTAACAATGACCTAGAACCTTCAATGTTCTGAATCCCATCCTAGATGCGTTTTATTTGTTACTGCAATAATTGCCACACAAATCCTCAAGATGTGGGTACTATTATGTTTTACATAGATGAAAAAAACAAGACTCAGAGATTTAAGTAACTTTCTTTAGGCTCCAAAAGTACTAACAGAATCAAGTCTGTGTGACCCTTAAGTCTGGTGTTTTTTTTTTTTTTTTTTTTAATAAAAACCTCATACTGCCTCCCAACCTCCCAATGACACCCAATGTCATTTTCTTAATTTCTGCAGCACCATAACCTAAGCCAGATGGCTACAGTAGTAGTGCTGCTTTCCTAGAGGACAGCCAAGGACCACAAACAGCATGTCGTCCTGGAGGTTTCTCTCCCATCAGATCTACTACTCTTTTTTCCTTCTCTTCAAATTGCCTTTCTAGAGCTCATTGCCAGAACAAATCTACTGCCCAAGTTAGGGTCCTGCAGGAAATAGATAAAAAATTCAAATGGGGTATTTGAGTTGACTATTATGAGGGGATTGTTAAAAAAAGTATGGGCAGTGTTAAGAGAAACCAGGAAAGGTGGTGAAGCACCCCATGGCTAGCAGCAGCGGGGAGCAGTTACTGTTGCCCAAGGCCAGCAGTAGTCTTGGAAGAAGAACACAGCCCCTGTGTCCTCACAGCCTAACAGGGAAGGAGCTGGGGAATAAATGTGATGAAGTTGCCTCCTTCCATCAACAATAATGATAGAAATACCACTACTACTAATAATAGAGAAGGGAGAGAGTGGAACTGGAGGGCCAAAAAATGATATATCTCCCCTGCTTTTCTATAAGCTTCTGCCACCAGAGTAGACAGGAACCCTGTTCTGAAGGGCATTTCTGTTAGAAAAGATCAGAATGCCTCCTCCTCATTCCCAGCTTCACTTCTGCCTCCCTGGCTAGAGGCCCAGCCAGCTCGCATGCAGACACACCTTCAGTTCTGCACTGGCAGACGAGAGAATCTCCACCATCTGGGTCAGGCAACTGGGGTTTTCAAGTTCATACGATCATATCTTGAGTAGAAAAGCTGCATTCTTTCCCTAGCATATCTACACCACTAACATCTGTATGTTCCTGCCCTTTCCAAAGCCCTGTCCTGTATTCTGACTTCACTCTCTTGCTTTCTCTGGCCCTACACCTTTTTCTTCAACCCCTGGGATTATTTCTTCCCCAAACTCCACTGCTTCCAGGCTCAGAATGCCAACGAATCAAGTTATTTTCATTTTATGAATATGCATATATAAAACCCAAGATATTTTCTGAGTGAAATTGCAAATTTGATCTGCAGGAAATATGTTGCTATTTCTGCCAATGGGTAGAGGCATTGCTAAATTACGCCAAGGGCGAGCTAGTTGCGTGCTCTCAGAAAGTGTCCTGCCCTTTAGGGGAGCAGAACTACTTCTTCAGGCTGCTGATGTTGTTTGGAAAACGGCTTTTCATTTTGCAAACAACCATACAAAGTTGGATTTTTACCTTCTTTCAAAATACTTAGAAAAGATGATGTACGCTCTTCTTTGCACAGATGCATAAGTTAAGTACTTTGCTTTAGAAATCCTAGGTTTTGTTTTTTTTTTCCTAGACCACATCAGGATTTCCTTCCTCATGGTTAAGTCCTCTTGCAGGTAGTCAGCAAGAATGTTACAATTTGATACTCTTTGGGTTCCTCTCTTGTAATGGAAGGAGAAGCTTCCCCCCTTCTCCTTACATTTGCTTGATGTATAACAAACATGCATGCAAAAATAGTATGTATTTTTTTCCCACCATCTACATCATGGTACAGAGAGCGGCAAATGAAAAGGAATGAACAGTGGGAATCTTAGTCATGAAAACACCTCAAAAATTGAAAGCTTATGCTAGTTGAACTTTGTTGCAATTGACAAAGATGGATCTATATTAAGTTATTTGTGTGCCTGCTGTATATGCCTTAATTCTTCTCCTAAGCAGGGGAATGTCCTTATATTAACTTTCCTTTGCTCTTTCTATTTCTTGATGCTGCAGCAGCATGGCTAGGCTTAGAGCATAGGCTCTGGAGACTGACAGACAGATCTGGGTCTTTGTGTTGGTTCTGCCACCCTTTATCGACATGACTCTTGGTAATCCCTTAATTTCACTGAATCTCAGATTCCTCACCTATAAAATTAGAAAAATAATAGTACCACTACAGAAGAATTCAGTGATTATCAAATGAACCAAATGCATGTAAATCATTTAGCACCAGGTCTGACATATAGTAAGTGCTCAATTAGGGTCAGTCTTACTTAGTATTTTCTATTTAGCTCCAAAAGCAATGCCACCTGTAGACTTAACCTTACTCCTTCGTAAGAACTTTGTTCAAAATTTTACAGACTTTTTCATTACATTTCTGTTTTTAGTATCCTCTGTCCCAGTGATTTGGTTTTGTATCATTCACAGAATTCTGTAGGTGCTTACTTCATTGAGTGCTGTATTCTGAAATGCCCTTAAATCCGTTCATATACTGAAGTGCTAGTACATCTGGTTGATGGGCAGAGCCTCCTGGGTCCTCTCCATCCAAAATAGTAAAGCTCTCATCTGCTTTTCAACTTCAGCAAGTTTTCACTTTGCCCATTGTTCTAAGACCTGGCCCAACATCATTATATGATATGAATTTAGAAAGTGATCCTCTCATTTTTAACCTTAAATTATGAGTTCCCTTGGGAATGCCCTGGGTGTTCAGTGGTTTGGACGTGGTGCTTTCACTGCTGGGCACTGAGTTTGATCCCTGATTGGGGAACTAACATCTCACAAGTTGTGTAGCATAGCCAAAAAAATAATAAAAATAAATAAATGAATAATGTGTTTCTCCTTTATCTGTCATCTCACATTTCACTGTTACTTTGGCTCTATCATCTAATCATTTTCTGTTGTCTGACACAATTTGTTCAGAAAGAGAAAATAAATTTTAATCTTAATTGTTAAATGCACCACTTTTAATTGAAGTATTTAGCACATATCACTGAGCGATGTGGACTGTTCAATTTCTAGTTTATTGGTGCAGTTAAGATATCATTTAAAACAGAATAAAACACAATTTTTTCCCTTACTTTGAAAGGAGCTTTAAAATGTAAATTATTTTCAAATTTATAAAATGTTTGTAAGGAATAAAGAACAATGATATAATGAATGCCTGTGTACCCATTACACAGTTTGTGGGGAAAAATACTACCTTTGAAATCCCCTTAAGTACCCCTGAAATCATCTTTTCTCTCCCCTTCAGAAGTAATATCATTTATTGAATTTAATTTATCATCTTTGCTTTTGCTTGCATTCCAATGAGTAAATGAATATATCACAATTTATTTCTGCGTTTTATGTTGATGAATATTTGAGTTTTGCCCAGTGTTTTTAAAATTAAACTTTTGTTTTGCAATAATTGTAAACTCATATGAAGTTGTAACAATACAAACATGTCCCACATAACCTTTATTCAGTTTCCCCAATTGTAATGTCTTGTAAAACTCTAGTACGTATTGACATTGATGTAATAAAGAAAGATACAGAACATTTCCATGAGCATTCAGTTCAGTTCAGTTCAGTTGCTCAGTCATGTCTGACTCTTTGCGACCTCATGAATTGCAGCACACCAGGCCTCCCTGTCCATCACCAACTCCCAGAGTTTATTCAAACTCATGCCCATCGAGTCGGTGATGCCATTCAGCCATCTCATCCTCTGTCATTCCCTTCTCCTCCTGCCCCCAATCCCTCCCAGCATCAGGGTCTTTTCCAATGAGTCAACTCTTCGCATGAGGTGGCCAAAGTATTGGAGTTTCAGCTTCAGCATCAGTCCTTCCAATGAACACCCTGGGCTGATCTCCTTTAGGATGGACCAGTTGGATCTCCTTGCAGTCCAAGGGACTCTCAAGAGTCTTCTCCAACACCACAGTTCAAAGCCATCAATTCTTCGGCGCTCAGCTTTCTTCACAGTCCAACTCTCACATCCATACATGACCACTGGAAAAACCATAGCCTTGACTAGATGGACCTTTGTTGGCAAAGTAATGTCACTGCTTTTTAAAATGCTGTCTAGGTTGGTCATAACTTTCCTTCCAAGGAGTAAGCGTCTTTTAATTTCACGGCTGCAGTCACCATCAGCAGTGATTTTGGAGTCCCCAAAAATAAAGTCAGCCACTGTTTCCACTGTTTCTCCATCTATTTGCCATGAAGTGATGGACCGGATGCCATGATCTTAGTTTTCTGAATGTTGAGCTTTAAGCCAACTTTTTCACTCTCCTCTTTCACTTTCATCGAGAGGCTCTTAAGTTCTTCTTCACTTTCTGCCATAAGGGTGGTGTTGTCTGCATATCTGAGGTTATTGATATAACTTTGTAGAGTTATATATGTATCTCTTCCCCTAACCCCACCAGGACTTTAGTTACACTTAGTGGGAAGAATAAGGAAAACTGCCTCCACTCTTTATTCCCAGAAATGTAAGTGGCCCAGTTCATTCTTTCTTTTCTTTTGTCTTTGCCTAGGCCTGTGCTGTTCAATACATTAACACAAGTGAGTATTCTAATTAAAATTGAAAATGAATTAAAATAAAATATCCAGTTCTGCTGTCTCAGTAGCCACAGTTTAAGTGTTCAGTTAGTCACATGGGGCATGTGACTACTATATTGGACAGCAAGATTATAGAATATTTCCAGCATCATCAAAGTTCCATTGAGCAGCACTGGCTTGGAGTACATACCCTAGAGCAGAATTACTGGGTAGAAGAGTATGAGCTTCTTAACCTTTATTATGTAACACTAAGATGTTTTCCAAAGCAGTTTTTATTGATTTTTACTTCCATTAGCAGTGAATAAGAATTCCTATTGTTCCCTATTTGTGTTAACACTGGGTAGGATCAGACTTCAAAAAATTTTTGTGCTACTGATGGGAATAAAAATTGTGAGGTACTATTTTCTCATTTACTAAAGAGAATGGCTATCTTGTTACATGGTTATTGACATTATGAAGGAGGCTGTTCAAATCTTTTGCCCATTTTTCTGTTGATATGCTTATCCTTTCCTTATTATTTCATAGAACTTTAAAAATATATTGGATGCTCATATTTTGTCAAGTAGGTGTACTGAAAATGGTTTCTCCATTTTGTAGTTGTCATTTTCTCTATGGTGCTTATTCATGAGTGTAGGATACACGAAACTAAGGTAACAGACTTTGAATATCAGTGAATAATGAAGGCTGATGTTAGTAGATGATCCTCCATATTGAAGCTATGCTTTAGAAAACACACAGTAAAAGAAGAAGAGTTGGGGGCTCTGTAGGTTATTTCTAAGTGAGAGACCTGAAAGTAGCTTCTGTCACTCCTGTCGAAATTGCATCTCATCATGCAGCCACAAAGGAGGCTGGGAAATGCAGAATACTCCCACACTGATATTTGGGAGTCCGCGCGGTCTCTACCACATGGTGTTTTATATGAACAGATGCTTTTAATTTTAGTGTAATTGAACCTAACTCTCTTTGTGTTTTCTACTTCTACTGTATTTAAGAAATCTATCTCTACTACAGATCAACTCCAGAAAAAACGGAGAATTTCGTGGAGGGAATGGTAGTCATTTTTTATGTTGCCTTCTAAAATTGTTATACTTTTGCTGTTCATGTTTAGATCTTAATTCCTATGGAGTTGTTTCAGTTAGGAGTTAATTTTGTTTCAGAACTGTTTGTAGAAAACTTCCTGCTTCCCACTAATCTGTCAGTTGAACTTCCATAGTTGTATGGAAATGTTTCTGAGATCTCCATTCAGTTCCACCAGTATAGTCCGGGATCTATCCCTGAATCACTATGACCATAACTTAAATATTAGATTTTATAACTCTTGATATCTGGTAAGGCAAGTATTTCCAGTATATTTTTCCTGTTAAGGGCTCTTTAGACTATTTTTGGACTTTGTCCTCTAAATTTCACAATCTTTTTTGTCAAATTTCAAAGTAAAAACTATTCAGATTGAAAATATGGATCATTTGAGGGAGAAGTGGCATTTTTACAGTACTGAATCATTCCATCTGTGAACCATGGTACGTCTTTACTTAGCTCTTATTTAAGTGGTTTCAATAGTTTCACAATTTTTTGATGTCATTAAGGTTTTGTGCATCTTTGGTTAAATTCACTTGTTGGTGCTGTTGCCAATGGTATCTTTTAAACATTTACATGTTTCAACTGTTTATCCTATAGGGAAACTTTTTTTTTTTTTGTATATGTGTACTCTGTTCTTTTTAATTTATAAATATTTTCTCCTGGCTTCCATCCAGACACAAGGTTTAGGTGGCTAGTTTTATTTTCTACTCCTGAGAGGTACAGTTTTATTTCTAGTTTGCCTGCTGAAGGTATAACTTTCTAGTTCAGGTTAATGTGTGGAAGCTCCTAGTAGGTTTCCCACTCTGAAAGATTTTCTTATGCCTTCACTCTCTGTGAAGCCACACAAAGTAAAGTTCAGAGTCGTCTGGGCTCAGAAGATGCTCTTAGGGTAAAGGTGAACTTGGGTCCTCGCTTACCATGCTGTGCTCCTGTTTTCCTTTAACTGTAGGTCTCTGAAGCATTCCTACCTTCTCATCAATTTGTCAAAGCAACAACACAGATAGGTATTCATACTTTAATTTACTTTAATTGAGAGCTGGTTAGATGATTTAGTCTGCCATGTTGCCAGAAACTGAAATTGAGATACAGGTACAGATATATATATAAAAATATATATTGAATATATATTTATTAAATAAATATATATTGAATAATAATATTGAATAAATATTTGTTGAATAAATATTTATTGAAATAATTTACTTATATCAAGCCTTTAAAAATTATTATAAAGGTATATATCAAATTCTTAAAATATACCTTTATAATAATTTTTAAAGGCTTGATATAAGTAAATTATTTCAATTGAATTACAAATCTTAATAGCAAAATATTATCACTCTATCTTCTTAAATAGTTCCTTCTCCCACCCCCCTCATTTTTCTTTCTTACTTGGCTGTTAAGTCAATAAAGTGCTCTAAGGCTTGTGGTCAACAAAGTTATCTTATTCTTCTTGTTAGATGGATTGACATTAAAAAAAATCCCACTCAGCTTCCTAACACCATGGTCAACACTTTATATTCTGAGTAGGTGAGAGTTGGTGGTAACTTTGCCAGATTTTGCAAAGTCAAGTTGTCTCTAATATAAGCTTTCTTCCCTTTCTTCACAATGAATCAACAAGTGGCCATTGAGTTTCTACCACAAATCTGTTATGTGATAATGGCAAACTTGTTCTGATAGCAGTAGGATGTTAAACCAGATCTTCCACAAGGTGAGAAACTGATTAAACAGACCTTCTATGATTAGTCTAACCCTGCACCTTCTTTCACAGGTTCCTTATAGCGATTTCTCAGGGAGACTAGAGTTTACTGCTTTTGGAGATTTCTCCTTTGTGGTGGTAAAGACAGTACATAAAACACAGAAATAATTTAAGTACTAAAAAACCCAAATCATTATAGTTAACATTAAAATACTTCAAGCAATATCCATATATATTAACTTTCTTTTAACCTGAGAAGTGAACATTGGCCCATAAAGTATTGTATGTGGGTATATAATCTCTTTGTTAGAGATCTGTTGTAAATTTTGTTCTATAACTTCAAAAAATCTGATAAATATGTCTCATGAAGTTAGTATTTGCTCAGATCATTAAAACACTATCCTTTTGAGTGGTTGATAAAGTTAATTGATATATCTTCTTGAATACTTTAAATGTCATTAAAATACTTATGTTTTAAAATAGCTAATCTCTGCTGTTGAAAAAGAAAATAGGATAAGGAGATAGAAAAAAACATCCATTATTTCATTACTCAGAAATAACCACAATAACATTTTCAAAAATGCTTTATTACAAAATAATTTCAAATTTACAGAAAGGTTATAAGAATAATACAGAGTACTTCCATGTACCACTCACCTAGATTGTATATATATATATATATATATATATATATTCTACACATATAAAATCTATTATTTTCTTTATATGTAAACTTATTTTATATATATGTATATATACACATCAGTTCAGTTCAGTTCAGTTCAGTCGCTCAGTTGTGTCTGACTCTTTGTGACCCCATAAACTGCAGCATGCCAGGCCTCCCTGTCCATCACCAACTCCTGGAGTTTACTCAAACTCAAGTTCATCGAGTTGGTGATGCCATCCAGCCGTCTCATCATCTGTCATCCCCTTCTCCTCCTGCCCCTAGTCCCTCCCAGCATTAGGGTCTTTTCCAATGAGTCAACTCTTCTCATGATGTGGCCCAAGTATTGGAGTTGTATATATATTTACGTTTTTGTTTTTTTTGTTTTTTTCTGAATCATTTGATTGAAAGTTGCAACTATCATACCCTATATGCCTAAGTGTATCAGGGTATATTTCCTGAGACCAAGGAAATTCCATGACATATCTATATTTCTGTGATCAAATTGGGGAAATTTAGTATTGATACAATATCCTAATTTAAAATGAAATCTGTATTCAGATTTTGTCATTTTTTTTCAGTAATGTTCCTTATAACAATTTCCCCCTAATCCAGGTTTCAATCAAGAATCAAGTATAGAATTTAGTGGACATGACTCTTTGGTTTCTTTTAATCTGGAACATTTCTTCAGCCTTTCTTTACCTTTTATGACATTGACATTTTTGTGGAGAAGAGGCCAGTTGATTTCTAGAATGAGTCTCAATTCATCTGATATTTCTTAATTTTGAAAGGGCTTTGAAAGTGTTGTATAAACTCACTGTCAGCCCTGCCTCCCATTCTCTCTTGAGATCCTAATTTACCCTGACTTTTCTCCCTATCATTCTCCCAAGATTGCTTTTATTCAGGTCACCAGTGATCTTCATGTCACAAAATTCAATGGTCATTTCTCAGTCCTGCTCTTATTCAACCTTTCAGCAGGATTTGATAGAATTTATCTTATCCTCCTCTTGAGGGTATCATACTTCCATCACTAGACTTCGTTCATATTGCTCTTTCTTTATCTCTTTGTTCAGTGGTCCCTCCTTCTAAGTTTTGCTGAACTCAAGGTTCTATTCTGTAAAAAACAAGAGAATACATGACTCAGTCCTCAGACTTCTTTGCCTTCCACACTTCTTTTCAAGGTAGCTCTACCTAATTAGAAAATTGATTTAAATACCAGTTCAAGTCTATAAAACCAGTCTGGAATTCACTCTTGAACTCTAGATCATATACCCAACTCTCTATCTCCCATTCGGAACTCCTATTACCAATCTCTTGATTATTTTTATGAAGTCTGCCAGTCTTTCCACTCTACTCAGAAAAGAGTACTTACAGGGGCACTACATAACATGGTTTCACATTGATGTGCTTATCTAACCTCCTACCTCCTCTCCTCTTACTTTATCCCACACAACAAGTACACTTGTACTTTGGACCTTACACTTGCTGTGCCCTCTTCCTGGAATCCTGTTCCCTTAGATACCTACATGACTTATTATCTTACTTCAGGTTTTTAGGGAAATAATTTTTCATCAAAGAAATGTTTCTTAACTACTTTATATAATGTTGAAATATTCCCTGCACCAGCCCTATCACTCTTTATTCAATATTCTTGTTTTATTTCTCTTTGTTGCAGTTATTACTATCTTAAATACAGTCTCTCCACTCTGCCTCCTCCCCCACTAGAATGCTAACTCCATGTGCATAGAAATTTTGCTTTGTTTATTCTCACATATGCAGATCTTAGACTAGTCCTTGACTCATAGGCCTTCAGTAAACATCTGTAAGGTGAATGAGTGAATATCCTTTCAAATCTATTCAGTACATACAAGTGTCTACTTAAAAACTATTTGGATATTGCTCTCTATGTTTCTGTCAACTGATTTCTTACTTAGTAGTATATCCTGAACATCTTTCTACATCACCAAATATAGATCTAAATCATTTTTAACAGACTCAGAATATTTTGAGGTAGTATAACTGCTTTATTCAACCTTAACTGATAGACAACTGGATTGTTTTCCATTTTTTTGCTATATCAAACAACACTGTAATGAATAACCTTATATTGAAGTATTTTGTAACCTAATTCGTCAAACAACTATTGAGTATCTGCTTTATGCAATTCACTGTCTGAGGAATGGGTTGGGAAAGCAGAGACAAATGTGACATGGTTTCTGTGTTCTGGGAGCTTATGACCTACTGAGAGAGACAGATGATGATAAATTAGGATAATATATTTTAGAGAATTGTAAGTATCGTATGACCAGTAGAGAAGTACAATGAGCAAGCAGAAGTCAGAGATAGGGACAACCAGAGATAAAGAAAGAGACAGAAAGGCTAACTGGAATTGTGTATTTAAATTGGGCTTTGGTAAAAGTTTCAGTTGGCAGAAGGTTGGGGAGGAGAGTGCCATGTAATCAGAGGATGGTGGGAATATCCTTGGATAAGTTAGGTTTCTAATTCTTCTGTCTGGAACAGAAGATGAGTGAGGGATAAGGCCAGAAATGTAGGTTGAGGCAGGAGCATATGGCAGATAAGAAATCATTGTCAAGTCGAAGGACCCAGAGATAGAATATACTATACAAATGGACCCATTTGACATATCAGATTTTTCATTTTTGGGAAACCAGTTTGCCTGGACTCTCTTGGGCTGGGGGAATGCTGATTCATTATTTCTAGATATTCTGGTATTTGAAGAGAAACTAAAAAATCTGTCTTTTTAAAAAGCTTCCTGACTTTAAAATGCTGGCTATCAACTCATATTTTTTTCACAACTTCTTTATGTGAACCATAGAACTAAATAATAATAACAACAATAAAGCCCCCAGTTCATATGTATCCTGGGAATCCCCAATTGTAAACACTGCCCTGAACAGACACTGTCTATTAATATGGTGAATTTCATTCTTTTGGACCTTAAACCACAGCAAAAATTCCATCCTACATTGAAACCTAATATACACATGCATAAACACAGATAAATGAAGCAAAACTTTCTAGAAAACAATACTCAATCCTAACAATAGACTTAACTGAAATGAAAACACTCTGATCGATTCTACTTTGAACTAATCTATTCTATTATAAAGATAAATGTTTGACTTGACCTACTAAATTAACTTCAGGACTCACAATGGTTTCAAATTTTATTAAAAACACCGTACTGACTATGATGATTCTTTTATCCTCTGAATATATGTTATGCGTGTGTGTGTGTGTTCAGTCATGTCCTACCCTTTGCAGCCCCATGAACTGTAGCCTGCCAGTCTCCTCTGTCCGTGGGATTTTCAAGGCAAGAATACTGGAGTGGGTTGCTATTTCCTCCTCCAGGGGATCTTCCTGACCCAGGGATCAAACCCCTGTCTCTTGAGGCTCCTGCATCGGCAGGTGGATTCTTTACCACTAGCGCCACCTGGGAAACCCCTATCGAGTTGGCCAAAAAGTTCATCCGGGTCTTCTATCACATCTTAAGGATATTGTTGCGATCTAAAATCTCCTTATATTGCCTAAGAGTTGCCTTCTCAGGTATTTAGAATTTAGGAAGCCAACTAGAACATAAATAGCTCTGGGTAGGATTTGCTCTTTTCTCTTAGACCCATGGTCTCAGGAATATAACAAGTGTTTGACTCTTGGATGCTGGGACTGGGGCCTCTGAGGGTTTCCATCAATCAACTTTCATATTCTGAGTCCCAAGAGCCTTGAGTCTGTAAGCCTATTATTGAGCTGGAGGAGATGGTCAGTGGGTGTCAGTGAAGAAACTATCTGTGACTAACAGCCAGTTCCCCTCCAAAAATGTGTCTGTGAACCTCAGCTTGAGATTGAGATCCTCTAGACCTCAAGGTCAAATTGAGTCAACTGACCTCTTCTCCAGCTCCTACCTCAATTCCAGTCTAGGTCCTGATCAGTAGATTCACTGTGAAGGACATTCATAAAGGACCCTCCTATTTTAAGCTTCGTGTGATCATGTGATCAGAATCCTTCTCAGTTACTAAGAAACACAAATGATTTTAGTTACCTTGGAATTAAATGTAGCCTAGATCACATCAATATTTGTCAGGATATATTGCAAATGAGCTACTGTATTCATAATGGATGTGTCACCATCATAAATATGACAAAAGGACATTTTCAAAAAGATGATTATCCACTCTGATGGGAGAGAAATACAAGCTTAAGAAATTAACATTCTCACCACTGCCTTGTCTGTCTTTGCTTTGCATTATTTAGGGATCTCTGGTGACTTGACTGAAGGCCTCCCTGCTCCCCCAAACCCACAGAGTGCTGAGCTTTTGGAATATACACTGCCCTCATATCAAAGGAAGGACCCCTGTTGGAAGAGTTGACATTTCCCCTCTCATCTCCAGGTTAATGGGAAGACCTGTAGTCAGAGGTACATTTGTCTCAGCGGGAGTACGGTAAGACATCTTTGGTATTGATTTATATTGGTTGCAGGTACATGCTGGATCAAAGCACATGAGAGTGGGAGAAAGAAGTCAAATGCAGAGTTGATCCAGGGGAAAACTGAAATATAGGGCATTTTACTTCCTTGTGTAGCTACGCTGTGTAATAATAACTGGCCAACATTTATTATTTACTATTATATTATTTATATTTAAATTTTATTTTTTATTATAGCATTTATTATTTATTCTTATTATTTATTATTGAACACTCATCATGTACAAGACCAGTGGTTCACAACCCTCCTGTCTATTCAAATATCTTTGGGGGCTTTTTAAAACTATAGTTGTCCTGGCCTCACCCCCAAAGACTCTGGTTTAATTGGTCATGGCTGGGACCCAGGAAATGCTACTTCTGAACAGCTTTTGGATGATTCTAATATGCAGCCAGGGTTGAGAACCACTGTATTAGATGTTATTTAAAAGCTTTTAAATTAATAGCTCTTTCAATCCTCATAATAAGTCTGCAAACTTGCTATTATTATTACTATCCTCAATTTTCAAATGAGAAAAGAAAGATGAAGAGAGTTAAGCATCATACCTGTGAACATACAGGCCAGTAAGGGGTGGAATTCAAGTCTGAATCCAGGTATTTGGATTCCAAAATGCAAAGCACGTTTAATGCCAAGATCAAGGGCGAGAGGAACACTTTCTGCCAGGTGTTTGGGGGCAAGAGTCACAAAAAGATGACTACTAAGGAAGACGAAAAAGAGAAGTAGAAAGTCTAAAGCATCTGCAGACCTGGCTTTATGGGTATGCAACCGTACATGGGCTCAGAGGGGCCCCATACGTGCTTTAATGCTGTGTTGTTGTCTTTAAATTCTTAATACATTTTGAACAAGAAACCCCACATTTTCATTTTGCACTGGGCTCCACACATTGTGTAGTCAGTCCCAAGTGTCAGACTCATGGAAATGGAATACTGGCCATTTTCCTTAGTTTGAATCACATGTTTGATGAGGGAGGTGGTTGCTTCCCTGGAGTGATCTCAGTGATTTCCATACTTTGAGAGCACTTTTCCTAGAGCTGGAAAAACAAACATCAAAGGCCTTGACAAGGGAGCAACAGAACCGTGAGTTGCATGCACTCAGATGCAAGGGGCCACAGTTAGGGGCGGGTGAATAAAAAAGAGCAAATATTCTAAAAGATAGGTTTTTGCATCTTTATACATAATGATTGCTAACATTTACTGAGTGCTTTCTATGTTCTAAGTGGTTTTATTTAGTGTACATGCATTGTTTCCTTTAATCATTATCAGTCTATGAGATAAAAGCTGTCATTTACCCCCTTTTTATGGGTGAGGGAAATGAGATACAGAAAGGTTAAACAACATTCAAATTCATATAGGAGGAGGAACTGAGCTTTTAACCTGACCTGTGCACTGCCCCACTGTGCTGACCCTAAGAACATGATGGACCAATTTCTATGTGCTCACCTGAACGCAGATGATCACTGCACTCTCCAGAGATGTTCCTTCCCATCTCCTCTCTCCTAATTCCTTTATGTGGAGAGAGTGAAGTGTCATAGGAAACATTAAAAAAAAAAAAAAAATCTGAAACTAGGAAGCACCAGTTCTTGTCCAGTTTCATCCCTGCTGTTTACTAGCTAGATAACTCTACGCAAGTCAGTTTATTAACACATTTATTTTTACCCCATCATCGCCATTCAATAATTATGCATGAGAAGTGAAGTGAAGTGAAAGTCGCTCAGCCGTGTCCGACTCTTTGCGACCCCATGGATTGTACAGTCCATGGAATTCTCCAAGTCAGAATACTGGAGTGGGTAGTCATTCCCTTCTCCAGAGGATCTTCCCAAGCCAGGGATGTAACCCAGGTCTCTCGCATTGCAGGCGGATTCTTTACCAGCTGAGCCACCAGGGAAGCCCAGAAGCAATCACAAGGAGTTCGGCGTGCCCGGCGCGGGGCGCGGGGCGACTCGTGGCGGCTGAAACCCAAGAAGTGAGGAAGGGGGAAAGCGATCACCGGTGGCCCGACCCACTGCCCAGCCAGTGACGAGGACGGCCGACTGCCCAGGCTCTATCCACTAGGGGCGCAGCACGCCGCTTTGGCGGCGTGGAGGAAGTAGGGGGCGACCCTCGTCTTGGGCCCGCCGACCCCCGGCGGCCCGGGAGCGGGAGTGTTAGGCACTGTGGTCCTTTCTTAAATTTCAGTAGCTAATACGAATAGGTCTTTTCCCTCTTGGGACATACCTCATTCTGAAAGGGGATTTGAGGTACTTAATTACTGGTCACAGTTTTCATGTTTGTTAAAAAGAAAGCAGATGTGAATTGAATTGAGTTGTGAATGAGAGCGATGGGAGATAATAGCTATTTAAATGTAAAAATGGAAGGATTGTGAGATGATGTTGTACAAATGCAATCTGTTGTTACTTGGGTTTCCACCTCCTAGACAGTTCGGGCTATTTACCAAATTCCCAAGTGTGACTTGTGATTGCATGGCCAGTTATCTCATATCCTTCCTTTAACACCAAGAGCACATCCTATCTATTTCAAGGGATTTCTTTTTCCAGAATTTTATAAAACCTAATCTTAACAAAGATGGTGATTCTAAGAGTAGCTATCTCTTATGGAGCATTCACCATGTGTCAGATGTAGTGACATCACTCATTTGGATCAACTCTTTTAATTCAACCCTTGCAACAACCCAATGAGATAGGTACATTTTACAGGTGAGTGGACTAAAGCTAGGGAAGGAGTGCTGATCCCAGATACTAATCCAAGAGTTAGGATCCAAACGTTATTTTTCATGGGTCTAGTTAGTGTACAGGCTCTTAAACACTGCTGTGGTCAATCACTCATTTAGTACTTCTGTTACTACATAAATATATAATATATACAACTTTACATTCATTCAAATATTAGTATTTAATATATATTATTTTTGCATGTTGATATAACTCAACTTAATTAGTTCTTAACTTAAAATATTATTGTACATTGACTTAGAACATATGTCATGTGTTAGCTTCCAAGCTCCTAGAGAAAATTATATTTTAGGCTTCATGTCATATGCAGCATTTTAAATCATGTCTTTCACAGTGTAGATATTAAAGCATATTGATTGACCAAAGCCAAAATGTTTGAAAATATATAATAATAACTAATCTCAGGTCAAGTAAAAAAATCAACAAAATATATGTATTTTCTCTTTATATGTATAATTTCTCTTGGTTTGACATCACTTCTTTGTTGTTGCAATTTTTAGAATTTTATTTAGAAAGCTTTTCTTTTCTCCCAGCCAAACAGTGGTTAATATTATTCAGCATTTTTCCATATCCCAGGTATTGTCTAAGTGCTCTTCTACCTGCTTTAAGTCATTTAGTTTTCATACACAGAGTGGATGTATTGTACCTTTCTGCCTGATTTACCCTTAGGCATTTACAATTACATTACATAAAGAATCTGCCTGCCAAGCAGGAGTTGAGGATTCAATCCCCAGGTGGAAAAGATCCCTTAGAGAAGGAAATGGCAACTCACTCCTGTATTCTTGCCTGGGAATTCCCAGGGACAGAGGAGCCTGGCAGATTATAGTCCATGGGGTCGTGAAAAAATCAGATACATCTTAGTGACCAAACAACAACGACAACAATTTACAGTAACTCTTTGTAACCCCAGTACTGAAGAGGAAGCAAACCTGTTTACAACTCCAGAGTGAGTCTGATTCGTCTCCTATGTCTTTGATAGTAATTGGTGTAGGGACTTAGGCATAAGATAGCCAACCATTTCTGGACAGAAGAATTGGTTCAGAAAATGGCATGTAACTCAGTGTAAGCAAAGGAGACAGGAAGGGATGTTTGCTGAGGGCATTTGGAAAAGAGAAAGTCATGGAAAAAGATGACTTCCCTTGGCTGTGAACAATGTCATGACAGATTATGGTAGCCTTTTCACTGCCAGCTCAAAGATGAGGTCAACAGAGAGAAAGGAAAGGGCAAGACAATCTCAAAGAAACAAATTCTGGGTCCTGGTTAGTCTGCCCTATCTGTAGGATTTTTCATATGTTGAGCCAATAAATTCTCTTTATCATTTAGGCAGAGTTGAAACGGACATTCTGGTCCTTGTCTCTAAAACTGTTCTATCACATAAATACTCTGTGTGTTAAGCACGCGTGCATGTTAAGGTGCTTCAGTCATGTCCGACTCTTTGCGACCCTATGGATTGTAGCCTGCCAGGCCCCTCTTCCATGTGATTCTCCAGGCAAGAATACTGGAGTGGGTTGCCATGCCTCCTCCAGAGGGTCTTTCCAACCCAGAGTTTGAACCCGTGTCTCATATCTTCTGCACTGACAGGTGGGTTCTCTACCACTAGTGCCACCTTGGAAGCCCCTGTTATGTTATATACCAGTAGTA
Source organism: Cervus canadensis (assembly GCF_019320065.1). Classification (NCBI taxonomy): domain Eukaryota; kingdom Metazoa; phylum Chordata; class Mammalia; order Artiodactyla; family Cervidae; genus Cervus; species Cervus canadensis. The sequence continues at coordinate 26,389,293 of NC_057407.1, forward strand.
ACATAAAAAGATATACTGAGAATCAAAATACAATAATAATAAAATACATATAACATCTGCAGAATGCATTATATTTTAAAATTTGCCCACTACGCATTTTAATCTCATTGAGATTCTATAAGTGTAATAACTTAGGTTACACAGAAGAGATTGCAGTAGAATTATATATAACTTACGAGATAGGTTCTATAATTATATATAGTTAAAGTTTGAGAATCCCAGCCTTCAACATGTACGACTTAGCCAGCTTCCCTTTTCTATCTCTTACACTGTTCATTCTATTGGTCAAAAATATTTATTGAGCAATTCTATGTGTCATATACTAGCATGGAAACATGACAAGTTCTCTGATCACATGAAAGTTACTTCCTAGTGTATAAGAAAATTATTAAATAGATAAACAACGTAATTATAAACTGGGATAGTTTCTAGAAAGATTGGGATTACTGAGATTAACAAGGAGAAGCAGACTTTTAGTGAAGGTTGTCAGGGAAAACTTTTCTGAGGGGGTGACTGAACCCTGAAAGATGAGGGTTGACAAATGCCCAGGGGACCATTGCCGACAAAAGAAAGAACAAGACTGGCAAAGACCTTGGCTGGGAAAATGTTTGATGTGTGTGAGGAACAGAATAGTCTACCTGGACAGTAGTGAGAGATGGGGAAAGAATAGGCGATGAACTCACAGAGGAAGATAACATTTAGAATATGCAAAATCTTTCTGTAGAACACAGTATGGGAATTTGAGTTTTATACTAATGGAGATGAAAGGCAATGTCAATGCAAGACTTTGAGCAGTATAGTGGCATGTTCTGATTTGAGGTTTAAAAAAAATCATCATGGCAAGGGGTAAGAGAGGAAAATAAATCAAGTTAGGGAGCTACAGAAGTTCAAAAAAGTTTTACTGACGTGTAGTTGAAAATATTCCCAAAAATATTCTTGATGAAAAACCTGCAGACCTTGGTCATGTTTAGATGTCAGGAGTGATAAAAGGTAAGGAAGGCATCAGTGATGATGCTTAAGGTTTTGTCTTAATCACCTGGGGGCAGAGGGATGCCATATTCAAGAACAGGACTATAATATGAGCATTAGAATGAGAACAGAAGAGCTCTTTTTAGCACCTCTCAAGTTTGAGATACATAAGGGCTTGATACTGTGCAATTGAGAAAGAAAAATCAAAGAGGGGTATAAATGATCTGTCCAAGTCATATGATAAATAAGTGGAGAACCTGAGCTTGAACTTAGGTGCGTTTGAAAACACAGGTGGCTCCCTTCACTACAAGCCCGCAAGGTTTTAGCAGTGACTGACCAACTGAGTTGTCATTAGATTTTCAAACACCTCACAAATAGTAATGAATACATGCTTACAAGCTTCACAATGGCAGTAACAGCTTTGAAGTGTTTGGGAGCATCTCCATTGACAAGCCCCACAGAGCCAAGATGGGAATGTCAATAGTGCTACAAGGCTAAGTTTGTTGATGGAATGAACAGCAGTTATTTTCTTCCTTGGCTAATTTTCCTGTCCTTTGAGGTATCATCATCTCCAGTATTTCAACTGTAGAAATTTCTTTTGCCAGGTAACTACAGAAGCTATATACAGTAGTTGTGTTATATAACAAGAGTTCATACCACAGCATATACTCGTAGGTGAAATCAGATAATGATACAAATTATTTTGACTTGATTCTTGCCCGCTACACCATTATGCACAATACCATTCTATATTTTAATCTTATTGTATCCTTATATAAGCCCAGTGATTTAGGTTTTGCATGCATTGTTATGATTATTATTGAAGTAGAGTTGCATCTTATTTTGGTTCAGTTCAGTTCAGCTCAGTTGCTCAGTCATGTCTGACTCTTTGCAACCCCATGGACTGCAGCAAGCCAGGCTTCCCTGTCTATCACCAACTCCCAGAGCTTGCTCAAACTCAGGTCCATCGAGTTGGTGATACCATCTAACCATCTCTTCCTCTGTCATCCCCTTCTCCCGCCTTCAATCTTTCCCAGTATCAGGATCTTCTCAATGAGTCAGTTCTTTGCATCAGGTGGCCAAAATATTAGAGTTTCAGCTTCAGCATCAGTCCTTCCAATGAATATTCAGGACTGATTTCCTTTAGGATTAACTGGTTGGATCTCCTTGCAGTCCAAGGGATTCTTGAGTGCCTTCTCCAACATCACAGTTCAAAAGCATCAATTCTTTGTCAGTCAGCTTTCTTTATAGTCTAACTCTCACATCCACATATGACTACTGAAAAAACCATAGCTTAGACTAGATGGACCTTTGTTGGCAAAGTACTGTCTCTGCTTTTTAATACACTGTCTAGGTTGGTCATAGCTATTCTTCCAAGGAGCAAGCGTCTTTTAATTTCATGGCTGCAGTCACCATCTGCAGTGATTTTGGAGCCCAAGAAAATAAAGTCTCTCACTCTTTCCATTGTTTCCCCATCTATTTCCCTTGAAGTGATGGGACCAGATGCCACAATCTTAGTTTTTTGAATGTTGAGTTTTAGACCAACTTCTTCATTCTCCTCTTTCACTTTCATCAAGAGGCACTTTAGTTCTTCTTCACTTTCTGCCATAAGGGTGGTGTCATCTGCATATCAGAGATTATTGATATTTCTTCCGGCAATCTTGATTCCAGCTTGTGCTTCATCCAGCCAGGCATTTTGCATGGTGTATTCTGCATATAAATTAAATAAGCAGTGTGATAGCATACAACCTTGATGTACTTCTTTCCCAATTTGGAACCAGTCTGTTGTTCCATGTCTGGTTCTAACTTGCTTCTTGATCTGCATACAGATTTCTCAGGAGGCAGGTCAGGTAGTCTGGTATTCCCATCTCTTGAAGAATTTTCCACAGTTTGTTGTGATCCACACAGTCAAAGGCTTTGGTGTAGTCAATAAAGCAGAAATAGATTTTTTTCTGGATCTCTCTTGCTGTTTCTATGATTCAACAGATGTTGGCAATTTGATCTAAAGAATGGAGGCAGAACCTTGTGTATAGTCATAGATACCCCTGAGAATTCTATCTTTCAAAAAGTCCAACACAGCTAGTTTTCCCATAAATATAATTCATTTGTATCTATTCTACTCACAATTGGTAAAATGGATGACTTCTCTTTTGGATCATGCCATACCAAAAAACAGAGACACAATACAGCAAGATGCTCACTATTTCTTCATTCCTTTTTCTTTTCTTCCATATCTCCCTCCATCCATTTCTTTTCTAAATTTTACGGCCTCCTACACTGCACATATTATTAATACAGTGATGAACCAGAGTGGCACACAGAATGCAGCAACAATGGTCTAGGTCCCCTGACACACAGTCATTGCCATTAATGATAGCAAGACTCTTGTATGAGAAATATTGTTTCCCTCTCTGGGCACTTACATTTGAGTTTGCATAAGCTAAACTCCAATAACACACAATTCTGTATTCCAATAATATATATGAAGAAATAGGCTTTGTAAATATAGTAAAGTTGTTTTGAATCTAAGTTTTCAAAGTTAAGTTTTGTCCCCATGAGTATCTTTCTCACTCCTTTACATAGTCTCTTGGGCCTAAAGTCTGTTGGTCTTCGCATCCATCCTAAAATCTGACCACTTGTATCCTTACACTTGCCTTTTGCTCACTGACTTTACCCTGTGTGGATATGAGTTTCCAAGTGTTTATCCTAGTCTTGTGTGTGCATGCGCCATCTCTTCAGTCGTGTCCAACTCTTTGCAACTCTATGGACTATAACCTGCGAGGCTCCTCTGTTACCCCCTCCTCCAAGGGATCTTCCTGACCCAGGGATCTAACGTGTGTCTCCTGCATTGCAGGTGGATTCTTTACACCCTGACCCACCTGGGAAGCCCTATCCTAATCTTAGCTTCACCTTAATAAAGGAAGTAAGAAAAGGGTTTTTAATGTCTTCATGGCTTGGTCTTCTTCTTGAAATCCTTGACTCTTGGTCAAGATTAGTTTAGGCATGGCTATTGAATAGGAAGGGCCTGACTTCACTTTACTGACATCTTGCCCTTCCAGCTTCCCCAGAGATTCCATTATATGCCTATAGTCCAGGTAGGAGACTGTCATTGTTACTGAGAATAAAGCTATTTAGGTGAATGTTCCTTTGTAGGATCATTTATCTTCCATTCCAATTTATACAATACACAAGGCTCTGATCAAAAAAGAAAAAAAAGAAAAAAAAACAGTGATTTATTAGGGTTTCTATTTAGGACTTTGTTTAAAGACACTATGCCCTACATTGTGGGATTGTTAAAGCAAGAACTATCCATATAATTAAATTTAGAGTAGAAAAATTGGTGTAAGGGAGGAGAGAGCATTATCTAAAGTACATAAAATTCTTACTGTTAAGACTTTAGAATCCTTTGTGTCATGTCAGGTTGTTCTCTCCTATACTGGATAAAAGTAGAAAATCTAAGTGATGTCTCTTCATTTATCTGAATGTGCTGTGTTACAGAGATGGTTTAAATGTTTTATAGTTGCCACTGCAATTATATGATATAATGACTTGGTTTAATGTCTTGGTACAGTGAAGTTTTTACATTTACCTGAGATAAGGTATGAAAGGAAACAAATGATTACTTACAAACAGGAAACTTTTGCAAGTTAGTTTTTTTTTTTCATTTATTTTTATTAGTTGGAGGCTAATTACTTTACAATATTGTAGTGGTTTTTGTACAAGTTAATTTTAATAAGAGAAATTAAAAAATGAAGTCTCCTGTAAATAGAGCAGTATCATTGGGAGAAAGAATTGCTATGAATTGGGTACTGAATTGCTATGCCCTTATTTCACTGTGGAACTTTAAGCATGTTGCCACGTGTCTGGACCTTAGTTTCTGTCAAGGTAAGTAATGTTAGCTGCATTGCCAGACAACCTCAACATTTCAGTGATTTAATAAAATGAAAGTTTCTTTCTCATTCACCTCAGCCTAGGGAGTGTGTGTGGGGAGGTGGACTCTGACTTTTCCATATTGTGGCTTCATCATCTTTAACACATGGTCTCAAAATTACTACCATTTTAAAGTTTTCTAATGGTTAACACCATTGCCCTCATGAGGAAGCCATCTTTAACACTATAGTTATTTTTTTCTTGTAGGATGTTTTTCCTCTTATCCTTTTCTTAACCCACTGAATGACTACAGCATTAATTTGGATAATAATGGAAGAAACATATCTCTTTGATACTAAACTATTGTATTCCAAGAAAATGTTTAGGCTGTAGCTCATCATCTTTTAGATTTCTTAATTAAGGCTTTAAAATAACAAATCTAGTAGCATTTCAGTTTGATGATTCCGGAAGTGTTCTCCACAAAACCTCAGCCATAAAACCAAAAATGTCTAGTTGATTCAGAAGAAAGTTATTTTTTTCCAAAAAACATTTCCCCAAATTCTTTTATGGAATTACAGTTTTTAAAAAAAAAATCCAGATTCTTCTCTCTTTTCTTTCTCCTCCAAGAAAAGCACTGAAATATTAACTAAGAAGTCTTTTTTTTCCTTTTATTTAAGTAGACTACCTACCAACATCTTGAGGAACACATTTTGATTAATGCCACTGGAGGAAGTAGGAAGAATGAGAAGACTATAATAAAATATTGAAAAGAAATTTAAAAATTGTATTTGGAGTGGATTAATTTGATAAATATGTGGGACAAATTGGTGAAGGATTGGACCAGAGAGGCATGTAAATACATTTGAAGTCTTTAATTAAAACAAATAACTCAAATTATTATTAAAACAATAACCCAAGCCAAATAAGCAAGTTTAAAAAAGTAAATGAAAAACAAAGGACTATTGAACCTGCTATTTCAAAAGGAAAAAAAAAAAGTGAACAATAATTCAGAGTGGTAAAAAGGGGGAAAGCAGTCTATAGACTATAGAAGACAGCAGGGTCATTAAGGACAATAGTGTTGAGAGAGATATCTTGGAATTATTTTCAGCTTATTTCTGCCTTACTACCTATGGGACTTAGAGCAAGTGGCTTCACCTCTCTGACCCTAAACTTATTCTCCTGAATACACAGACATAATTAGAATACCTACTGCATGCTGTTGTTGAGAGGATTTAAAAGCATATTGCAAGCACTCATAAAGGACCTTTTATTATCATTTTTCTTTTTTTTTTATTGAAGTATAGTTGGTTTACAATGTTGTATTAGCTTCAGATATACAGCACAGTGACTCAGTTTCTATGTATATAAACTGAATATACATAATATATATGTATATATAATATATATGTATATTCTTTTTCAGATCCTTTTTCCCTTATAGGTTATTATAAAATATTGAGTATACTTCCCTATATTATCACTTTTCCTATTGATTTGGATTACTTTGAGAAATTTGGAATGAAAAATGGATTTTTATTATAAATAGGAGATTCAGTTATTTTAAAATATTCTTTGGAAAAATTATGGAGCCTCATTCTTCAAACTACTGTAAGGGGTTAATACAGCATGACTAGTGAAAGGTAACTGTGGTTGATGGGAGAAGTCCATCTACTTGCTTCCATTCCTTTTCCACCCTGAAGTATTATTCAAAGAAGCAGTGTAGCAAACCAGGAAATCTATACTTTATTCTTTGAAAACCATGGCTAAAACTAAACCACCAGTGGCAACATTTAACATGAACTGTGAGAAGCTCATGGTACAAGTAGAAGATCTATTTCTTTATAGTAGAAACAAATAGATATATCCTATCCAGTGTGAAGCATATGGGGTCCCCCCAAAGTTGAATTCCAGTGCTGTAGAGCAGAAAGAGTGAATTGCTTTCATTATCCAAATGAAAATTTCGGTTACATAATAGTTATTATAACTTTGTGGGGAAGGTGCTGGGACTTATTCACTCTCAGATCCCCAGTGTCTCTTTCAATATATGCCACTTAATGATGCTCAGTAAATAGCAGAGGAATAAATGAATGATGAAACAAGTAGATAAAGGAATAAATCTTTGCATGAAAGGGGCTAGTATACTTGGAAGTGTATAAATAGATATGAAAAAGAAACACTTAGAAAGAAGCGTAAATCCAACTTGGCTACAACTAGATGCACTGGATGAAGCAGCAAAACTTCGTGATTTGTAAGAAACAAAATTGCTGAGCTACACGATCCTCTTTGAGGTTTAAAGCCCACAGTTCTATGTTTTGTGAGTTCTAACATTCTCTAACTCTTTAACCTTAACTCCAGGCTGTATTAGTAGTAGTACATTTGATAGAAATTTGGGATTCAGGAGGGAAAGCCCATTTGGAAGAGACGATAAAAGAATATACTTTGAGATCTATTGTGTGAGAATATTGGACATTGAAGCCGAACTACCTAGTAGACAATGGAGATATGGAAGAAACTAGAATGCATAAAGATTAAACATTGTGGTTCTCAAGTTCCTTTCCTCCATAATAGTTTTGTGGTGAGGAGCAATCTGCTAACTGAGCATTCTCCATGTGCCCTGAGCATTAGTCATTACTTAATACTGAAGGTGTGGAGAGCACTGGTTAATTGGGTGAATTGGTTACATGGGGGTCAGTGAATAGAGAGACTAAAGCAATGATAACAGTAATACCTTGCATTTACTAAGCATATGCAGTGTGTCAAGTACATTAGTATTTGTGTGTATCTTTATAGTCTTTCCAGCAATTCTGTGATATAGAGCAGGAATCTGTAAACTTTTTCTGTTATTATTATATTATATATTATTTTTCTGTTATCATTACCACACAGTAAATATTTTAAACTTTGTTGACTGTACAATCTATGCTATAGCTACTCAACTTTGCCCTTGTAGAGGAAAACAGTCATAGATGACATGTAAATAAGTAAGAATGGATTTGTTCCAATAAAAATTTATTTGCAACCCCTTGGATGTAGGTCATCACCCCCATTAATGTCTTTTAATCTACAAAACCAACTCAAGTCTGTCTATACCAGAGTCTGTTCTCTTAATCACACCACTATATTGCTCAAAATAGGCTTCAGAAAGAACTGGATTGTAAAGCAGAAACTGGTAATAGACACAGGGAGATCAGATGGCAAAAGTCCAAATGTGGTCCAACAACACTAAAATGAAGGAGATAAAGGTAGCAATGGCTGGGAGAGAATGAGTATTGGTCCATTGTTAGGATAGAATCTGCATGGATTGCCAACTGACAGGATATATGATGATGCACTCGGACTGGGAATGCATATACAAAGGTTGCTGAAGTCTGAAAACAGATCCTGACATTGTGCTTGTAAGCTATGACTGTTAAAAAAGAGAAAACAGCACTTCACCAAGAAGAACCAGCTCTACCTTTATGCATCAAAATACTGCCTTATCCCAAGCATGAAGACAATACATGGGCTGTGACCATCAGTGCAAATCTCCTGAACAAACTCTCTGTCTGACCAGAGCCTCAACACTGTCCAGTACAAGCCCATCTTCCCTTCTTGAACTGGCCCTGACTTTGCCCTTAATCACAGACATACTTGGAAAACCACTTGGCACAGTTGTCTGGAGGAAGTCCCTGTAAATCCGTGACAAACTATGTCGCTCATATAAATGTTCTTGCAGCTACAGATGGTTCACAGGGCCCCTGAAATGCCCTTTGCATGTTTCAGATTAGTTCTTATGCTTTTACTGGCCATGTTGCCCATCTCTGAGAGATGCCACAGAGTCTGCGCATGGCTCAGTGCCCAAGCTTTCTCTACTCCTTTCATTGGAGACAAATTCTTTTTTCCTGTTTCCTGCTTTGTGTAGCTATGTGTCAGCCTAAGCTAGGGTCTGCCTTCAATTGGAGCTATTTATTCCCAAGATTGTCTCCTTAACTTTACTGGAGGCAAGTTGAGGGCTGATGTTCTTCTAGTCTTTGGATTAGCACACAGTGGGTTTTCTGGTTGAACACAACATGAGATAATAAAGGCCCCAGAAATCTCAGGTGGATATAGGAGGGGGATGAGGGACTATAAGGGCTCATGAACAAATTTTTAGAAACACAGAAGTAGAGATAAAGACAATGTTTAAGTTTTCACAACATCTTTACATTCCAGAGAAATATGAAGTGAGGTGTACTTCCTTCTGGTGATAAAAGAAACATTTGGTAGCAGACATTTTTTAAACTTTTTAGTACACATACCTAAATAGATTTCAGCTGCTCAGAAAATTTAGAAAATAAGAATGCCATGGAGGTAGAACCGATGTGATTATTCTCACTATAGAAGCTGATACTGTCAGGAACTCAAGTTTCCAGTCTGCCTTACAAGTTCAAGCATGGACTAAGACAAACTTGGTCTTTCAGACTGCCCACTCCAGGCTTTGAGGGATTTCTTGGTTTTGGTTCTTCCAATAGCTCACCCTGAGGCATGGATTTTGGTTAGTTTGTTTATTTGGGGAGTAATCCTTAGTAGCTCAAAGGAAGGAATAGAAAAGTGAGAGGGAAGGTGGAGAAAGCTCACTAAAGGAATGTTCACTAAAAGGAATGTTGATGAGCAGATTACAGCTATAAAGAGATGAGTTGTAATCTTCCTAACTACTGTTTAAAAAAGCTTCTAGAAAGCAGGCAAGAAGAGCCTCGGTTGGGCTATTTAGCCACCAACATCTATACATCACTGGTTGAGGTTTTTCCCAGTGCATGGGCCAAGTGAGCTCCTGACCACCAATACAAGTCCCAAGAGGCAAAGTAAAAAGTTACAAGAGAGATGGGACATTACTAGAGTGACAAGAATTGCTTGCTGTAGTCCCATCAGTGCTGGGCCGAGGGGATATGGGGCAGGGTGGGGGGGTGGGCATTAACAGCAACTGCTCCATGTTGGGGACCTAGATGCTAAAAGAACAAAGCAGCAGGGAATCTTCTGTAGGGAGGAAGTCCTGGCTGAAGCACTCAGAATCATGGGTCATCATCTATCAGAAGGGAGTGCCACAGTAGTCAGGGATTTACTCCGAGGTCTTTTCATTCAGTCTTCATGACCACTTCTTCACATCAGATGGGGAGGAAACAAAACCTTGGGGAGGAAAATATAACTTGTCCACAATCATACAGTTAATAATATAAGAAAAGATGTTCCTATTCAAAAAGTGCATAACCAGTAGTCAACAAATGGTGGCTGTTCTTAAAATTTAGGGGAAATTAGGAATGTTATAATAATACTAGTAGTGGCAATTTCAGCTCTTTGTAGAGCACATTGTCAATGTGCTTTCTTATACATCTTGTTGACTTTGTTTTTTTCATATCAAGGTAGTTCTAGTTTCTTTTTACAGATGGGAAAACTGAGGCTCTGATATGTAATAATTTGCCCAAGAAGCTATGAAATCAATTGCAGTCTAAGTGCAAGTTGTCTGAATCTCTACCCAGCATGCGTCCACCTTCCCTGCACCTCCCAGTAGGCAGCAGCTGACAAATGTGCTATGCAAACAGTGCAGTTCATTTCCCTTGTATGTGTATGCCTCTCTGTATTCAATTCCCATGAAACCTTTCATGAGGTTAAAGTATCTGTTTGCAGAAATTTTGAAAAATCCCACTGTTGCAAAGGTAAACACAAAATCTTTATACATATTTCAGTCTCCCTAGTTGCAGAATGGAGTTAGCAAACAGTTGATGTAACCACCTGGTTCTCTGGAGAGACAAAAGATTTAGAGGGGATGTGAAATCTGGAGAAATGATTCCATAGAGAATTAAGACCCTTTTAAAGGAAGTCTCTGGTTGTTCCAACTGGATACATATAAGTATTTCCTCAGGGTTTAAAAAAGAATGAAATCATATGTTACAAAATATTTTCCTACTATTTCCTACTACTGACAGTTTGCTGATCTAAACATCTGGATTTTGTGTGCTTTCTCTCATTTTGGAAAGACTAGGTGTGAAAGTGAATGGCATTCCAGATGAAATGTTAGAAATTTTGGCTGTACACAGTTGTGCCCATAACCTACAGAAATGTGTAGCTCTGCCAAGGTAGGTGATATAAGGCTGAAGGATGGAATGGGTCATATTAGAGTCAGTTCTTTTTATCATCAGCCCCAAATGCACTGAGGTACTTGCAGTTTTCGACACACTGACATCTGTGTGTTAATTAAGTTATGACCTTTGCATATTTGACCATTCAGTTTTTTTTCTGATGCTCCCAGGATAAAAATGAATATGAAAAGTAATTAATCCCAGGCCTCGATTATTGGACTATTAGAATCAGATAACAAAATAGCTCCTCTCAGGTTTCTTCCTGATACAAATGTCAGACCCAAAGGGGTGAGAATAGACTAGCAAAAGAAGACCATTATGAGAAACTGGGATCAACTAATGTATGCATAATTGCTCATTTGGAATCAATATGTTGTACAAGCCAGCAGAAAGAGATGCTATGGGCTGGGAATGCTGTATCAAGGTAAGTTTTTATACAGAACATATATGCTGAGTGGCTTCCCTGATAGCTCAGTTGGTAAAGAGTCCACCTGCAATGCAGAAGACCCTGGTTCAATTCCTGGGTTGGAAAGATCCACTGTAGGAGGGATAGGCTACCTACTCCAGTATTCCTGGATTTCCCTTGTGGCTCAGCTGGTAAAGAATCTGCCTACAAGGTGGGAGACCTGGGTTGGATCCCTAGGTTGGGAAGATCCCCTGGAGAAAGGAAGACCTACTGACTCCAGTATTTTGGCCTAGAAAATTCCATGGACTGTATAGCCTGCGGGGTGGCCCACAGTCGGACATGACTGTGAGTGACGTTCACTCACTGTGTGCTGAGCAGGACTGGGCCGTTCTTCAGGTTAGCTCTTTTGGTTTATCTGTTACTGCTTAATGAAATACATCCTACTCAGTGGCTTAAACAAAACCCGTTTTATTGATTTGCTCCCAAATCACAGCTGGACTGCTCCACTGGGGCTGGAAGCTCCACTTTTAAGATGGCCTCAGTCACGTGGCTGGCAAGGCACTGCTGGCTGTTGACTGGGAGCTTGACTGGAGCTCCTGGCTGGGGCCTCAGTTCTCTTCGATGTGTGTCCCTCCACATGACTAGGTTGGACTTCTCCCAGCAAGGCAGTTTTAGGATACTCAGATCTAACCTGACAGCAGGCTTCCCCCGGAGTACAGAAGCTGAAGCCACAGGCTTTCTTAAGACAAACACATCATCATTTCTTCTACATTCTGGTGGTTACAGAGAGGGTCCAGGTTTAAGGGGAGGGGGCTACTAATGGGTATGAACACCTGGAGTATCCTTCATTAGAGGTCATTACAGTCTACTATGTCAGCTCTGTATATAATAACTTAGAACCAATTTATGCACTTTCCTTTGAGAATTTGTCTGCAAAGATGGTGCCCTGAGATGGAGTATGCAGCCGTCCTTGTTGGCTGGAGAAGAATGTGAGTGTGGAACTGGACATTTATGAGATGTTGAAGTAGCACTGTTCGACAAACTGTTTTAAAAAATACACAGTATTACCTGTTTGTACTTGTAAAATGCCAGGAACAATGTGAAACCTATCAACTACTTGAGATACATATTTAGCATAAATTATTTGAATAATTTCCCCATTATGCTTTCAAGCAATGAAGATTTTAAGCAATTTGATTTAAATATTAATACATAGTACTAAATCTTCATTTCTCTGGAAAAATTGTGGAGACTTGGGTAAAAATTTCAGCATACAGTTATCATTCAGCAGGCACACAGCATCCTTTCTTCTAGGGGGGAAAAACTGTAACCTAGCAATGGAGGAAAATCCCTTCTGGTAAAATTCAGACTTAAGTATTACTGAACATACCTCCATCAAACATGGTTATCCTTGCCAGCATCATTAAAATTTGATAATTCATTACTTAACTTTCTGGAAACGTATCAAAATTAGGGTCTCTACCCTTGCTAATGGGACTTTTAAAACACATCTTGGAAGTTTATATCCTAAAGCAATGTACCCATTGATCAAAGTTTTTGAACCTACAAGTTTCATGATCATATTCATAATGAAGATTTCTGCCTGATCTTAATTTCCTTAAAGACTGCCCAGCTTCTTAGAAGGGATATTTCCTAATTTATATACCTTGTTATGAGGTAGCATCAAAGAAGATGACTAAGCACTTGTAGCCTGAGAGATGACAAAATGAGGTTAGTCAACAATTACTGAGAATGCTGCCTCTCTGCCACACACTGTGTTAAATTATTATTATCACCATCTCTATATCACTTTGTTTTTTTCAAAAGAAAAAACCTGAAATACAAAAGAAATAATTATGTAAATTAGCAGAGCCAGGATTCAAACCTTCACAGGTTTGCTTCTAGGTCTAAATGATGAATTCTTGTGGGGCCCTCTGCTAAAGCACACCTCTCTAGACTGGTGGTTCTCAAGTGTGTTCCATGTACTGGGATTTGTGGGAGGGCAGAGTTGTGATCCCACTCCAAATCTACTGAATCAGAAGCTCTGGGGGCAGAGGCCCAGTGATGTGTGTTTTCTCCCTCCTAGTGATTCCAATACATGCTTAAGCTTGAGAATCACTTATTTTGACATCTACTTCGAGAAAAATGCTGTAAATTACAGGTTTCACTGATTGTGCTATGACTCCAAGGGCTTCTCAGGACATTTACTACTCAACAAAGATCGACATACCTGAGAGTGATCCACATCCAGCAAACATCCCAGATACAACTTGAGAAAATGATCTTGTCTTTCACATTTGGCTTAGAATTTGAATTTGTTCCATTCCCCTACTCTCCATTTGAGTCTATGCTTCAGTTTCCTTGTATTAAAATATAGATAATGATGCTTGCTTTCTTCTCTCACAGAAATAGTCTAAAAATTAATGAACTATATTAAACTCTTTCAGTTCCTGGAAGAAAGGCAGTATATAAACACTGTATTAATATTTGAAACAGGTTAATTTTTTCTATGTGAATAAAAGTCTTTTTTTATTTTGGTAATCAAACATGCTGCCCTTTCCCCAGAGAGTTTTTTGATTTTTCAAAAATTTCTTCTTTAAAGGCACAAGACAGATTTCTTTCTCAATACCAGGAGGAAGGGTATCAAGATGAGAAAGCACTTTTTCTGAGAAATGCTAAAGTTTTAAAAATTCCTGGTTTCACTCGTGATAAGAGAGAATGTGGTGATACACCAGGAACACTAGGTTAGAGATCCAGTAATGCCAAGTTTAAGCTATTTTACTTTTTAGTTTTGTAAATTAGGGTGGCCTCTTCCTCTTTCTTGGCTTCAGTTTACCAAACTGTAAAAAGTGACAACATAGTGCAGAATTATAGAGTACAGGCTCTGGCTTCAAAGAACTGGGTGTGAAGCCTGACTTGGCTGTTCATCACCTGTGTGACTTTATGGGTTAGTTATGTACCCTCTCTGATCTTTCATTTCCTCGTATGTAAACTGAGAATGTGTGTGTGTGTTAGTCACTCAGTCATGTCTGACTCTTTGTGACCCCATGGACTGTAGCCTGCCAGGCTCCTCTATCCAGGGAATTCTCCAGACAAGAATACTGGAGTGGGCAGGCATTCTCATCTACAGGGGATCTTCCTGATCCAGGGATCAAACCTGGGTTTCCGGCACTGCAGGCAGATTCTCTACCATCTGAGCCACCAGGGAAGCCCATAATTAGAATAGCAAAAGGATTAAGTAAGGCAGTACATTTAAAGTGCTTAGCTCAGTGCCTGGCACTCAATAAGAAGTGCCGGCTATTGTGATCATTAAGAAAAATTCATTTGTATACTAGATAATCCCAAAGGGGTCTCGCTGCTTTGGAATTTTAGGATACCTTTTGAAGTTTCTCTCAGACTCTCCAGTTACTTTCTTCCCTAGGACTCAACATTCAACATGTAGTAATTGAGTACTTACTATGGGCCTGGACCATTCAAAGCACTAGGGGTACATTGAGCACAGATATATATCCTTGTCCTTCAGAAGCCTTCATGCAAGGATGAGCTGGCCTTTCTTGAACTCTTCATACTGTGTGGGAGTACTCAATACAACTTAGTTCCATTGAATGGAATTCCTTTTTTTGGACTGAAAAATCTTAAATAGGAGAGTATTTTTCTTAGCCTTCACCTATTCAGGGTGATAAGTACTCCCTTTGATGAGTATTTTGCTTGTTTATTTTTATGAAAAACTAGGTTACCTCTCAGCAAATGTGTAAAGAATTGTGGGAAGAAGGTGAATGTCCTTACTTCTTTTTGTCTGGCTTGAGAGAAGACTTCATAAATTACGGTGGGTTGGGGAAGGAGGGCATAGCAGCTTGGTTAACAGGGAGCAAAAGACATTTTAAAATCCATCTGTGCCACTGCCAATCCCTGTTTGTAGGTTGAGACGAAAGGGGTTTTGAAATTTAGCTACCTGTCTGTGTAGGGGAGTATTTATTTATCTAGAGGTTTAGGGAAATCTGAGATGCTGCTGCTCAAACCTGTTGGGAGGAACATGTTAAACCTTTTTGGATTCAGACAGAAAGTCTTCCTCCTGATGTTCTCTCTCCATAGCACAGGAAGAGCAGTGCCAGGTCTCTGCTGATATAAACATTTTAAGCAGGAAGGAGTGCACTTTTATTTCTTATGATATAAATTAAACATCATAGCAGACACCAGGCTGGAAAAAGTTACAGGAACTTAAGGTACTTCCAGCACTTGACTAATGCAGTCTGGCCAATGGGGTCTGAGAGGCAGTGAGATCACCAGCAGGTATAGAGCCTGGGGTGATTCCTCGCCAGCCCCACAGACAGGCTGGGGCTCAGGAGGGTAATTATTCTGGCTCCAGATGCTGTGTCTCACCCACTCCGCTTAGGTCTGGAGACAGGAATACAGGCAGAGAGATGGGATGAAAGAGCCTAATCAGTATATCGCTGCAGCACAGAATCATGGTCAGGGCCAGCTAAGAAGGATCCAAACCAGAGGCCAGGCTGGGCTGGTGAGGGGAAGAGCAAAGCATTGCCCATGCTAGAGCAGAAGCTGTACTTGCCCACATGGAAATGATGAGGCCTGCTGGCAAGATAAGGTCAAGTCCAGATTGCTGGGCCAGACTGCATGCCAGTTTAGTATCCAGGGAGACAGATTATGGTGGGTGTACTATTTTCCTAGTGCATCCATAGGAAATCATCACAAACTTGATGACTTACAGTATATATTTGATCTTTCTCAGTTCTGGAGGCTACAAGTCTAAGGTCAAGGTGTTTGCAGGGTTGGTTCCTCTTGGAGGCTCTGAGAAACATTTCATCCTGTACTTTTCCTCCTGGCTTCTGGAGGCTGCTTGGCAACTGTGGAGGTTCTTGACTTGTGGATGCACCGCTCTAGTGTATGCTACCCTCTTCATATCATCCTCCGCTCTTCTGATAAGGACTCCTTATCTCATGTTGAGATTCTTACCTACTTCTACAAAGATTCTTTCACCACGTAAGGTTGCCTTTTCATGTCTGGGGTTTAGGATTTGGCCATATTTGTTTTTGGAGCCACCATTCAACCTACTACAGTAGATACAGAGTCAGAAAACTCGGGTTTTTAACCTCAATTAATAGTATGATAATAGCTACACTTTATTTTTATTTGTTTTTATTTGGCTGTGCCAGGTCTCAGTTGCAGCAGGAAAGATCTTCATGGACAGAAGTGAGACCTTCATTGCGGCATGTGAAATTTTTAGTGGTGGCTTGTGAACTGTCAATTGTGGCATCTGGTATCTAGTTCCCTGACCAGGGATCCAACCTGAGCCCCCTGCATTGGGAATGCAGAGTCTTAGCCACCAGGCCACCAGGGAATTCCCAGTAACTACACTCTAATCTTTTACCATTTTGTAGGCACTCATTCATGAACAAAAAATATTTAGTGAGCATCCACTATATGCCAGGAATTGTTCTTGAATCTGGGACTTTAGGAATAAACAAAATTGGCAGAAATCTGTCTTCATGAAGGCTACACTTTAGTGGGGGTGGGTGGAGATAGACAAACAAATGACAGGCTGAATTATATGGAACATCTAAGAGATAAGCACCATAGAGAGAGTAAATTATAGGAGGTGAATAGGAAATGCTGGGGAACAAGAATGGTGCAAATTTAATAGGATAGGCCAGTATCACCTCAGTTAAGGCTACTCTCTGAGCAAAGGCTTTAAGGTGGAGCAGGCATGAGCCTGAAAGAAGACTAGAGAAAATGTCTTGCAGGTTGAGGAGACAGCAAGTGTCGGGAGGTGGAGGATAGAAGATGAGTAGATGGGTCAGTCAGGCAGAAGGTGAGTGAGCAAGAGAGAATTGAAGTAGCTGAGAAGAATTGGGAGAGGTCACAGCTGGCTGTCTACTAGAGGACTTCAGCATGGACTCAGGGTGGAGTGAGGAGCCACTGGGGGTTTTGAGATGTGTGTGACAAGATGTGGTTGTATGATTGCAGAGTCACTTCTGCAGATGTATGGAAAGCAGACTCATGTGCTAGTGAGTGCAGAGTAGGGGAGGCTGTTGGGACTATTGCTCTAATTTCAGAAGTGATGACTGGGGCTTAGACCAGGAAAGAATGGGAGAAGTGATGGAGTGCTGCATGTGTTCTGAGGCTGGAACTAAGAGAACATGCTCATGGTTGAATGTAAGGAATCAGTGATACTTTCTCTTAAGGTTGCTTGGATTTCTCACATAACTGCAGTCAGATAGTGCTGTGACTGGAGTCAGCTCAAAGACTTCCTCACTCGCACGTGCTGGCTCTTGGTTAAGATTTTAGCTGAAATTGTCAACTAGAACATCAACATGGCCTCATGAGACCCAGGCTGCTTCCTCACAGCATGATTGACTAGGTTTCAGATGCAAGTGTCCTAAGAGAAAGAATCAGGTGGAAGCTGTATTATCTTTCATGGATTGAGTCCGTGAAGTCACATAGAATCAGTTTTATCGTACTTAACGATCGAAGCAGGGATCACTTTAATAGAAGGGTTATAGATACTACTCTTGCTGGGGAAGCAGCAAAGTTACATATAAGTCACATAGGTAAAAAAAGCATGTAGGATGAGAGAGGTTATTCAAGTCATTTTCAGAAAATATGATCCACAACTAATTGGAAAGTATTACTACAAGGGAAATTCATCAAGGCAAGAAGGCTTGATAACAATAGACAGATTGGGTTCTGGGTTTAAGCCAGACACAAGTAAACCGAGGGAGAAATTTAGAGCAGGTAACTGGAAACAGCCTCCTGGAGTTGCAGCAGAATAAGCAGACAGTATCATCCAGCCAGATGACGATGAATGTCTGGACCCAGATCAGGAAAATTCTGCTCATTGTTGCATTTTTTCCTATCATTTTTATGATTTGTTCCTAAACTTATAAAAGGAGCCCAGGTAATAATGTTATAGGAAAAAAAATAAAAGCTATAGGGAAACATAACAGGAGGAAAACAGTCGCCCATCATCCCACCACAGGTCCAGAGTCACGTACATGTGCTGGTGTTGGCTAGGTCCTGTTGTCTGCCTGGGTGAGCACCAGAGCAGAGTATAAAAAGTCCGGGTTTGGAAATCCCACACACCAGGCTTAAATTTTCTTTTAGCTGGATGATCTTGAGCTGTTCTCTACGCTTCAACGTCCCAATCTGGAAAATGCTGATAATTGAGAAATAATTCTATAAGGCAGCCCAGGGACTGGAAAAAGTAAGTTCTCAATGCACATTAGCTTGTAATTTCATTATTAAATAAATACATCATTCTTTTTATAAAAATGGTCTCATTTACAGAAACAGCATGTATGCTGTTTCATAACTACTTTTTTTTTTCCACATAATTTTACCCTGAACATATTCCCATATGACTCTGGAAACAGACACTTTTATCATTGTCTTTATGAGATGCACACCTCTGCATTATGCACATGAACTACAGCTTGTTTAATAGATTCTAAATGTTGAATAGTTAGCTTTTAAAAAATTAATTTTTACCTATTACTTGTAATACTGCAATAAACTTAAATACTTGCCTAACTGTTTTCTTACTGTTTGGTGCATTTGTTCAATGAACAAATGAATATTTACAAATTTCTGGAAGTAGATTTACTGGGCCCAAACTGTGACATTCAAGAGTACTTTTTAATTTACATTATACTATGAAGAATTTCAAACCGAATAAAATTAGGAAGGATTATATAATACACACAAATATATGGCTAGCACTTGTAATTATCTTGTTAGCATTTGCCTTATTTGATTGATCCATGCTTTTCTTGAGTGTTTAAAAATAAAACACGTCAATCATGACATTTTATTCTAATACTAGTGTGTCTCATAAAAACATTTTCCAGCATGATTGTTATACCATTATTATATATAAGAAAATTAAGTATAATACCCTAATAACATCTAACACATTTATTTTAAAATTTCTGAATTTTCCAAATTGCCTTTTACATCTTTTACAGTATTTTTTTTAAAATCAGGACCCAATCATGAAACTGAACTACCTCTGGGTGTTATTGTCTCTTAAGAATTTTCCCATCTAAAGTAGCCCCTCCTTACTTTTGTTTCCCATTTTTAATACTGATTTGTTGAAGAACCAGAGCTGGTTGACCTTTTCACCTTCTCACCATTAAAAAAAAAAACAAAAACCCACCTCATTTTAAAGAAAATGCTCAGAAGTGACATTGTTGGGCCCAAAGGCCATCCAATTGTAGACAGCCCTCCTGGAGTGAGTATGGACTGCTCCAGAGTGGTGCTCTACTTGGTAGACAGGTATTTTGAAATATAAAGGTTAGTTTTGGCTGGCTGCTGGGGAGGTCTCACCCTTCCAGCAGAGACTCAGGGCTGTGCTTGTTTTATCTGCATTGCAGTATAGTTGCTTCCCAACGTTGTGTAGTTTCTGCTGCCATGCCCTTCCCCTTGGACCTCCCTCTCACGCTTCCTCCCCATTCCTCCCCTCTAGGTCATCACAGAGCTCGGAATACCTGTGCTATAGGGCAGCCTCCCACTAGCTGGCTATTGACAGGAGTTTGTGTGTGTGTGTGCTCAGTTGCTCGTCACATCCTATTCTTTGTGACCCCATGGACTGTAGCCTGCCTGGCTCCTCTGTCCATGGGATTCTCCAGGCCAGAATGCTGGAGTGGGTTGCCGTTTCCTACTCCAGGGATCTTCCTGACCCAGGGATCAAACCTGAGTTTCCTGCGTCTCCTGCACTGGCAGGTGGATTCTTTACTACTGAGCCATTGGGAAGCCCTGACAGAGGTTTGCTCTTCACCAAACCTTCCTCAGAGTAAGAGAGACCACTCTAAATTAGCTCCAGAAATGACACTCTGGTTTATTGGACAAGGTGGCCTGAAGTCCAACACAAAACAAGATATTCTGAGAGATTTCGTTTGACTCCAACTTCAGAGGCAGGTAAGTCTCTCCTGGGTACATTTCTGTTCCTGCTGGTAGGGTGGCTAAGAGCAGACCTAAACAGTCACAAATGTACATCAAAATCCTGGTTCTGCTTGTTACTAGGGTAACATGTTTCCTTGGAAAAACCACTTAAAATTCCATTCTCTTTGGCACTTTGATATGTGCAAAGGATTGAGCCCTTTCTAGTGGACCTGTCTGCCTTATGTACTGTCGAGTGGCAAAGACAGCCTCCTTATCCTCCAAGATAGAACTTCTCAAAGATTTACATAGATAAGAATCACCTGGAGGACAAAGAGGGCTCATGATAACCAGCTGACGTTTTGATACAGTTAGATAAGCCCAGGAATCTGCTTTTCTTTACAGGCACCCTGAGGGATTTTGACTCAGGTAGTCCAGGACCATGCTTGAAGAAATTCTTATCTGGGAACCTCAATTTGCTTGTTTGAAATAGGCAACACTTTATAGCTATTACTGTATGCCAGATACCCTTACTCTTACTTTAGACACATTGACTAACTCAATGCCATCAGTCACCCTATGAGCTAGATATTCTTTGTACCCATGTTTTATTGATGAGGAAATTGAGGTTCAGAGAAGTTAAGTAAATTGCCCAAGATCCACACTGTTAGTAGGCAATAGAGCCAAGATATGATAATACGTGTGGAATATGGTGGTGTAAAACTTAAATAAAAAAGTACCTCTTACTGAATTGTAAATTCAGAAGTTCTTAAAGTAAGAGGTTGTTACCACTGTTGTTGATGTGCAGGGAATATTTCCCATTGTGGTCAAAGAGGTACGTCTGAAGTATGCTTTTATTGAAACTGAGGTCGACTAGTAGAGAGTAGATCAATGACTGGTGAATAGAGAGCATTCACTGTGTGCTTGTTGAATGACTAAATATGTTCCAGTACAGATACTCCAAAACTCTGCAAAAGTTAGTTCTTGAACCCAGGCACTGATGACATACTTCTCTGTGTCCTCTTGTGATTTTTCCTCCCGGTCCGGTTCTGCTTTTTCCACACAATACCACCAACTAGAGATCCAGTTGATCAGTCATGGCAACTGTGGATTGCCAGGTGACCTTGCTGTGTTAGTTTTCTCCTGTTCCTCTGCCATATTGATATAGTGGGGAAATCTTTGAACTGAAGCTTTTCAGGGAAGACTCCTAGCACTGCTCATTGAAACACCCTGTACTCTGCTCCTTCAGCCACTTAAGGCTTCCAGTTTGTTGTCATAAAAATGATATTTAAAAGCACAGGTATGGGTTCAATGTTCAGTTCTGACATCAGGGAAATGGATTCAATTCTTGAATGTCAGATGCTTCCCGTATCAGATATGATGTCATTAATTTGCAGTGAGAGCTTTGGAGATATTTTGCCTGTGTTTGAATCTCAGCTCAGTTGTTTATCAGGTCTCTGAATGTTGGGAAAATAACTTGTCTTATCTGCACAGTGGGGCAAATGATATCTATGTTAGAGAATTAGTTTAAGGATAGACAGTGTAATATAGTAAATCACTTTGAAACAGTGCCCAGCATATAGTAAATAATCACTAATGTTAGCTGTATTATTGCTATGAAAATGAGGTCATATCTACTCTTTTGAGAGTTTGAAAAAATATTTGTAAAGTTCTCTGATGTTTTGTAACCGCTCTATAAATACTAATTGTTAGGATTACTATCACTGTACCTTGAGGTTAAGTTCATACATTTATTTAAACAAATTTTTAAGCTCACAACTTTATAAGAAAATTTCCAGTGCTAACATTTTGTGATTTAAAATAAATAAATAAATAAATAAATGAACTTCCTTGAAAGATATGGCATCCCCACAAGATACAATCATGTGATGTTTTGGAGGCCGCTTGGGTCATGAGGAGCTCTGAACTCAGGGCTGCCTTCCAAAAAACAAGCTGTCGGCTTTAAGGGCAAAGATTGATATAGATGTTTCCAGTGAGAAATTTCAGTACCTTAAGATTAGACAAGATCATTGAGATTTGCTCTTTTTTTAACTAATGGAAATGTCAGTCCTTTTGAGTGTTGTTACATTATTCAATTTCGGGATAAGAAACACGCAGTCCTAAAGTATGCTTTCAGAAACCAAAATTGAGTCTTTGAATACCTTTTCTTGAAATTCTGGTAAACATATCTGGTTTCCTTCTGGTTTCCTTCAGGTAAATATAAGATGCCCAGGTAAATTTGAATTTCCAGTAAAAAGAATTAATTTTTTTAGTATAAATATGACTACCTATATATGTATGGGTGAGTATGTCCCAACTATTGCAAATAGTAATTTGCTAGATTTGGTAACAACCTAGATTTCCTAGGTTGTGGTACATGGCAGTGTTTACTGGGGATGTAAATCACCTTGGAATTTTGTTAAACTATGAAATTTGATTTAGTGGGTGCAGTGTCGAGACTGCTGTTTTGAGGACCACATCTGAGTGGAAAGTATGAAGGATAGAGTTTCCCAAGCTTGTTGGTTAGAAGAAATATCTGTGGTGGTGATTGAAAATACAGATACTTTGCTGTAACAAAATACCACAGACTGGCTGGTTTAAATAACAGAAATTTACTTCTCACTGTTCTTGAGGCTGGAAGTCCAAGATGAAGGTTGGCAGGGTTAGGCTTCTTCTGCGGCTTCTCTGTCTTGCAGATGGCTGCCTTCTTGTTGCCTTTGCACAAGTTCTTTTTTCTGTGCCTGTTTGTTTCTGGTGTCCCTCTGCTTGTCCTATTCCCAGTGAAGTTGAACCAGGACACACCCTAACAGCCTCATTCACTTAAGTAACTATTGCTTCTTTAAAGTCACATATCTAAATAAAGTCATTCTGAGGATGTGCCAGTTAGGGCTTCAACATATGCGTTTTGGGGACAGGGAAATAATTCAGTTGGTAACAAGATCTGAGACTCACTGAGACAGAATTTATTTTGGAGGGGTTTTCAGAGGCTGATCCATTTTACCAGCTTATCAGGCAAATCTAAGACATCTGGTGTAGAGCAACCGTGTTTGGACTTGAGCCTAAATCAGAATCACCTGAAGAACTTATTAAAACCCCCAAGTTTTTGATTCAGGAGGTTGAAGTGAAGCTCCACATCCTGCTTTTCTAACAAGCAGCCATCACTAGAATTACCAACTCAGAAGAATGCCTACATCTCCTGGAAGAGCAGGGCAGTGATAACATGGCCTTTCTGTGGCTCTTGTGTGAATTTACTGAGATTGGGAGGCGAGAGTTCTTGGGGATTTTAGAGCCCTGTGTCAGATGAAAATGGATCTTTGTGATGCATTTTCTACAAATTCTAAAATATAGGAAACAAAGTCAGTGTATTTTCATAAACAGAAAAACACTGATTTTTAAAAATAGTCCTCTTATTCTATTCTTGAGAGTCAATGAACTGCATTTTATTCTTGTCACCACTGTGGTCTTTTTGTTAAATAGTACATTCTTAGATCCCATGAGGTCATTTTCCAAGATGTGATGGGGGATTGAAGATCAAATCATCTACCTACTGTTGTGAAGGAAGAGTTAGAAGGACCTAAAATCATGTGATTACACCTTCAGTCTCCTGAAAAACTGCTTGCTACAACTATAACTAAAGTTTCTGAGACTTGAGTTGCTTTGATGTTGATCCTGTTAATAAACATGTAAACAAACTCTTGCAACGACAGAAATCAATAGTTTTTTGTTCGTTTATTCATTTTTTTTTTAGAACAAGTCTCTAAATTACTTACAAAAGTGACTCTTTCTGATGTATTAAAAATCTAGAATTTAGCCCATCCAGGAAAATACAGAGGTCTTCAGAAAATGTACCTTTCTCAATATTACAGTCTCAAAAGAGTTTTTCATTAAAAACCAATACTAATTTCCTTTTGTTTTTCTGAAGTAAGATGTAAATGATTGATTGGCAAACAATTTAAAATATCTTGTGTATAATCATGGGACTGTACATTGATGGTTTTATTATTATAGGTAACAGTTCAGAGTATCTCTTCGGAGTCCAAGAAGTTGTTGGACTGCTATTGGGTGCTCTTAAATATGTTGTTTTCAGAGCTTAATTTCCCTTTTGGTGCAGTGGATTTAAGAATACTACCTACGAGGAATTTGGTGAGAATTATATGTTTGCAATACCACTGCTATGTGTGTGCTTGGTGACATAATAGTTTCATACATGGGAGGTGTCATTATTTATATGATTATACATTAGAATGTGTTGTCACTTTTTTTCTTCTCATTTTAACTTACTTGTTTTCTTCTTTTCTTTGTTCTTCCTCACTGATTAAAAACGAGGTCTGTTTTGAATAATGGTACTTTGACCAGAAACATTATGAGTAGGACTTTTGTTTGTTTTTGATTTTTAAGTTACAGGGAAACTGAGACCTAGAGTTTAAATAACTTGACCAAGATCAAGCAGCTGACTGTGACAGAGAAGAATATGAACACAGGATTCTGGTCGCAAATGCCATTTTCTTAGGTTTATGCTCCTCTGATTATTCTTGGACTCAAGATAAAGAGTTATTGGATTGTGAAGTTGAAAACTGATATAGGGGAAAAAATGTGTAATTCACTGCTGTTAATTTGGTGGCAAACCATCCAGCTGATTAATTGGTAGAGCCCTATGGCTTTTTGATAATAGTGTTTGACTGTTGAGTTCATTAATATTTCTGCTAGATGCGAAATATCATATATAGAATGGACAAACAGCAAGATTCTATTGTATAGCACAGGGAACCATATTCAATATCCTGTAATGGCACCATAATAAAAAGAATATGAAGAATATATATATATATATATATATATATATATATATATATATTTGTATAACTGAATCACTTTGCTGTATATCAGAAACTAACACAAAATTGTAAATCAACTATTCTTCAATATAAAATGAACCATGTGCTCTGATTTGAACTGCATAAAAATTTAAAAAATTCTCAAAAAAAAAACCATTCTGCTAGAGATTTACCAATTATGAAAATTTAGAATTCCTGAATAAAACGGAAAGTTGGTCGAAGAGTAGAACAAATCTGTTGAAAACTGAAATATGATCTTCTAAATATCTAGTCATGCTAGATGCTGGGGTATTAGTCTATTGAAGTGTTAATGTTAATGTTAGTGTTAATGTTGCTGGATTGAGGAAGTTCTGGGCAGCTGGGGTAGAGGTTGGATTCTTGGGAGCTTAGGATAGTGGCTATTTACCAACAAACAAGCATTTAACCGTGGGTACAACAATATCAGTGTGAACAGGGTGGATTTATGTACCCAAGTTAAAAGATTAGGTTCCTTAATATTCCCTACTCTTTGGATAATCAATAAAAATTGATGTTAGTTATACAAAGCCAAATTTGCAACACCAAGATCTTTAATTTTTCTGGAATAATAAGAATTACAAAAGGACTGCAAGGAGATCAAACCAGTCAATTCTAAAGGAAATCAGTCCTGAATATTCATTGGAAGGACCGACGCTGAAGCTGAAACTCCAATACTTTTCCACCCCATGCAAAGAACTGACTCATTTGAAAAGACCCTGATGCTGGGAGAGATTGAAGGCAGGAGGAGAAGGGGACAATAGAGGATGAGATGGCTGGATGGCGTCACTGACTCGATGGACATGAGTTTGAGTAAACTCCAGGAGTAGGTGATGGACAGGGAAGCCTGGCGAGCTTTGGTCCATGAGGTCACAAAGAATCGGACATGACTGAGTGATTGAACTGAATTCAATAAAATTAAACATATATCTATCATATGATTAAGGCATTCCACTCCTAGGTATTTATCCAAGAGAAATAAAAGCATGTATCCAAACAAACAAAAAGAATTATACAATAAAAGTTAATATCACGGTTTTAAATTAAAAATGTTGCATAATCTTAATGACAGGTGTGCATCATAATAGCCTGTACACTTTGCCCAAAATTCATCTGCCTATGAATTTTGCTATGATTCAATTCAGGGAGAGTAGAGTTTTTGGAATCTGTGTTTTTGTGAGTCCTCCCTAGGTGCCTCTGGTCCCTGCTGTATTGGATATGTTCTGTTTTACCCTCCAGATGTACACTCAACTTTTCAATTTTTTTTAAAAAAACATGCTCTGTAGGAATATGGTTCCTTAAATGTGACATTTAAGGTAATGGTTCCCATTACCAACACTCTGACTCTATCCATAGCTCAGATAATCCAGGTGGGATTCTGCCATTGTTGGTCTCCCCAAGCTTCAAGGAGAGATTTGGAAAACAGGCTGGAGTTCTAACATTTACCTTCTAACATCCTATTTGCTTTGTGTGAACTGTTTGAAGAAAGGCTAATCCCAAATGGCAAAGGACAAATAAATTGAGGATCATCCTAGGGACAGAAAACTTAAGTGGACTTTGTTTCATTCAAATGATACAATATGATTAAAATATAAAGGAGTTCACTCCCAATAAGGAACACTTAAAGAGGCCTTAACTAGGTCTTTGGCAGCAGAATTTTATGTCTCTCAGTATTTGCATGGTCAATTAATCCCTTAAAGTGATGACTAGTAGGCAATTTATTTGGATGGTACAAGAGGCTAATTGGTAATATTGTTAAACAAAATCTTGTAGGCAAAAATTATGCCTGTCTTTTAAAAAACATGCCTTTGGTATTTGAAGGGAGAGCTTTAGTACCTTGGGCCTCAGAGGAATTCAGCCTGCTGATGTCAGAATTAATGAAGAATATGGAAACTTAAGTGTGGGATGGATGGAGTGAAA
The DNA here is from genome assembly GCF_019320065.1 of Cervus canadensis. Taxonomy (NCBI): domain Eukaryota; kingdom Metazoa; phylum Chordata; class Mammalia; order Artiodactyla; family Cervidae; genus Cervus; species Cervus canadensis. Next base: position 26,416,292 of record NC_057407.1, read on the forward strand.
CATGCATTAAAGATTAATGACAGTAGACTAGTGGGGGAGCCACATTTTCTGGTGATCAAAGACTCTGAGGCTTTCATCTCCCAGTGCCTGGGAGAATGTTGAACATCTTGGAATTTGTCGTATCACCTATGGTTATGTTTTATCAGCCTGCTCTCCAGCAAGGTGCTCCAAGGGAAACCCCTACCCTCCAGCTCTGATCTGTTCATTCATTCAGCAAATGTGTTTTGAGTACCTACTCTCTGGCAGCGCTGTTAAAAAAAAATGGTGACAAGTCAAAGCACATATATTTGCCTTCTCTCAGGGAGATTATAGCATAGTGAAATGGGTGAGTTTTCTTAAATAAGAAAGTAAATGAAACAGAGCAGGAGACTATGGTCCTTCCCTCCCCTGCCTTCTGTCCCTTCAACCTGTCTTTTGTCTGTAGAAAAACTTTAGTTACAGAACAAGTTTAATCAGAGGAGAGAGGAGAAAAGCAAAGAAAAAGAGTCAAACAAGACCAAATAATAATAGTTTAGTCATTAAGCAGAGTCAAGGACCTTTAGTTCCTCCTCAACAGCTATTGGTAATATTCTGAGCTATATTCTTTGAGCTGTTCTGTAGATTCAGAAACCCTCACCAAGCGGAAGAAGTTAACTATGTGAAGATCAGACTGTAGCCATGACATAAGCTGTCATAATTCCAGAAACTTATTTCAAAGAATTGAGAAACCGACCCTGGAACTGAAGACTTAATTTAATTTAATTGAAAGTCGCTCAGTTGTGTCTGACTCTTTGAGACCCCATGGATTATACAGTCCATGGAATTCTCCAGGCCAGAATACTTGAGTGGGTAGTCTTTCCCCTCTCCAGGGGATCGTCCCAATTCAGGGATCGAACCCAGGTCTCCTGTGTTGCAGGCAGATTCTTTACCAACTTAGCCACAAGGGAAGCCCAGTGCTACTTAAAACAATCAAGATGATGCTGATAAGACCAATTTCAAGTTGACTGTCAGAGCTGACTGTGCTGTTTCTAAGTGTAGCCCCAAAGCTCTTGCCCACTGATTGTCCATAGGGGGAGTCCCCTGCCCCAGGTTGCCAGCCTCCACAATAAAGGAAGGTTTCCTTTCCAACAAATCTTGCCTCTTTATTGGCCTTCAAGTGGCCAATAGCCTGACCCCACTTTCAATAACATAAGAGTACATTTACATTCTTAGTTGGAGAAATTACATTTCTTGTAGTAGTGTTTAGTAGGGTAACAAGAATTCCTCCAGTTTCACAATATCCCAAACACTGGATGAAATACGGTAAGAAATATTTCATAGGTGGGATTGAACATCTCCAAAAGTCAATGAAACTCTCAGAGGCCAGAAAAAAACAAACTGAAAAAAAGAGAGAGGAGTGTGAATTAAAGATCTGGTAGCTTTGTTTGTGGAGCAAGAGGGGATAATTCTCACTGATAGCTCATAAAGGAAACAGTTTGCCATGAATGCGAATCAGCAGATACACTGGGCAATAGAATTTAAGCCCTACCCACCGCCCCCTGGCTAAGTGATGCTCTGAAAGATTGCACCCAGAGCACTGAACCACATCCTCTGGACTAAGGTGGGCCAGGCATCTGTTGTGGAAGCTTCCCTGAAGATAGCACGTGTGGGGAGGGCTCTGTGGGATAAGTGAGACTGGGGGAGTCAAGGCCAGGGCTGGGCAGTCCTAGCAGAAAGTTGACCATGTGATACATGTCTGGGCCAGATGGATAGTAGTACATTGAAAGGACATAAAGACTACTGGGGCTAGTGAGAGAATGAAAGAGAAAGCTCTGTAGTATAAGACTGAGCAGCTAAGTTTAAAAAATTCCAATCTTTATAGGCAGGATTTTCACCTGCACGTGAAAGTCAGTGGGCAACTCTTAAAGATTTTAAGTGGTATGAGTTGCTCTTTTTAAGTCTTCTTTTTGCCACTTTGTACAGTAGGACTATAGTTGGGTAAGAGTGGAAGATGGTCCAGGCGAGAGAACAATTGCTTTAAACCCTGGTGGGGATCAGAACCCCTACTCTTCTGTTCTCCTGACAATCTGGAACCATGAAGCAGAGGAAGGGAAAGAGAACAAGAGGGAGAGATGGGAAGTATCGGGCATATGGAGTTTTCTTTTTAAAATGTTGAGGAATGCAGAAAACGTAAAACTATAAAAATTGTATAGCCCTAGGATTTTCACATTGATAAAGGTTTTGTTTTGTCAGTCTTGTTTCATGTTTTTTTAATGTAAAAGAAACAAAGCATAATAGATAATGTTCATTCCCTCTATCCTGCCCTGCTCCCATTTGCTCTCCTACCCTCTCCTGAGTCAGAGGTGAACTTCAGGTCATGTTTCTCTACTTCTGGGAAATAATTTTCTATTTTATAGACAATTTTTATATACATATGTATAGTACTGAATATTTAAAATACTCAGAAATTATACTATGCTCTGTGTAATAATCTACAGGGTACCTTTTTCACTCAGCATTATGGTATTTTTTTCAGCATAATGTTTTTGACCTCTGTCCATGTTGAATCACATACATATGGCTTTTCATTTAAAATTCTACTGCATCCCATCTTAATTATCTCTCTTCTACTGATGGGTGTTTGGGTTGTTTATAATACAATGTCACAAATGCTGGTGTAAGCATTCTCAAACAGTCTTCTGGGACACAACAATAGTTTCTATAAGTTACATACTTAAAAATGGTATTGTTGAGTAGTAAATTATGTCCCTTTTAAAAATTACTGATCTGTTGCCAAATTGTTCTTAGAAGTGGTTGTAGCAACTCAGTTGCTTCCAGAAGTTTACCCTATCATCACTTCATGAGGTCAGCCCTTTTTTCCCACCAATTTGAGAAGTATGAAATGGTATTCTGTTGTTACTTTAGTAGGTGATGCTTTTGGTTGCTACTTGAAGTTGAGCTCTTTTCTTTTTTTGTTTTCTTTTTTGCCCTCTTGGGGCATAAAATATTTTCTACATTTTTGTTTGTCCACATGTTTGGCTCATATTTTCTAACTCACATGTGAGCTTTTGTTTGTTTTGCCCTTGTCTTGCAGCTTGTAGGATCTTAGTTTCTGGATCAGGGATTGAACCTAGATCACAGCAGGGAAAGCAGCAAATCCTAACGACTGGACCACCCGGGAGCTCCCATTAGTGGACATTTTAATCTGTTCTGAATGCTGTTTCCTAACTGTGTATGCATTACAAATAACTGTTTGTATTCTGTTACTTGTTTATATTACTTTACATTATCCTTAAGTTGATACTTTTCATTCAGGTGGATTTTGTTCTTTCTTTTGTGAATTGTACTTTCTCTTTATTAAGGGCTTCTTAGATGCAGCATAGCAGAATGGTTAGAATATTTGTCTCGGAAACCAGACTGCCTGAAATGGAAGCTGGGTTGCTATTTTCCTATCATATCCTGTCCTGTTCACCTTATCTTATCACATTGCATTCATGAAGACCTTGAGTACAAGGTTGAATAGTAGACATGTTTAAAAGAGGTGGATCAGTGGAGATCCTTGTAAAGTGGCGGCATGGTCTTGACTGGGAAATATGAAATTCTTTCTTTAGTTTGCCTTGTGTAGCAGGCACTGAAGATGGCTTTTGTTGCTGATGCCACATCCTCACAGGGACTTTGGTCAAGTGATCATTTGCTCACAGTTGTGTTACTATACATCACAGTAGAAAGGCTGAAAACTATTTTAGGTTCACCACTAATTTGCTGTTTTGACTTCATTTACTCTGAAGTTTTTGTTTTATTTATTGATGTCCCTTACTAGACTCATGAGGTTAATGCAGGTCAATATTACTGATCCAAAACCTGAAATATTGGGCTAGCCAAAAAGTTCATTTGGGCTTTCCTATAACATCTTACAGAAAACTTGAGCAAACTTTTTGGCCAGCCCAATAATATCTGGCATATTAAAGACACTTATTAATGATTAAATTAGTGGGCTTATTTTACCCCTCTGTTAAATGATATCTATAAAATAGGGTCCTTGAAATTAGCTCTATCTCCCACAGTCAGTTAGGAGGATTCAATCTGATGTGCTTTGAGAGGTACCCAGAGCTTATGATGACAATAGATCTTGGTGGATAACAGCAGACAAAGAAGCGTAAGTAGGTGATAACATTTCCCCCACCCTGGAGTGTGCATTCTATGAGAATATGAATCTTGTCTACCTTGTTTATGGTTGTCACCCAAGTACCTAAAATAGTATCTGGAATTCAGGTATTCCTGCTTATTTAACTTCTATGCAGAGTACATTATGAGAAATGCTGGGCTGGAAGAAGCACAAGCTGGAATCAAGATTGCCGGGAGAAATATCAGTAACCTCAGATATGCAGATGACACAACCCTTATGGCAGAAAGTGAAGAGGAACTAAAAAGCCTCTTGATGAAAGTGAAAGAAGAGAGTGAAAAAGTTGGCTTAAAGCTCAACATTCAGAAAACTAAGATCATGGCATCTGGTCCCATCACCTCATGGTATAAATAAATGGGGAGACAGTGGAAACAGTGGCTGACTTTATTTTTTGGGCTCCAAAATCACTGCAGATGGTGACTGCAGTCATGAAATTAAAAGATGCTTACTCCTTGGAAGGAAAGTTATGACCAACCTAGACAGCATATTAAAAAAGCAGAGACATTACTTTGCCAACAAAGGTCCATCTGGTCAAGGCTATGGTTTTTCCAGTGGTCATGTATGGATGTGAGAGTTGGACTGTGAAGAAAGCTGAGCGCCAAAAAATTGATGTTTTTAAACTGTGGTGTTGGAGAAGACTCTTGAGGGTCCCTTGGACTGCAAGGAGATCCAACCAGTCCATCCTGAAGGAGATAAGTCCTGGGTGTTCATTGGAAGGACTGATGTTGAAGCTGAAACTCCAATACTTTGGCCACCTCATGCGAAGAGCTGACTCGTTGGAAAAGACCCTGATGCTGGGGGGTGGGGAGGGGTTGTGGGCAGGAGGAGAAGGGAACGACAGAGGATTAGATGGCTGGATGGCATCACTGACTCGATGGGCATGAGTTTGAGTAAACTCCGGGAGTTTGTGATGGACCGGGAGGCCTGGGGTGCTGTGATTCACGGGGTCGCAAAGAGTCAGACACGACTGAGCAACTGAACTGAACTAACTGACTGAGTAGAGTAAAATTTAGTCAAGATCTTTATTTAACTCACAGAAGATAAAGGAGAATGTAAAGTTGAATTCAGGGGTTTGATATGAAAACATACATATGAATGAGGGTGAATAGGAGAAGAACAAAAAAGAAAAAAAGAGCAGAATAAAAAATGGATAAGAAAACCATAAAAGAGAATAAAGAAGACATGGTCTAGGACTTAAAAAAATTCTAGACTGAAAAGGCCAATTTGATGTTTGACTTATCTTTCTGAGTGGGATCAATAGAATGACCAATCTGATTGCTTAAAACTGGCCTTAGTAAGAGAACCGCAATTTAACTGTAAATTCTTGCTTGCGTATTTTTAAGTCTATGAAGAAAGATGAGAGACAAGAGTCTGCAGATCTATGACCTTTTTCATTCTTTGGAAGTGCTTTAAGAATTGGACAGTTGCCTGTGGTCTGAAAACAATAATAATGTATCCTGAAGAACTCTGAATTTAAATTTGAGTTTTGTGTTTTGTAACTTTCTCTGTATCCTCATAAAAGTAGTTTTAGTGGGCATCTGCTGGTTTTGCTTGCCCTGCATCTATTGCCTTTTTAAATTTTTCTCCTAATAGCATCCCAGTTTGTTCTGGGGAGTAACTTCCTAGCCTCATTCATTTGATTTGTTTTAGGATGGGCTACTCTTCCATTGCCAGGAATGGCCATGTGACCCAGGTCAGGACAATCAGAATAGACCATTTTCTTTTGGTGACAATGCTTGACTCAAGAGATGGAGCACAGAGACCAAGATAGGTGAGGCAACTCACTCTTGGAACTTTGGTTTAATTGTTGGGAGAGAGAAGTTATTCTTTAACTTGGGCTTCTGCATTGACTAACACCCAAAGAAGAGAAACTACCCCAAAAGAAATAAAACTAATGAAACTGAGGTCTTAAGATTATGTGTGAGCATCTGAATCCTTTTTTACTGAAGCTCCATTTCACTTAGGTCAGCCAGCATATTCTCAACTTCATTTAGTTTGAGTGGGAGTTACCTTGCAATTCAGAAGAGTCTTGATTAATACATTTTGATTAAAAAAAACTTTTTAATGGAATTTATTCTTTAGAGAGCAAAGCCTTCAGACCTAGATTGGTGAAAGTCAGGAGTGTATGTCATCTAGCCTATCTAGGTAATTAGTTATTGAAAACATATCTTTAAAAACTTAACCTCTCAACAATGTTTGTGCTTCTATAGCTATAAGTGATTGAATTAGATGATCTTAAGGTTATTTTGAGGTCAAAGTGTAAAAGTCTGCAACAGCCTCTCTTTCAATGACCTTATGATCTCTCATATTGGCTGACCACTCCTGATGACCAAGACCAACTTTTACCATTTTCCAGAGTATGCCCTGCCACTCACCTCCCTTTCTTATTTCTGCCTTTGTTTCTTAATGCCCCATAACATAGGAAGATCCTGCAGCTGCAGTAATGGTGATGTAGATAGCTACCATTTTAAATCCTCACAATACCAAGAACTTGACATCATTTCACTTAATCTTGCCAAGAACTTAACGAAATAGGAATTAATATGAAATGTGTAATCACTGATCTAGTGTAAGAATCTTGGAATTATTCAGTTTAACTTCACCTCACCTACGCACCAAGTGAAGACAGGTATAATTTTTCCATCATCACCTGAATTAATGTCCAGAGACTCATTATCATTTGAGGGACTTATAGGATCCTTAAGAGTTAAGAGGTGTATTCCTGGGGAGTCATGGGCCAGTCAGGTGAAATCTACCAATTCTTCTTCCATAAGTAAGCACTTTACTGCTGCTGGATTTATAGGTGCTGTTCTATTCTTTTGGCTTTCAGGGAAGGTCAACTGGCATGTTCCTTGTTTAACAATGGCTGCACAATTAGTGATGAGAGTGCTGATTCAATCTCTCACTGATCCTCTAGTCTATATGAGCTGTGCCATGCCCAGTGATCCTTTGTGAGTTTGCATATCTGGATCTTTCTGGGAAGATGGTCTTCAATCTTTTATGGAAGTTGTCCCTATGGAACAACTAATCTTCCAGAGCTTTTTGAAAATTTTACCTAACTCTTCTACTTTTCTTTGATTCTTCTGCTGTCTCTTCCATTTTCTCCTTCTTATCCTCACTATTTTTTTGGTAAACAGTATTTTTTCTTGTTTTTTAACAATTGACAGGAATGTGTCAAACCCACATGCAAATTTTTGGCAATTCCCCCTAAAGTTGCTTTTTCTTCAAAATCATGAACTTAAATGAAACCGTGTCAGGAAGTGAAAGGAAAATCTTAGAATTTATCTTTGAATTTCATAAAGAAAAAGAGCTAACTTTCTTTGTTAAAACATAAGAGTCTAAAACCACTTCAATTCTCATTTTACAGATGAGGAATTAGAGGCTCATAGAATTTGAGTCAGATCAAGAGTTATAAAGCTGTGAGTTCTGGGACAAAACTTGATAAGATTAAAAACAAAGCCCTGCTAGTCTCCACTGAGCTTTGAGGAAGTGGGAAGGATTGGTCCATGATATATTCTTAGGAAAATGATTCTAGAAAAATGTCGCAAATAATGGTTTTTAGCAAAAAAGTCTATAAGTCACAAGTTTTGTCAGATACTCTTTTCTACAACCTGTTAGGGGGAGGGAGCCAATGAAACATTTAAAAGCCCATGTAATTTTCTGGAAGAGTTTGAGTAAGATAGGTGTTAGCTCATCTATAAATTTTTGGTAGAATTCAGCTGTGAAGCCGTCTGGTCCTGGGCTTTTGTTTGCTGGAAGATTTCTGATTATAGCTTCGATTTCTGTGCTTGTGATGGGTCTGTTAAGATCTTCTATTTCTTCCTGGTTCAGTTTTGGAAAGTTATACCTTTCTAAGAATTTGTCCATTTCTTCCAAATTGTCCATTTTATTGGCATATAGTTGCTGATAGTAGTCTCTTATGATCCTTTGTAATTCTGTGTTGTCTGTTGTGATCTCTCCTTTTCATTTCTAATTTTGTTGATTTGATTCTTCTCCCTTTGTTTCTTGATGAGTCTGGCTAACAGTTGTCAATTTTATTTATCTTCTCAATGAACCAGCTTTTAGCTTTGTTGATTTTTGCTATGGTCTCTTTTGTTTCTTTTGCATTCATTTCTGCCCTAATTTTTAAGATTTCTTTCTTTCTACTAACGCTGGGGTTCTTCATTTCTTCCTTCTCTAGTTGCTTGAGGTGTAGAGTTAAGTTATTTATTTGACTTTTTTCTTGTTTCTTGAGGTAAGCCTGTATTGCTATGAATCTTCCCCTTAGCACTGCCTTTACAGTGTCCTGTAGGTTTTGGGTTGTTGTGTTTTCATTCTCATTCGTTTCTATGCATATTTTGATTTCTTTTATGATTTGTTGGTTATTCAGAAGCGTGTTTAGCCTGCAGATGTTGAAATTTTTAATAGTTTTTTTTTTTTTTCCCCTGTAATTGAGATCTAATCTTACTTCATTGTGGTCAGGAAAGATCATTGGAATGATTTCAATTTTTTTGAATTTACCAAGGCTAGATTTATGGCCCAGGATGTGATCTATCCTGGAGAAGGTTCTTTGTGCACTTGAGAAAAAGGTGAAATTGATTGTTTTGGGGTGAAATTTCCTATAGATATCAATTAGGTCTAGCTCGTCCATTGTGTCATTTAAAGTTTGTGTGTCCTTGTTAATTTTTCTGTTTATTTGATCTATCCATAGGTGTGAGTGGGGTGTTATCATTGTGTTATTGTTAATTTCCCCTTTCATACTTGTTAGCATTTGCCTTACATATTGCGGTGCTCCTATGTTGGGTGCATATATATTTATAATTGTTATATCTTCTTCTTGGATTGATCCTTTGATCACTATGTAGTGTCCTCCTTTGTCACTTTTCACAGCTTTTATTTTAAAGTCTATTTTGTCTGATATGAGTATTGCTACTCCTGCTTTTTTTGGTCTCCGTTTGTGTGAAATATCTTTTTCCATCCCTTCACTTTCAGTCTCTATGTGTCCCTTGTTTTGAGGTGGGTCTCTCGTAGACAGCATATATAGGGGTCTTGTTTTTGTATCTATTCAGACAGTCTTTGTCTTTTGGTTTGGGTATTCAACCCATTTATATTTAAGGTAATTATTGATAAGTATGGTCCCGTTGCCATTTATTTTGTTGTTTTGAGTTCGAGTTTATACACCCTTTCTGTGTTTCCTGTCTAGAGTAGATCCTTTAGCATTTGTTGAAGAGCTGGTTTGGCAGTGCTGAATTCTCTGAGCTTTACTTGTTTGTAAAGCTTATGAATTCTCCTTCATATCTGAATGAGATCCTAGCTGGGTACAGTAATCTGGGTTGTCGGTTTTTCTCTTTCATTACTTTAAGTATGTCCTGTCATTCCCTTCTGGCCTGAAGAGTTTCTATTGAAAGATCAGCTGTTATCCTTATGGGGATCCCCTTGTGTGTTATTTGTTGCTTTTCCCTTGCTGCTTTTAATATTTGTTTTTTGTGATTGATCTTTGTTAATTTGATTAATATGTGTCTTGGGGTGTTTTGCCTTGGGTTTTTCCTGTTTGGGACTCTCTGGGTTTCTTGGACTTGTGTGACTATTTCCTTCCCCATTTTAGGGAAGTTTTCAACTATTATCTCCTTGAGTATTTTCTCATGGCCTTTCTTTTTGTTTTCTTCTTCGGGGACTCCTATGATTCAAATGTTGGGGCATTTCACATTGTCCCAGAAGTCCCTGAGGTTGTCCTCATTTCTTTTGATTCTTTTTTCTTTTTTCCTCTCTACTTCATTTATTTCCACCATTTTATCTTCTACCTCACTTATCCTATCTTCTTCCTCCTTTATTCCACTGTTGGTTCCCTCCAGAGTGTTTTTGATCTCATTTACCCTAATACCAAAATCAGACAAAGATGCCACAAAAAAAAAAAAAAAGAAAAGAAAAGAAAATTGCAGGCCAATATCACTGATGAACAAAGATGCAAAAATCCTTAACAAAATTCTAGCAAACGGAATCCAACAGCATATTAAGAAGACCAAGTGGGCTTTATCTGAGGAATGCAAGGATTCTTTAGTATCCACAAATCAATCAATGTAATACACCACATTAACAAACTGAAAGATAAAAACTGTATAATTATCTCAATAGATGCAAAAAAAGCCTTTGACAAAATTCAACATCCATTTATGATAAAAACTCTCCAGAAAGCAGGAATAGAAGGAACATACCTCAACATAATAAAAGCTATATATGGCAAACCCACAGCAAACATTATCTTCAGTGGTGAAAAATTGAAAGCATTTCCCTTAAAGTCAGGAAAAGACAAGGGTGCCCATTCTCAACACTACTATTCAACATAGTTTTGGAAGTTTTGGCCACAGCAATCAGAGCAGAGAAAGAAAAGGAATCCAGATTGGAAAAGAAGAAGTAAAACTCTCACTGTTTGCAGATGACATGATCCTCTTCATAGAAAACCCTAAAGACTTTACCAGAAAATTACTAGAGCTAATCAATGAATACAGTAAAGTTGCAGGTTATAAAATTAACACAGAGAAATCCCTTGCACTCCTATACACTAACAATGAGAAAACAGAAAGAGAAATTAAGGAAACAATTCTGTTCACCATTGCAATGAAAATAATAAAATACTTAGGAATATATCTACCTAAATAAACAAAAGACCTATGTATAGAAAACTGTAAAACACTGATGAAAGAAATCAAAGAGGACACAAATAAATGGAGAAACATACCGTGTTCATGGATTGGAAGAATAAATATAGTGAAAATGACTATACTACCCAAAGCAATCTATAGATTCAATGCAAGCCCTATCAAGCTACCAACGGTATTTTTCACAGAACTAGAACAAATAATTTCACAATTTGTATGGAAATACAAAAAACCTCGAATAGCCAAAGTAATCTTGAGAAAGAAGAATGGAACTGGAGGAATCAATCTGCCTGACTTCAGGCTCTACTACAAAGCCATAGTTATCAAGACAGTATGGTACTGGCACAAATATAGAAATATAGATCAATGGGACAAAATAGAAAGCCCAGAGATAAATCCATGTACCTATGGACATGTTATCTTTGACAAAGGAGGGAAGAATATACAATGGGGAAAAGACAATCTCTTTAACAAGTGGTGCTGGGAAAACTGGTCAACCACTTGTAAAAGAATGAAACTAGAACACTTTCTAACACCATACACAAAAATAAACTCAAAATGGATTAAAGATCTAAACATAAGACCAGAAACGATAAAACTCCTAGAGGAAAATATAGGCAAAACACTCTCCAACATAAATCACAGCAGGATCCTCTATGACCCACCTCCCAGAATATTGAAAACAAAAGCAAAAATAAACAAATGGGACCTAATTAAACTTAAAAGCTTTTGTACAACAAAGGAAACTATAAGCAAGGTGGAAAGACAACTTTCAGAATGGGAGAAAATAATAGCAAATGAAGCAACAGACAAAGGATTAATCTTAAAATATACAAGCAACTCCTATAGCTCAATTCCAGAAAAATAAATGACCCAATCAAAAAATGTGCCAAAGAACTAAACAGACATTTCTCCAAAGGAGACATACAGATGGCTAACAAACACATGAAAAGATGCTCAACATCACTCATTACCAGAAAAATGCAAATCAAAACCTCAGTGAGGTACCATTTCACACCAGTCAGGATGCTGCTATCCAAAAGTCTACAAGCAATAAATGCTGGAGAGGGTGTGGAGAAAAGGGAACCCTCTTACACTGTTGGTGGGAATGCAAACTAGTAAAGCCACTGTGGATAACAGTGTGGAGATTTCTTAAAAAACTGGAAATAGAACTGCCATATGACCCAGCAATCCCACTTCTGGGCATACACACCGAGGAAACCAGAATTGAAAGAGACATGTGTACGCATTGTTCATCGCAGCACTGTTTATAATAGCTAGGACATGAAAGCAACCTAGATGTCCATCAGCAGACGAATGGATAAGAAAGCTGTGGTACATACATGCAATGGAATATTACTCAGCTGTTAAAAAGAATACATTTGAATCAGTTCTAATGAGGTGGATGAAACTGGAGCCTATTATACAGAGTGAAGTAAGCCAGAAAGAAAAACACCAATACAGAATACTAACACATATATATGGAATTTAGAAAGATGGTAATGATAACCCTGTATGTGAGACAGCACAAGAGACACAGATGTATAGAGCAGTCTTTTGGATTCTGTGGGAGAAGGCGAGGGTGGGATGATCTGAGAGAATAGCATTAAAACATGAATATTGTCATATGTGAAACAGATTGCCAGTCCAGGTTTGATGCATGATACAGGGTGCTCAGGGCTGGTGCACTGGGATGACCCAAAGGGATGGGATGGGAGGGAGGTGGTAGGGGGGTTCAGAATGGGGAATACATGTAAACCCATGGCTGATTCATATCAATGTATGGCAAAAACCACTACAATATTGTAAAGTAATTAGCCTCCAACTAAAATAAATAAATTTAAAAAAAGATTATAAAAAAAAAGCCCATGTAAATTTCTAAACACTATATCCCATAATAGTCCTTGTCAGTGGACACTCTGAAATTCATAGCTTGAGGCACACTCCTAGGCATTTGTTTTTGTTCTATGTTGAAAACAAAAACAAAAAAACAAACTTTGGTATGTTCTCTATATAAATTTACTGATTAAATTTTGCAACCAATATCCATTTTTAATTCTTTCATATCTTTGTTTCTCAATATCTAGTGAGGTATGGGGCTAACTATTTTAAATAATGTTTGTCCTTATATAGTAGCTATGAACATAAAACTTTGCCATCCTACAGAAAACGGAAATTACTCTTTCTGCATGAAAACTTTTGGCTTTTAAATTTCTGATATTTTTTATGTTGTACATTTTCCTTCATGGCCTGAGTGTTAATCCTTGGATAGACAGAAGTACAAAGGCTTTATCCTGTTGTTTGTTGTAAACAATATGTCAGTTGCTCTACACTGGATCATGTTAGAAAATTGTGTGGACATGTTAAGTCAGTTGCTGTGACATCCCAGGTAATGTTAGAAATGCTTCTCCATTTCTTTTCATTAAGAACTAAGAGGTTTGTGTTGAGGGAGATGGGAAGTGGGGGGAGGTCTAAAAGTCCATCATGAAGGATTCCTTATAATATCAAAGTCGGGAGGGAGAGCTACTGTGAGAAATGCCAAAATGAAAATAAAAATCTAAAGTGACAAGCTAAAAGGTGAGTAATTCCCTTAAGATTACTTCTGATAACAGTGAAGTTTCAGAGACATCAAAAAATCCAAGAATTGTATCAGGATGATCTGGATTAAAATCTACTTATGAGGGGAAAAGTAGAGATCTTAGCTGACAAGCAGTGCTTATATAATGCAGTTGCTTATTAGATGATACAATCTTAGGTTAAGCCTTGAGCCACTGCATATACAGTATTGTCAGGTACACATATCAGGTACATATACAGGTATTGTCTAGAATGTAGGCTCCTTTCATAAGGCAGTTGAGGAGCTGAAGCAAGTCTAAAATTCTAAGCTGGCTTTACGGAAGACCAGGAAATGTTGCTCAAAGACATGAAGACCAAGTTAAAGCACATTTTTTCTCTCTGGCCTGTTATTAGTTCAAACTTTACATGTCATAAGTGGAATTGGTAATTTTCCCCTCAAATTTGCTTTTTATTCAGTGTTCTCTATCAAGTGGTAAAGGGTATACCAAATAAGATTAAAAAAGAAAATGTGTCACATAGTTGTGAGTTTGGCACATGGCAAACTCTCAGTGAAGTAAGTACTACTGTTACCTGCAATCTCAGATGGAAAAACTGAGTGTCACTGAAGTTAGGTGGTTGAGTCAAGACAACGCAGGCTTCAGAGTAGGAGGTAAACTAAGGTCTCTCTGAACTTGAAGAAAGCTCACGCTGTTAACCAGTAATTGCTTCTGCTTCTCGAGAGTGTCTAATATGATTGGATAACGGTGATCAAGTGGAACTAGGTTATGATGTCCACATTCTCTTTTGATTTGTTCTGAAAGAATTGCTACTTTCCTTTGGGTTTTTAAAGCTTCCTACACCACTCTTTTGTACTTTGAATGTTCTTCTCAACTAGACAGAGAGGGAATTGCATTAGCTATTAAACTGGATACTTGACCATATACTAATTTTTGACCAAACTTTTTAGGACTTCAAAGACTTGAAGTAGAGTTTAATGGTGTTTTGGCTGCCACTGGAATTAAAAGTTGAGTGCTATTGTATGCTGGGTTTTGTCCCCCCTTTGGCTGATATTTGGAGACGTAATTATCCTCCTTGGGGCTTGCAAAGAAGTGTGTACTGTGAAACAAACAATAAAGACAGACTTCTTGAGGTGTGCCATGGATTATTTATTTCACCTTAATATTCCTCTCTGAGAACAACTCACTGCCTACATTTTTGACCCGCTGTAAGTTTTCCCTTAATAGAAAGGTAAAGAGACCTTAGGTCTAACGCTCCCAAATTTATATCATCACTAAATCACACAGTATTCAACCCCCCAAATCATTTAATCCTTAAGGTTGCCAACACGGGAGCATAGGCAGACTTAGCCATTGCCAGACACTGATTAAACACACCCAAAGTGGTTGTCCTCCTGAGAGACTCCTGAGGTGGACAGAGCAGACTACTAATTGTCCTGTGAGGAGTTTATCCTTCTACATCCCGTCCTTTCACTACATCAAGGAGTAGACCTCTTGCCCTGGTTAAAATTTGCAAGTATTTATTGCTTATATTTTGATTTGCTGGTTGTTGGCCTGATATCCCAGGTGAAGCAGCGTATCTTCTGCTTTCTCCTCTATTATCACACTCTGAGTCATCTTTATGTGCTAGGTTAATGCAGGGGAGCTCCTTCTCATCTTTGAGGAATAGACAGACCAGTTTTCTCCTATATTATTCAACACAATCTCTGGTTTGAGGTGTTCAGGAAATGCTTGATCAGTACCTGTTAACTTGGTATGCTTAAGAATGAGGCAAGAAGACGATGAAGCCCTAGTTGCCTCCCAATAATAACCACAAGAAGCTTTCTGTATCAGCTCTACCTGTGGCATATGCAACATGAACAACAGCAGTTATAAGCCTTTCGACGTTAGGAATATTTATTGTATTATAGGAACCATTGACCAGATAGGAAAGAAATGGGTGACAAGAAGTGATCTATAAGACAAGAAGGCATTGTGGGGTTTGTGGGAAATAAAGAGGGTTTGTTACATCTATAAGTACCCAAATTCAATCTCTGGGGAAAAAAAAAAACAAAACAAAAAAGCATCCACAGACCTTTTAGACTGTTAGTTGTTGGGTTCTGATTAAAAACAAACTGGGCCAACTTCAGAGAAAAGCATCATGATTATCAGGGGTTCAATCATGTCTTAGGAGGAATAGTTGGAGCCAAATACTTTACCCTACATGAAGAGAAGTCAAAAGGAAGATAAAATTTTCCTTAGATGTCTGAAAGACTGACAAGAGTGAAACAAGACTTATGTCTGAGGCCAGTATTTGGAATCCAGAGGAAGAAAGAGATTTTGCTTGGATATATTTGCTTGAGATTTTGATTGAATTCTGATGAGTACTAAGTTCCCATCACTGAAAGAGTTCAGGTTTACCTTGGAAAACTTATAGCTGACATGTTGAAGAGGCATTTAATTTGAGAATATTTATTCATTTATTATTATCAATTTTGCTACTTTATGGTTTCTTTCTTTCTTTCTTTTTTTTTTTTTTTTTACTTTATGGTTTCTTGAAGGTCAAGGTGCAGAGAGTCATTCTAGGTGCATGGATAGGATGAGCATCTTTTCACACATAGTGCCTTGCAGAAGGAGTAGGTGGGCTATTTTTTCACTATGCCAAAGCACCCTGTAACTAGATATATACCAAGTAGAAGAACAGATAGACCTCTTCAGCCTTAGGCAAATCCCAACCTTGAGGTGCATAGATCACTGAAAGAATATTATGCACTTCATTTCTTAATAGTAATCAGCATTAACAGATACATAGAAAATTTTTCACCCAATTATTAAATAAACAATAGCTTTACAGTCTAGAGAATAAAGAAATTAATAGCCTAGTAAATTGGGCTTCCCAGGTGGTGCTAGTGGTAAAGAACCTAGCTGCCAATGCAGGAGATGTAAGAGACCGGGGTTCAATCCCTGGGTTGGGAAGATCCCCTGGAAAAGGAAATGGCAACCCACTCCAGTATTCTTGCCTGGAGAACCCCATGGACAGAGGAGCCTGGCAGACTACAGTCCATAGGTTCGTGAAGAGTTGGACACAACTGAAGCAACTTAGCATGTCTAGTAAATTAGTTATAGGTCATAGCAAAACCAAGTATCCCAGACAATTTGGCTGGAAACAACAATAATCATTTATGACTGCATGACTTCTGAGGATCTGGATTCTGTGAGTGGCTTAAGCTGGGCAGTTCTGGCTCGCAGGGTGTCATGATGTTGTAATCAAGATATCCACCAGGGCTACAGATGTCCAGGCTTAACTGAGTCTAGAGGATCTGTTTCTGTGGTTTACTCACATGGCTGGCAAGTTAGTACTAGCTATTGGTGAGAAGCTTGAGTTTCTTCCCACTTAAGATTCTCCAGAGGGCTACTTGAGTGTCTTTGTAGTATGGAGGGTGGACTTCCCCAGAGTGACTGGTCCAAGAGCAAGCAAGGCAAAAGCCATAGTGTCTTTATTTGGAATCACACTTCCATTTTCCGATATTCTATTGGTTTCACAGGCCAGTCCTATTCTTTGTGGGAAGAGACTACACAACGGCATTAACACAGGAGGCAAGAAACACTGGGATCTGTCCCAGAGGCTGGCTATCACATGTCTTCTGGCTACCCTTGTGGATTCATGTCTCAAATATTCCTCCAAGTTTGAAGTATCTTAGTCAAAGAGAATTTCATCATAATTCTGTATTTCAGGGTTGTTGTTTTTTTTACTTTTATTTTTTCCTTCACTCTTTATAAGGGTGTTTTGAAGCACAGCTTGACAGCATTCAACCCTGAATCTCTTAGGGAGTAATTCCTCACAAAACCTTTTGTAGTTAACCACAAAGAGCAAATAAATTGGGAAAAATCTGTAAGAGCAGATATTGAGCAATCTAATATTATTGTTTGAAGTATTTACTTGTTTGAAAATTTTAACTAAGTGTTTTACTAAGTTTAACTTTTTAAGTTCTTGTAATTTCTGGTATATAATTAAAAATTATATGTAGGCTTGGAAATTTATATTGTCCTTCATTGGTTACTGACATTTAGTCTACTGCTCAACTCCTGATCAAACTCTATTTTTTTAAAGTGAGGAATTCATAAAAGGAAGGTTTTATTGAGTCCATTCCATCAGATTTTGGATGGATTTACCAAATGTATCAAAGAATTGCTGTGTCAGAAGGTATCACTTTTAAAAAATGGGCACTTGCATAAGATATTTTTGTTTTCCTGGTTATAATATTACAGCACTGTCAGCTGCTGATTTCCACCCCCCTTATACCACAGATTGTTATAGTATTTAACGTTTATGTGTTCTCTCTCAGTACCAACTGGGGCTATGGCCAAAATTCTGATTGGGAGTGGGTGGTGGGGTTGGAAACTATATATGTGATGGCTGAACAGCTGTGATAATCTATGTTTTAGAGGCAATAATCATGAATAATGCAAATTTAGCTATTAAAAGAGAATGAGGGGATAACATCTTACTGGGTGGGAATTTTAAGGAAAAGTGATAGTTTTAGAGTTATAATGATAATACCTATGGCTAGGTGTCAGTATTATTACTCACTATACACTCAGTTTGAGGATGAAAATGTAACATCTTTAAATTAACTCCTTAAGAACAGATGATGGGAAATCCATATGATAGTGTGCCCTCTGAAAAGTCTTTCTCTGCCTGATTCCCTAAATTGGGTCAGTGCTCTTGCTGAGAGCTCCCATATCTCCCTGTATTTATCCTCTGTTAGCAGTTGTTATGACTCACTGATTCATTGATACCTCTCACAAGAAAATAGATTCAGTGAAGCGGGATTACTATTTAATTCCCAGCACTGAGAATGCTATAGGCAATACTGATAGTCAGTAGACCTTTAACAGTAAGTGAGGGAAATGTAACTCAGGTAAGCATGACCATGTAAAGTAACTTATTACTCAATGTAATGTAAAAGTCTTTTGATATAAGGCTTCAGGCATGATTGGGCCCAAGTACTCAAAAGTATATGTGTCTCCACCTTGAAACTTCTTTTCTCAGTACTGGCATTGATTTCAGACAACCTCTTCCTTTAGGGCAGCAAGATGGCAACCAGAATGTCCTGTGCTTACCGAGAAGGGATTTTCTCTTCTTCAGTTATCCCAGCCTAAGTAGCAGGTGCCACAACACTTTGTTTTGGTGAAGCCATCTGTGATCACGTGTTCTGAGCAATTCACTGGGAAGGACAGAATTCTAGTAATTGATACAAGCTGTCTACAGATAAAGGACCTGCCAAGAATGTGGAACCTGAAGGTTTTGACTAATCACTTGGTTTGAGAGAAAAGGGAAGACTTTCTGACAAGGCAAACTAAGGAGCAAAGACAAAGAAAGGATCTTGGATGTTGAGAAACCAAACAGGCAAGTAGTTGATGGAAGTAGGATTTGACCCCCCGGTATTTGAACATGTATAGCACGTAGCCACAGTTATGCCACATTGCTCTCTTATGAATGCTATCCTGTAAATGCCTTTTTTTTCTATTTTTATATCTTTATATACTAATGCAATTTCAAGCACTGAGTAGGGTAAGGTATCTCTAAACCATCTGGAGAAGACAGAAGGAGTTGATGTTTTTACCACTCCATATATTGGTTGAACAGATTTTACCCACCTGAGTGATAAAATTAGGTATAATTCTAAAACTGCTAAAGTAACAAAAGAATGATAACAAGTGACTCAAGTGTGATTTCTGAAAATAGAAAGCAGATATATTAATCTATAAAGGCAATGATTTTCCTGAAATGAATATCAAAGCAGAAATTAACTTAACGTTCTTACACAGAGGATATTGAGACAAAGTAGGATGTCATTGTTTAATCCATAAAGATCCAGATGCTATTGGTTGGTTCATTGGCTGTACCATATCCACATAGGAGATAAGTAGAAGGCACTTCCCATTTCAGTTCCATTAAGTGATCATATGCCTTCAACACCTCGTTTTCTTAGTTGCTAGTATTCTTTTTATACTCTCCAAACAGACACTCACTTAATGTTCATACATGTGCAAAAGCAGAACACCCAACTCTTCAGACATGTGAAATATTGCATAATGTCTGATGTATTTACAAAGAGCGCTTTGTGTTGGTGTCTTTGCACTGAGGTCATTTTCTCTGTTAGAATTTTAAATGCATGCAAAATAAAAGTAGTTTTGAATATGATTTATTATTAATTGCCATTAAGATTTACTGGAAACCTTATTATGTATCGGGCCCAGGTACCAAGCGCTTTATAAACACAATTTAATTTAACTGACCAGTATTTGTATAGATTAATAGTGGTGTGGATAGAGTAGAGGCAAAATTTATTTAGCTCCTTCCTTGGAATTCACTTTAGGAGAAAGGTTATTACTTCCTTATCTCCCTTTCAAATTAAAATAAGTGGCCAAGACATTGGTGTCCGTTTCCTCCCCAGACCCATATCATTCAGAACCTGTCTGCAGCCATGAGTAAGGTGGCTGTGAGTTTCTGTCCCATCCAGATGTTTTAGACCAAACTTGAAGGCAGACAAATATGTCCAGTGGAGCAGTCACTAGTTGTACTGGTGACCTTGTCTTTGGCACATCAAAATGGCCTCACTGAACAGTTAGGAAATACCTGGGCTCTTCTATGATTGGGATAGGGAATCAGGCCCTTCTTTTAAAACAATAGTTTAAAAGCCAATGAATAAATTTTGCTCACAATTTAGTCCAAAGATTAAAAAAACCAAATACTAACAGTTTCTAGGACATAAACATTTAGGTAATAAGGGGTAAGTGAATTTCCCAATGCAACCAGAAACTATGGACAAATTTGGAACATCAAGTTTCCACTTGGTGAGTACTTGTTATACTAAAACACAAGTTTCCATTTCCCAGCTGCCAGTGAGTCCTCAGGACTATAACTGTCCTTATTTTGTGTATATTTTTGTGGGTTAATTGTAGTAAGATATTATGGTACAGGTTTTGCCTTAATGTTGACACTCTAGCCTCAACTGATATAGTTTTCATTATCCTATTTGGTCAGAGAGATTTCTGGTTAGGTTACATAAATGCTAGAGATTTTTGAGTGTAAAGAAATGGCATACTAAATGTTCATCAAATAAAAGATGTTTAAAAAAAGACCAAAGAACTACCAATCTGGGATTTTCACCTAGAAACATAATGATCTACTTCTATGGCTTGGCTTGCTCCATAGGAAGGAAGAATCGCTTCTGGCCAGCTGTTGGTTCTGCAGTGTCTTGGCTGTCGCTGGCAGGAGGAAATGCTTTTCCTTCCCTCAGGCAGAAAAGAATTTGGAATTTAGGGAAGCATTGAGTAAAAGGTCAAGTTTGATGGGAAAGGGCATTTGTAACAGCTGGTGAATACTACTTTTGTTCTTATGAATCATTGGTTATTTCATATGCTAGAAAGCATTTTTATTTTTATAAAAAGCTCTGAAGTTTGTATAGAAGTATTGGTCTGTTTTTCAAAAGTTCAGATTTTAAGATAAGCCTTGGTGACCTCAATGTTTCATTACAGGTAATCATTTTCAGCTTTCTTAGATAAGGTGAAAGAATGTGTCACTTAGCTAGTGATGAACCCAGCTAACTGCCCAGCATCAAAATCTCCATGAGACTTTGATATTGTTGATGTTTCCTATATTTAGTAATAGTTATCCATTGATTAAAATTGAAATTAGTAGCAACTTTGATTCTTTGGGAAAATGGCTACCAAGTGAAGGTGAAGATGAGGAAAGTTGAAAAGTGAACTATTATTGGTGGGGTAAAGCCATGCAGAGGAAGCATGTGTTTCTTGATGTGATTGAAAAGGAAGCAGCCAACCTATATTTATTAGTTTGAGCATTTGCAATGGTCTCATTATACATTTACTTCTGAAGATCAGGACATGAATGTGAATTAACATATGTGCAGTTTTATTTTAGTGTAAATAACAGTGTAGTTAGAAGGATGATCACTATTTAGGATGGGGTGAAATGAATAAAAATATGGCTTAGTCTTCAATGCTCCTCATCTTCTGAACAATTACCAAATCTGATACTGGCATCTTTCCCAATCTTGACACTTCATTTTTTCCAGAAGTAAAATAAGGGAGAGACTTAAAAAGGAAGAAAGATGGGAAAGCCAGCATACTGCAGGCTATAAGTCAACCCTGCATTTGTAGATGAAGAAAGAAGCACAGAGATGACATCATTGAAAATGATAGAGTAAGGACTTCCAGAAGTTTCCTCCTTCATAAGAGCGATGCCAAAACTGGATGTATTGTCTGAATAAACTTTTTCAGAACTTTGGAAATGAGTAAAGAATTGTAGCCACCTGGAAAGTGTTCATTCAAGAAAAACTGGAGAATTTTCATCAGAGGAGAGAGCTTTATTGCACTTTAACTTGCTCGGTTTCCATCTCCCTCCTGATAGCTCCACAGTAGCACTGAAAACCAGCAGATCACAATTATTGTGAAAGAATGGGAAGATAGAATGTGGTTGGAGCTTCTTCAAAGTCACATTCCCAGAGAATTGTCATTATTTGACCTGTATGATGGTTCCTGGGTCTTCCCAGGTAGCACAGTGATGAAGAATCCACCTGCCAATGTAGGAGATGTGGGTTCAATCTCTGGGTTGGGATGATCCCCTGGAGTAGGAAATGGCAACCCACTCCAGTATTCTTGCCCAGAAAATTCCATGGATGGAGGAGCTGGGTGGGCTATAGTCCACATGGTTACATCAAGTTGGACACGACTGAGCAACTGATTGCAATGGTTCCTGAGAAAACCCCACCTGCAAAGCCATCCTTTGACCTGGCTTACAGCTCACTGAGTGAAGAGAGCCTTAGTGAAGAAAATGTTTTCCATGGGGGCTTTTGTCAAAAATATGTAGAGACAAAGGTTTAACTTTATGTCTGTCTGAGACAATGGGCAACAGTTGGGGCAAACATAGGCAAACCAAAAAAAAAACTTAAAAGAAAAAGCTAGGGAATGAGATGCCCTTTATAAAGGCTCTGAAAAACTCCTGCTTGTTTCTTGGAATTTAGAAAGTCATACACATGTGTAGGGCTCTGTGCATGCTCAGGGCTGTGTGAGTGCTGAGAAAGACCTGAGATGAATGTCCTAAGCTCTCAGCTCTGGCTCACTTTGAAGTTCTATATAAATCTCAAGTAAAGACTAAGGTAAAGTTGTCAGCTGGCTGGCTGAGTGTTAAGATCTGCCCCAACATGCACACCAAGATTCTAAACAAAGACTGAGACACCTACTGGTTTCAAGAGTTTAAAGAAATTTCTGTTTAATAATTAGCAACTACTAAGCTAACTGAGCAGACATTTCATTTACCAAATAAAACAGAGAATACACATTTTATAAAAATAGTTCAGAAAAGTCACTAAACAAATAACAGTCAGCAATAATAACAAACTCTGCGAAAGAGGCAGAATATAATTTTCAGAGTTTCCACATATGTTCCATTTTCAACAAAAATTATGAGACATGAAAAGAAACAAGAATGGATAGCCCAAACAGAGGAAATAAGCACATGATAGAAACTGTCCCTGAGGAAGCCCAGATGATGGACTAAGTAGATAAAGATTTTAAATTAACTATTTAAAATACATTCAAAATAACTTAAGAATATCATATTTATGAAATTAAAGAAAACATGAGAACAATGTTTCACCAAATAGAGACTACCAATAAATATATAAAAGTTATTTAAAAAAAAAACAAAATAGAAATTCTGGAGCAAAAGAATAAAGTGAAATTTAAAAAAAAAAACTTACTAGATGGGCTCAAAAGCAGGCTTGATAAGGTGGAAGAAAGAATCATTGAACTTAAAGATAGGTCGCTTGTGGAAGAGAAAGAAAAAGGAAAGAAGAAAAATAATGAACAGAGCTTTAGAGGCCTGTAGTGTATTCAAATGTATGAACACACACATAATGGGAATCTCAGGAGAGAATAGAACAAGAGTAGAGAGAATATGTGAAGAAATAATGGCTGAAATATCCCAAATTTGATAAAATAAAAGCAAAACATTTATCCACATATCTAAGAAGCTCAGTGAGCTCCAAGTAGGATAACTGCAAGGAGAGTAACACCTAGACAAAGCATAATCAAATTGTTGAAATGCAAAGACCGAGAAAGTCTTGAAAGCAGCAATAGAGAAGTAACTCATAATTTACAAGATTAACCTGATTTCTCATCAGAAACCATGGACAGCAGAGGCAGTGGGGTGATATATTCACTGTGTTCAGAGAATAAGAATATCAACCAATAAATCCATTAAATCTATCCTTCAAAAATAAAGGAGAAACTAAATCACTGTGACATAAACAGATTTGAAAGAATGTTGTATACAAAAATTAACTCAAAAAATGGATCAAAGACCTAAATGTAACAGCTAAAACTATAAAACAGAAGAAAACACAGGTGTAAAGCTTCATGACCTTTTCTTAGGCAATGGTTTCTTAGCAATGCCACCTAAAGTGCAAGGAACCAAAGAAAAACAGGTCAATGAATAGCATCAAGAAAGTAGAAAGATAGCCCCCACAATGGAAGAAAATATTTGCATAAACACACACAATGGATAATATACCCTTTTTGATATATGATGTAATAAAATATTTGTATATGATATGAGATGTTATCCACCTTCATTCTTCTGTATGTGGATAATCCAGTTGTCTTTATACCATTTGTTGAAAAGACTCTTCTTTGTCAGTTGAACTGTTTTGGCAACCTTGTTTACAATCAATTGATCAGACATTTATGGGTTTATTTCTGGACTCTTAATTCTTTCTCCTTGATCTACATATATATATCTTTATGCTGTCACCACACAGCCTTGCTTTCTGTAGCTTAATGCTAAGTTTTGAAACTGAACTTCAGAAGCATTCAAGGTATGGACTTGAGAGAAGGGATCACCAGTTTAACAGACAGCTGAAACAAAGACACGTTATAATTTTTATGTTCAGTGCCTCAACTTGGGAATTTCCCAAAATGCATTTTGCCACTTGAGTCCACGTCAATACATACAGCCAGAATCCTAGTTTGTATGACAGATTGAACAAACATCATGTGGGAGTGTGGCATTTCTGAATCTTGAGTCACCAAGTACTGTTGTAGTATTTTTTGCTATAGCCACTTACCTACTTTTTTCTATGAATTGATTCACGTTAAATGCCTAATTGTTTTAAATGACAAATCTATGTTAAGAACATCATAAAAAGTGTTATCTGTGAAAGGATGGGTTTTAATTATTGGTAATATATCTTCTAACACACATTAAAATTAATACATAACTATTAAAGATAAAGTTTGCACACTTAACACCTAAAATTTTTTAGAAGACATAAGGCATATGAATAATCTATTTTATGAGACACTGCTATTTGGAAAGAGCCTTCCTCTTAGGGATTTATTAGGCCAGGTTTCTGGTTTCCATTATATTTTGTCATTCTTGATGAACCAGACAAATTCAGCAACCTTATCTGAAAAATGTGAGTGAAATATTTTATCTCATATTAGCCATTATTTATTGAAGACCTCCTGGAAGTCATGATCTTGGGATCATGGTCAGTGATCTGACCATGAAATTACGTGGTCAGTTTGTCTATTACACACTGTGATGAATTGATGTGTATTTGTCTCCCCAAAAGAAAAGTTATTGTCCTAACCCTTAATACTTATCAATGTGACCTTATTCAGAAATAGGATCTCTTCAGATATAATTAGATAAGGTCACAATGGATTAGGGTGAGCCCTAAATTAAATGACTGGTGTTCTTATAAGATGAGAGAAATTTGGACATATGGGCACATTTTGAAAATGCCATGTGACCATGAAAGTACAGATTTGAATGATGGGTCAATAGACTGAGTAACACTGAGGATTTTTGTTAACCACTAGAAGCCAGGAGAGTCAAGGAAGGGCCATTTTCCTAGAGCCTTAGAGGGAGCATTGGCCTATTGACACCTGGGTTTCACTCTTCTAGCCCCCAGACAATAAGAGGATATAATTCTTTAAGTCATCCAGTTCATAGTAATTTGTTACAGAGCCCTAGGGAAATAATACACCTCTCTTTTCTTTTCTGTGTGAACTAGATGAGGGCAAAGGTCTCTCATTTTTTCACTACTAATCCTCAGGTGCTGAAACAGTTTCTCACATTTACCGAATACTCAATTTCTTTTTCTTTTTTTGACTGAATGAATCAGTGAGGCTTGTTAACAATCCTGAGAGTTAGGAAGTTAGATTATCAAACTTAGATAATCTAATTCCAAAATCTCTGGCCTTTTCATTATACTCCTGTTGTTCGCTCACTCAGTTGTGTCTGACTTTTTTCAGCCACATGGATTGCAGCACGCCAGGCTTTCCTATCCTTTCCTATCTGAAAAATATAGGGCTGCTGGAACCAAATGATCTCAAGGGGTCTATTATAGCGTGCAAACTTCTTAGAAATCATCATGTGCATGCATGTCGGCTCAGTTGTGTCCAACTTTTTTTGACTCCATGGACTAGAGCCCACCAAACTCCTCTGTCCAGGCAAGAACACTGGAGTGGGTTGCCATGCCTTCCTCTAGGAGATCTTCTTGACCTAGGGATTGAACCTGTGTCTATTGTGTCTCCTGCATTGGCAGGTAGATTCTTTAGCACTGCACCACCTGGGAAGCGAGAGATCATTGCTAAATATCAAGTCATTGCTTATAAAGATACTTACTGAGGTTGTAGTAAAATTGGGACTCCTAGAGAGAAAAGTAATAAGAATTAGTTTCCATTTTTGTTAAATCAGTAAGGAGAGAGTCGGACACGACTGAAGTGACTTAGCAGCAGCAGCAGCAGCAGTGAGCACCCACTATCCACTAGAACCCATACATATTTTACTCAACAGATTATTTAATTTGCTTTTCTCAGGTGCAAGTTGAAATGATTATCATTTCCCTTTTACACATGAGGAAAGTGAAACAAAGTCATGCAACTTAATGAATGTCACAGCTTGGAAGTGGCCAAACCTAGATTCAATCCAGACTTTGAAACTACAAATCTCAATTGCCTGAAGTGCTTGTACCCTCCCCTTTTGTGTTCCACCTGTTCTACAAATCCTAGTTCAGCATCTTGCAGCCCAGGAAACCTTCCTTTCATGTTTTACATCTTATGGTATATTCCTTCTTTATACCACTCTTTTGGCCCTTCCCTCTACTTTGGCTGTCTCCCACACTTACATATAACACATGCCTAATCCCTGTAGCTTGAGTTGGTGATATAAATGGTGCCAAGGAAGGAGCTGTGTGGATACCTGAGACACATTGTCCAAATTTTCCTGGATGACCACATTCTGAATTGGTTCAGACTACCATGTTGCCTCTGACCCTCTCAAGGTTTTTAATCTTTTGCATTAAAATCTCTTGGGTGTGTTTGTTAAAAATTTATTTTCCAGGGCTTCTCTTCAGACTTATCAAATCAAAATGTCTCACGGTGGGATCTTCCCAAACTCAGCATATGTTCTTGCAATGCCTATAGTGTTTTCTCCCCCAGTTCAGTGACTTCACTAAAAAAATTCTCTTTGTGTTACAGGTGTTAGTTTAGATGTCCCAGTCTCTAAGAATGTTTGTTTTCATCCCAGGCTAAAGATGAGACTCTCCTGCCCTGTTTTCCCATTGAGCAGCTTGGTATTTAGCATTTTGCATGCTCTAATATGCCTGCATCTTTACTTGTAAGTCTCCCTTTGACTTCTCTGTGAGCTACTTGGGGCTGAGGTCTTTCACTGTATAGCCCGTGTTTTTATCACAGCCCTTGGCATTTACAAGTGGTCAGTAATAAAATAGACAAATGCACCAATAAAAAAGAGATAATAGAATTAATGTGCTATTAGGAATACTTAATTTCTACTCAAATTTCTGCCAGGGATACATAGGGACAGAATATGTCTTCTATATTTAGTGTTAACATTAACTCAGTTTATATTTATTTATATATTTAGTGTTAACTCAGCCATTTTCTCTGTTGCAAGATTGAGTCAGAATTAATTGTCATAGAGAAACAGAAGGAAACCACAAGAGTTGATGGTATTGTTTGTCTTATCTAGTTTGAGAAAGACACAAATGCAGTCAATTTAGATGTCAGTGGAACAACAGCCTTAGCTTCCTAAATAGTTCTGGGCAGATTTGGCTTCTGTGGAAATTTAGGAAGAAACTAGTAATGACAGACACCTAATTTTGCAAATCATAGTATTTCAAACAAAACACACCTTTTTGGAAATCCAGGCTAACTATAAATCAGAGGAGCTAACATCCCGTTCTCTTAAAATCTAAGAAATTGTTGCTTGCTGATATCATATGGCAGGTGCCTTATTGGCATTTAATAAATGCGTATAGATTGGATTTAAGTAGCTAGTAGCCTTCACACTCCTGTATATGGGAATAAAAATATGCTGTTGAGAAAAAATTTCTTTGTGGACCACATGTTTATACAAATCTGCCTTGCAGAGGAGATAAAATCTCCTCTGTTCCCCCAGTCAATGAGCTTGTGGTTTGTAGAAAAATTCTTGAATCATGATAGTAAATATTCTTAGGCTCGGTCTTGAGTTTGTCTCTAACCAGGCGGCCTTTGATACGACATTTGACGTTTCTTAAGTTTTTATGTCCTTACTTCTCAAAGGAGGAAAGCGTCAGCCTCTTTATTAGCTCATGTGTTTATTCTGAGGGTTTAATAAGAATATGCTAATGAGAGTTTATCTTGTATATAAGAAGTAGTCACTTAGTAAATATCAGGAATAAATAAATAAGTAAACAAACCAGTGTTTATGAAAGAGCTTTAGAGTTATAGAATTACTAAAGATTATGAAGCCTGCTAAGAGATCAGAAATTTCTAAAGAAAATTATTTCTGAAGGACTCAGATTCCTTCTTACTTAGGAAGAAATTTGAGCACTGTATTGTGTCAGAGTAAGACCTGAAGGAGAAGGGCCATAGATTGGATACGTTTGACAGAAGGAGTAAAGCTAAGCGCTTATAGAGGGAAGAAATGATTGGAGTCCAGGTGAGATGTTTCAGAGTGGGCCCATGAATTGCCACACCTCGGGATCTGAGGCAAAAAAAAAAAAAAAGAAGCAACAAAAGCAACCTGGTGGCAGTGGGGAGGGAGAGCAGAGAAGAACCTAAGGTGAAAAGCCAGCTTCTTGTACTACTCTTGATAAATTTCCAGTGTACATAAAGTGTTCACTGGGATCATAAGCAGTGATATACTGGTTAATGTTCAACAATTAATTCTTCAGAAACAAAAAGGCTTGACTGTAGCATTAGCTTATTTCCATATACCCACTATGGCTGAATTCAAGCTTCCATTGGTTTAAAAATGGGCTTGTAAAAAATTTAATGCTCAGTTCTCAGGAGTATTGTGAGCCAACTCTAGCAATATGAAAATTTACTATGGAGGGTCTCAAGGAGCAGAGAGAGTTGGCTGATAAACTCCCATGTTCCATTACTAGCTTCAGTAATGATCCAACCAGGCAAATTCTTGTTTCATCTGTACTCCACCTGGTCCTTCCATGCCCAAATTAATCATTTTGAAACCCGTACTACAATGTCTCTAAAAGGGAAGGACTCTTTAAAAATAAAACCACAAAACAAAAAATACTAATAGCAATTTCTTAAAATTATCAACTATCCAGCCTGTATTCCAGTTTACCTGATTATATATATACACTTTAGTGATTATATATATATATATATATATATTGGAGGGAATATAGAATTGTTTTATTCAAATCAAGATCCAAACAAGAGCTACTCATTGCATTTACTTGATGTATCTCTTAAGACTCTTTTAATCTATAAGTTCCCTCTTTCTTTCCCCACCTCCTTTATTTTCTTTGCGATTTGTTTGCTAGGGAAACCAGGTCACTTGTAGTTTTCCATAGTTTGGATTTTGCTGGTTGTGCTTGCATGGTATTACTGATGTGTTCTCCTGTCCCCAGGTGTTTTTCTTTTCTTCTGTGCAGTGATAATCAGATCCAAAGCCTTGATCTGATTTTAGGTTCTCTGTTTGTGCAGGTATGTGTGTATGGGCATACACATGGGTCTTTTATGATGGAACATATTCTGTCTGGTTCTCTTTCTTTTATTGATACTGAGATTGATCAGTGAATTCAGCCTGAAATGGATGACATTCATTGTTGCCCAAAAAACACCCCAAATCTGAGATAAATATTTTCTTTCTGTCTTGAAGATGCCTTTTTACCACAAACACATAAATCAATATACAAATATAAACAGTTACTAAATCAACCCATCTATTTTATTCATGATCACTTCACATTTGAAAGCTCTTGCTGTGTTTATTTTCTTTGAGCTGAATTTGGGGCTTTGACTAGGAAGCCATAAATCCATTTTTTAATGAAATACGACTCATTGTGCTACTAATGCCAGATTGGAAAACATTGCTTGCTAATTTTTTTTCTTAACAATGATTTGGTAAGTAGTAAGCATTCAATTTCATTCTGTTTAGGGTAACACACCACAAAATCAGCATCAACATTAGAGAAACTTTTTTTCTTTACTGTTTAATTTTTGATGGACACAGCATTACCAGGGCCATTCAAATCTGCCAGGTTGTACAGGCAGGATTTGAAGGGCACCTAAGGTGTGGGCAGATGAACAAGTTCTATTACCTGGAATTTAGCTGCTGCTTCTAACTTTCTCTAGCCACTAGTTAGGGCTTAATACACTTAGAAGGTTGCTCTTCTAATTTGAACTGTGTGAGACTTTGGCTGGAGGGTAGTTCTGTGTCCCAGTGATAAAAGAACACATAAAACAACCCAGTGCCTGATCATTCTCCCTGGCTGTCAGTGAATCATGTCTAATAGCATCTCCATGCAGTTTGTGCCAATTTGCTTGCAATGGCATCCTTTTCCGTGGGCTTGCTGCTCGGCAGGCCCTGAAGCAATCTATGAATAACTTCCCAACAGATGCTGTTTATGAATTGAAGCAAATGGCTTCCCTGTTTCTCTTTTTTCTCACTTCAATAATTTTCAGTTACATTACGATGAATATTTATAGTCCTGTAGCAGTGCATAAAAATGGAGAACAAGCGGACCTGGGCATTGTTTCATACGTGAGTGCTGTTCTAATGGGTTTTGGCTGACTGGTTTTAATAATGTTCTGTTGATGGACTGAAAAGAGGATGCAAATTGTAGATCAGTCATTTTCATTCACTGTTTTTAGCAGGATGAGCCTTGATGGAGCACTGGCTGCATCCGTCGCACGCATATGACACGTTAACTCACCAAAACAGCCCGTCCTGTTGTATGTCTGTCTCCTCTTGATATGTCTTTTGAGTAATTTCAACTATGTGACTTCAACAGGGACGCTGACTCTCACATAAGGGCTCACTAGGTTGATTTTACCACTTTCCACAGGTACGCTCATTTGTGATTCAAGTGGCTAGCTGTATTAGAAACCGTAGCCCAACTAACATCATATTCCTAGGAATGAAAATGTGAAATCACAAGGAATGTGTTGGTTTTGATTTGCTGGTTTCCTTTATAGAAAGGTACTGGGCCACATTTTACTCTAAAATGTTTTTTTCAAAATGTTTCATAGTTCCTTCTTCTCTTAAATATTACAAAAATGAGAGACTTATATCTAAACATAGCTCTTGAATTTGATTCTCAGGAAATTACTCTGTCTTCAGTGGCTTATGTTTCAAATGAGCTGATATACCTTACTTGCGTTTTCTACTTACAATAATGAGTCAGTTAACTAGCCTATATTTTCCAAACCATTGACTGTGTCATATTGGCCCACATACAAATAATTGCCTCTTTGGCTATTTGCTTATAAATAGAGTGCTGAAAATTGTATGTAAATATGTATATGCATGCACAATGAATATATATTGAAGCCTCCCCAAATATTCAAATTGTCCCATTTTCTACTCTTGCTTTATGAAATGTTCACCAACTACTGAAATGAAACCATATTTATTATGCATGCATTCCTGCAATATCTTCACCACCTATCATTTGTATGCTATACATAGAAAGTTGTGCTGTAACACAACAATAAAAAATAAAAAAGACAATTTGAAGAGGAGTGTGTTTCCTGCTCTAACTGCAAAAATGTGCAAAGAGTGATTTTCCTTTGAAAAGGGGCAGTATAACCTCCAATCCTGAAATGTTCTAAAAATTAACAAAAAGTTGAAGAATTTAATATTTGATAGAGAAAGGTTATTTTTAAAGAAACTAATATATAGCATAATGCCTCAAAGGGATTATCCTGCCACAAAAGTGCAGATATACAAAACTCTGGAAAGAGTTCTGGGCCTGGAGCAAAAGGGCTAAGAATAGAGTGAAGTCCCTACTTATACAGAACAATTCACCATAGCACTTTTCATTTGTTTTAAATAATGGTAATCAAGGAAATGGCAACCCACTCCAGTATTCTTGCCTGGAAAATCCCATGGACAGTGGAGCCTGGTAGGCTACAGTCCATGGGGTCGCAAAGAGTTGGACACAACTGAGCAACTTCACTTTCACTTTCAATCATTGTCAAAGTAACAAATGTAAATGGTATGTGAAGCAAAAATGGTATGTGAAAATTGTTCCCCTCACTAGGATAACTATAGTTAGCAGTGATTTGTGTATAGTTTTACATGGTTATATTGAGTTTGTAGCATTCGTACTAGAATGCTTTTTTTCATGTATAAGATTTTCTCTTTCCTTATTGGAAATTTCTAGATCTTTATTTCCTTTTTGCCTCTAGTTCTGTGGTCAACAACTGCTCTGATTTCTAAGAAGGCAAGCCTTTTATTCAATTTATTTTCTTCCGTATTATCCCTTTGTTGTTGTTGTTTAGTTGTTAAGTTGTGTCTGATTCTTTTGCAACCCCAAGGACAGTAGCTCCCCAGGCTCCTCTGTCGGTGGGATTTCCCAGCAAAAATACTGGAGTTGGTTTACATATCAT
Source organism: Cervus canadensis (assembly GCF_019320065.1). Lineage (NCBI taxonomy): Eukaryota > Metazoa > Chordata > Mammalia > Artiodactyla > Cervidae > Cervus > Cervus canadensis. The sequence goes on from NC_057407.1 coordinate 26,448,580, forward strand.
CCTCCAGGGCATCTTCCTGACCCAGGAATCAAACTCGCATCTCCTACATTGGCAAGTGGATTCTTTACTCCTCAGCCACCAGGGAAGCTGATATTGTCCATTCACTCTAGAGTAACTAACAGTTTCATTTTAAAGATGGCTTTTGAAAATCAGGAGGAGACTTTGGGGAAAATCATCTTGTTTACGGTCCTTTTTATAGTGGTCATTTCAGGGCCACTTTCCAGTGCATGGGTGTTGCAAAAATATTTGAGTGTGGAGGACTGTGTGTGAGAACTGACACTTAGAATGTTTTAAAGTCACACTAACCCTGCTGGGCTTTGAACCTAAATCTGTATGAGACTGAAGACATCCTCTTGAATAGTGTGCTCCCCTCAACCTCTCACAAGAACTCTGTAAAGACAGAAGTGGGACAAGCTCATAGATAGAAAAGGCCATCTCACAGGTAGCATGCTCCAGATAAAGAAAACATTCTGGATCAACCTCTGCCTACCAACTGATTCTCCCCTTTCTCTGACTAAAAGAGCTAAAACTGTTCCCACATCAGGCAGAAATTGGAGCAATGATTGTGAAAATCATTTGCAAAATGCTTGTGTCTATGGGTGCCCCCCAAATCTAGAAATAATGGGATTTATCACTATTATTATATAATATCATTAAAGAAACCTTCAAATTAGAGGAAATAAAGCATTATTTGTGTTTCTAGACTTTATGGACACGCTATTAGAGAAACAAGAAGATGAAGATCTTTTTTTTCTCTCTCTTTAAAAAATGCTTTCTTACACTGTGGTCTTTATTATTGTTTGATTCTGGCATCTGAGGTGACTAAATTGTGCTGTTATATTGGTCACATCTCTGCTTTCTCATCTGTCCTGTCATATTCCTCCATATATTTCATTTATCCATTCATCTCTTCATTTATTTGACAAATAATATTTGTTGAGCAATTACTGGCAGTCAGTGTAGTCAGCACTAGGAATTCCCTAGTCAAAAGACAGAGAGCTTGAATCCACCCTAAGGGAACAGTACCTCTAATGGGATTTTTGGAAAATCACAAAGCTCATTATGACATAGTGAGATAAATGTTAGAATAAATGAGAGGAATGATATGCAATGTGCCTGGACAGGTGGATTTGAGGTAGAGGCAGATTGTGTATAAGCAGAGATCTGAAGGCTAGATAAGAGTTAGCAGTGAAATATGTAGAGATGATGTAAAAGGGTTCCATGCTGAGGGACCAGGATATGTAAAGGCCAAGTGGGAAAAAAAGATCATTACTTTGAGAAGAAATGAAAGAAGGTCCGCATGTCTGGTGTCAGAGTGGGATGGGTGAGTGGGAGCCTGGGTGGAGATGGAATCAGTGTAAAGGCATCATTAGAGGTGGAGACCAAAGAAGTGAGGTGTGGATGGGGTTTGATTTTAAAAGGCTGGGGAAGGCATGGTAAACACCCTGTGCTCCCTTATTCTGAGGGTCATGGGAGTTTAAGATTAGTTTTAAGCAGAGTAAGGATATGAAATTTTCATTTTGGAAAGACCGCACTATGAATACGGCATGACAGGTACATTGGGAAAGCAAGACTGAGGGCAGTGAGTCTGCTGAGAATGCTGCTGTGGTCCAGTTGATAGGTGATGGTGGTCTTAAGTGAGGGTGTCCAGAGAAGTAGATTGACTAGCATCCTTAATCAGAAACCACTACATTACTTATTGGCCTTTCCTCAACCTGACATTCAAGATGTTTTCCAATATGGAGCTTGCTGCCTGAGTTAACCCTTGAAACCCAACAGGAAACTACAGTTGGAGTCAATAAGAATTCTTTCTAGTGTCTTGAAAAAACTTCCTTTTCTGTTTTCCCAGCCTTTGTGAATCTTTCATTTAAATCTGTATACATTTAGAAATTTCATTTAAGTTTGGTTTATCTTGAAAATCTGTTGGGGAACATATAGGCTTTGGTGTTGGACATACAAAGGTTTAAGTTTTGCTACTCAGTATCAAAGTGAGTTAGGACATGTTTCTTAACTTTCCCAAACTCTGTTTCCATATTTTTAAAGTTGGTGGCACTGTCTTCACCATCATCATCATCATCATTAATCTTTAAAGCCAAACACTAATTCATCAAAATAACATTTATAGCATCTGCTTCATTAGCCCTGGAAAGGGGCCCGTGATTTATAACAAGCATCTCCCTGAAATTCCAAACTGTATGTGAAAAAATGTTGTGTTAGTTCATGTTTCTTTTTCACTGGGTGATGCAAAGTCAAACATTTTAAGATAATGTAAACTAAAAATTCCATTATATTAGGAAAATCAGAACTTCTAAACATTAATACCAACTGGCAAGTATAGGTTCTAAATTATTCTAGAAATTACATATAAAACATATTATTTTACTCACATAACCTAATAACTAGAGGTTAGATACACTTAAAAATGATGGTTGCCCAGTTACCATAAAAGCATGCATTTTTAAAAAGCATATTTTAAACAGCACAGAAAGTATCTAATAGCAATTTATCATTGAAATTACTTTTTTTTGTCCCTGGACAAAGCATTCAGAGTCAATCAAAAACCAATCGATATAAACACTAATGTAAACTATAATTAAAGATGACAAATAGGTTCTTGTGTGATATTAAATAATGTATTTATAAAAATCCAAAATAATACTTAATACCAAACCATCAAGGTCTAGAGGATGCATGCTGGTGACATTCCTGCCAATTTCTGTTCAGATTTTTATAGATATCAGCAACTGACTATAAATCCCTTATAGGGCTGCATATACTAGATGTATGAGTCCTATGATATTTTAAAGGTAGTTTAGGTTTTCATGTAGGGATGACTCATTTTCAGTCAACTCTTGATATTCAGTTGATGTATTAATAGGGTTGCATAATTCTGATTTGTGTGTGTGTGTGTGTGTGTGTGTGTGTGTGTGGAAAGAGCAGGGATATCTCTGATGTATTTGGAACTTGGAGGGCCAGATATCTCTCATGTGTTAGCTGAAATCAACAGCTATAAGAACTTACACAAAGCAAGAAGAAAGTTGCTGTCCATTTCAAAGCAAGGGCTTACAGGAAAAAAGACAGGCAATAAAAACTTGGACTAATTTTGGATAACATATCTAAAAGGAAGCCACCATTTGGGAAACAAACAGGGCTGTCATGCTGCACCCCTCCAGCGGGTGCCAGTTCCATTGTGCTCCGATGAATATCATTCACTGCTGCTGCTGCTGCTAAGTCGCTTCAGTCGTGTCCGACTCTGTGCGACCCCATAGACAGCAGCCCACCAGGCTCCCCCGTCCCTGGGATTCTCCAGGCAAGAACATTGGAGTGGGTTGCCATTTCCTTCTCCAATGCATGAAAGTAAAAAGTGAAAGTGAAATCGCTCAGTCGTGTCTGACTCTTAGCCACCCCATGGACTGCAGCCTACCAGGCTCCTCCGTCCATGGGATTTTCCAGGCAAGAGCACTGGAGTGGGGTGCCATTGCCTTCTCCATATCATTCACACTGGGAAGTAATTATTCCCAACACAGAAAATGAAGGTAGAATACCAGTGCGTTCAGACTTTATAGAAATATCATGATAACCAACTTATTGGTAAAGGGGCTGAGTATTTTGAAGAATTGAGTAGTTCATATTTAAATATGAGGGTTGCATTCTAAGCCTTCAGTATTTCTAATGAGTTGTTTAATTTTTATACGTCAATAAAGTATAGATAAAAGATACTGTACATATCAATGTATGACAAAACCCACTGAAATGTTGTGAAGTAATTAGCCTCCAACTAATAAAAAAATTAAAAAAAAAAAAAGATACTGTACAAAGTTATAGCTTATATTATTAAAGAACACAAATTTAAATTGATGACTTGAGTTTGTGCTACTTACAAGCAAATTTCTGTTTCAAGTCATCAGCTGTTTATTTTGTATTTCCCTCTTTGAAGATAATTTTCTAAAGGATTCATATATCTAATGGAGGAACACACTTATCATTTTCTTTAAACTTCGGTCCACATTTTGTCTGCATGTCTGACTTTGAGTTTGCCTGCATGAAGGATTCCTGGGCTCTAAGCTCTTTGTTTTCATAGGCATTGAGGAAGGCTGAGGACTTCTGTGAATCAGATGTTGTGAATATCAGGCATGGCTATAGCAAAACCAGCTGGTAAGATTTACTTTGTCAGGAATAAGGATAAAAATATCTCTTCCTCCCTACCAATTAGATAAGTTAAGCGACAGGATCACCTGATCAATCTAGTCAGTTCTTTGAACTCAGTCAGTCCTCAGATTGTTTGCTTTGCCCTTTTTATCACTTGGGTTGAAAAAAGTCTTGCTAAGTTACTTGTGATTTGTCTTAGCTCTGATTTCTGTCTTAGCTGTATTGGTAGTGTGCCTCTCATGGACTTGGTAAATATATCCAGAAAAACTGATGAAGTGTTTCAAGATCTAGATTTCTTCTTCTTCCTTCCTTCCTTCCTTCCTCTCTTTTCTTTCTTCCTTCCTTCTTCTCTCTTTCTTTCTTACTGTATGTGCAGAAGTAACTTCATATACTAAACTAGCTATATGGATTGTAATTTTTTCCAGCTCTCTTCAAGGTGAAAATAACTATTTATTGAGTATTGACTGTAAGAAGAGTGCTGTACCTTGGCAGTTTAAATATAGTATTTAATTTATTCTATGCAAGAATCCTACATAAGAAGAATCTGTAATGTTTCCCCCTTTTATAAATAAATAAGCTGAAGATCAGAATGATTATGGAACTTGTTCAAAGCCAAAAATCCAGTGTTTAAATCTAGGCATGTTAGACTCAAAGTTTTTCTGTAACTTTTCAATAACTTATCTAACAATTATATAGACCTGGCAGGAGATTGCATTTCTATAGATACAGTTTTATCAACTGTATAATGAAAGGTCCTCAGTAAGTTACTTCTAAGGCTTCCTGCAACAACACAAAATCTTGATTCCATTAATTCATTGTTTTTCTATAGGATATAATTCAGTGTAATTCAGTGTAACGAATGTCTTTCTTGGTCTCATCCCTGTTCAAGGGGGTTAGCGAATAAATTAGCACCTTATTAGGACTTATGGAGGGGGTTTTGCCTATTAATTAAGAATCTGAGAAACAGTATTATCAAATATGTCTAACGTACTATTCTCCTCTCCAGAGGTCAAAAAGAGAAGTCCTTCCAAAAACTAAAAACTTACAGGCAGATTCATTAATTATAAGACTTTGCATGCTCACATTTTATTCCAGGAATTGTCAGGGCAGATACTTTTTTTTTTTTTTTAAGTAGGTCACAATGCCTGTTTTGCAGACAACTAAAGCAATCAGCTAAAAATTTATTTTTAAATGATACTTGTTGCATCTCTAGGGTCCACCCTGGGAAGATTGAAAAAAGAGCCCTTTCTTCACTCAATTAAGAACACCACAAAGATATCTCCATTTCTCTGTGTTTTCTCTCAGCATGAGATGACTCAGCCAGAAATAGCATGATAATATCGCAGATGTTCCTTTGCTCGGGTAGCTGGTTATTGCTTATCTCAATGATATTTTAATACAAACACACAACTGTTCACCCTGTTTTATGGCTGTCAGAATTTTGCTTCATATTTAACAAATGGAAGTTTGTGAGCATTGACTCAGGTTTACTTTTTCCCTCATTGTGTTACATGGATAAGCTAAATGCTGGAGAGGGTATGAGTCACATCTGTACAGATAGGCTATTGGATTCAGGTTGCTCATCTGGTCCGTCAGCTTCCGTCAGCTCGATATCCCCGAGCTTCACTCTCTATTGTTAAGACCAAAAGATCAAAATTTGATTCTAGAATCTTAAGCAAAGTTTTCCCTATTCTTGACAATGAACTATGTTTAATAGCACCATGTCCTCCCTTTGCTCCAGTTACGACTTTGTCGAAATATCGACAGTTTGCTCACCCATCATCATTTTCAATTTTTTTTTTTTCCTGATCTGACTCAGTACACTGAACAAGGCTTTGGAACCAGGCACATGTGTCTATGAATTTTGACTCCCTTTTGATTTAACCATATGACATTGGTTGATTCATTTACACTTTGATCTGGTCCCTTACTATCTCCAGCCTCATCTTGAGCTGCCATTTAATTTTACTTCAGTCATAACTGGTCTTTTTTGCTTTCTTGCAACAAGTTGCAGGATTTGCCTCTAGAGGATCCGAAGTCCCAGACCTCTAGGGGGCTGATATACCTGGGGAATTCATCCTGCATGATACTGAGCTAGGCGCAGGGCTCTTAACAACGACTTCCACATGCTTAAAAGTCAGTCTCCAAAATCACTGAGATGAGCCAGAGGCCTACTGAAACACACAAATAAAAATGAGGCTGATAAGCAGACCCTTCCAGCTGACCTGCTGCAATTCTTACTCTAGTCATGGTATGATAAGCAGCTGGAAAAATTTAAGTTGAAAAAATTTATAGCTCTAAATGAATATTAAGAAGTCTGGTTCCAGGCCAAATTCAATGTATGTTTTCTTAGACCAATGATAAGACTTTTTCCACCAGACTTGGTACACAAGTCCCTCTCTCTTGTCTCCCTTCCCTTAGCCCATGGTCCAGAAAGATTCAGAAGCCTTTATTTGGGGCTCCAGGATGAAATGATTCCCCCAACATGTGCATTGTGTCCACGTGACCTTCAACTACTACAATTCCTTGAGGGGCAGAAGAACTATGGGGGCCCAGAACCCTTTTTTGTCCCCTGATTTTATTTTATTTTATTTTCCATTTATTTTTATTAGTTGGAGGCTAATTACTTTACAATATTGTAGTGGTTTTTGCCATACATTGACATGAATCAGCCATGGATTTACATGTGTTCCCCATCCCGATCCCCCCCTCCCACCTCCTTCTCCACCCGATTCCTCCGGGTCTTCCCAGTGCACCAGGCCCAAGCACTTGTCTCGTGCATCCAGCCTGGGCTGGTGATCTGTTTCACCCTTGATAATATACATGTTTCATGCTGTTCTCTCAAAACATCCCACCCTCGCCTTCCCCCACAGAGTCCAAAAGTCTGTTCTGTACATCTGTGTCTCTTTTTCTGTTTTGCATATAGGGTTATCATTACCATCTTTCTAAATTCCGTATATATGTGTTAGTATGCTCTAATGTTCTTTATCTTTCTGGCTTACTTCACTCTGTATAATGGGCTCCAGTTTCATCCATCTCATTAGAACTGATTCAAATGAATTCTTTTTAATGGCTGAGTAATATTCCATGGTGTATATGTACCACAGCTTCCTTATCCATTCATCTGCTGATGGGCATCTAGGTCCCAGCACCCTTCTTTTGCATCTCAGGTGCACTATCATAGTGAGTGACTGAAGTCATGATGGTTGTTCTCATTCGGGCTCATTGTCCTGTCTGGCCACCTTGACACCGGGTTGCTCAACCGATATGCCACTGTGTTTCCCATTCTGTGTGCTTCAATAGCAACAAGATGGAAACTTAAGATTTACTGAGGAAATGGCAATCCACTCTGGTATTCTTGCCCAGAGGAATCCCATGGACAGCAAGTCAGGTGGGCCACAGTCCACAGGGTCACAAAGAGTCAGACTCCACTAAAGTGACTTAGCAATTGTGGGCTTGGCACAATTAAGTGCCTTACAAAAATGAGCTCATTTGACAAAATTCAAAATAGATATTTCTTCTGTTCCCATTTTGTAATGGAGATAACTGAGACAATAAGTGGCTAAATACATTGCCTAAATCTTGTAGAGGTGGTAAGTGGGAAAATGAAGATTTGGAGTCAGATAATGTGGGTTGAAAACCTGTACTCCTGACCTCCATGGCACATGACTTCTTTCTGTTTCTTGAAAGAACTTGTATTCTCTGCCTGTGACTTCTGATATGTTTCCATCAATCAATCATTTGAAAGCTGCTGGGACATCAGGTCTGTGTCATTTTCATCCTCAGGCCTTATGTACAAGAAGTTCACTCATATATTCATCCTACTGCCTTGTATTCATCAGCTTAAAGATCCTTTTCTCAGAGAAACTTTCCTTGACTCGTTTCTGCATTTATTCTCATATCCTCCTGTACCTCTACTTTGAGTACTTGCCACGATGGCAATCAAACAATTAATTGTTAACTCATCTCACTGTTAATGTCAGGTTCCCTGCAGGTAAAGGTCTTGATTCTTCTGGTCATCAATGTACATCCACAGTGAGGTGTAATGCAAAGCACATTACAGCGCTTAATGCAATACTTGTGCTTGAATAAACAAAACTTTATTGTGTGCAAGTTTCCTCATTTATAGAGAGGGGACAAATACAATGATCTTACTTGGATTTTTTGGAGGTGAGATAGAGCAATTCTTGGCATATTGTAGTTGCTCAATAAACACTACTCATTATTAGGTATGGTAGCAGTAGTATTCTTCAAAATTTTTTTCTTCTCTTCTGTGGGATGATTTTACAATCCTGATTCTTTGAGGTTAGGTTAGGCCTTGTGACTTATTTTGGTAAGTGAAATGCATGTGGAAGTGATATATATTGTTTTCAAGTTGAAATTATAAAAGTCATTGATCCTCCAGTGCTCCCTTTTTTCCTCCATGAAACTGGCCAAGTCCCAGACATGAGCTCCTCCTTTAAAGATGAAGCATGTTTGAGATTTTGTTCAGCCTAGCCTTACTTCTACCGATATCAGTATGAAGTGCAATCCAGAACTTAAACTCTGCTATTGCAAACCAATGAGATTTTGGCATTGTTTTGCATGGTAGTAAAAATTAGCTTGAGCTAACTGATATCTGAGTCAAACATCAATGCCAATACATTATTGTGTGTTATAGTGAATCTTTTTGGAAGTCATTTTATGATTGTGCTTTTCCCAGTATCAAATGCTCTCTTAACAATTTGATACATATGTGAATGTATGGACAAAATAAAAGTAATAGCTAAGTCTATTAATTATACTAATTTAATAGCTTTTATAAAAGTTATTAGGTGCAGAGCAGTTACAGTAAATGCTCTGAGGATATACAACTCATAAGTGACAAAGCCAGAATTGCAGTCCAAGTGTTCAGAGTTCAGAGTCCATGGAATACACTAATCATGTCACGTTTATAAATACACAAATATATGGACATTAGTAGAAACAAAAGCATCTACAAATTGCTACAATGGAAACAGTGAGAGACTTTTTTGGGTCCCAAATCACTGCAGATGGTGACTGCACCCATGAAATTACAAGATGCTTGCTCCTGGGAAGAAAAGCTATGACCAATCTAGACAGCATATTAAGAAGCAGAGACATTACTTTGCCAACAAAGGTTTGTCTAGTCAAAGCTGTGGTTTTTCCAGTGGTCATGTATGGATGTAAGAGTGGACTATAAAGAAAACTGAGCACTGAAGAACTGATGCTTTTGAACTGTGATGTTGGAGAAGACTCTTGAGAGTCCCTTGGACTGCAAGAAGATCAAACCAGTTAATCCTAAAGGAAATCAGACCTGAATATTCATCGGAAGCTCTAATGCTGAAGCTGAAACTCCAATACTTTGCCCACCTGATGTGAAGAACTGACTCATTTGAAAAGACCCTGATGCTGGAAAAGATTGAAGGTATGACAGGGAATGACAGAGGATGAGATGGTTGTATGGCATCACCAACTCAATGCACATGAGTTTGAGTCAGCTCTGGGAGTTGGTGATGGACAGGGAGGCCTGGTGTGCCACAGTCCATGGGGTTGCAAAGAGTCAGACACGACTTAGCGACTGATCTGAACTGAACAAATTGCTAAGAAGAATGTATATCATTGATTGAATATGATTTAGTGTCATCATATGGAAAATGAAAGGATGGACTGTGTTGAGCATCTTCTCAGATCTCAAGTTCTATCATTGAACTTTCTTTTCTTTTATGAGTATGATTCAGTCAAGAAAAAGATCAGTCTTATTCATTGGAATCTCCCATCTGTTGCCCTACAGGAGACAGTGGGTGGAGCAATGGTTCAAATGTACAGATGCTTGGAAAACATACCTTCATGAGAGTTGTCCCCAAAGTGATTATTCAACACTTCCCCTTCATTTACTGATTAAGTGTCCACCATAAATATATAACCAACCACTGTGAAATTGACTGGATGGCCCACAGTACTGAGAAAGTCAACACCCAGCTGAGAGTTTTGGATTCTCTGTGATAACTCATAGAAAAATGTGTGCTTTCATTTTGTTGAACGTGTAAAATATGAATATACACACATTTTGAATCATTTAGGAGGTAAATGGAAAATTGAGGAGGAGCCAAAATGCTAGAGTTGTTGGAAGCAATGAGTTTTGAGTCATGCAGATTTGGTTTCAAATCCTAGTTCTAGCTCTGTGTGATGCTGAAGCATTGCTTACAATCCCTAAGTTTCACATCCCTTATCTGTAAATTGAGCGTGATGAATTCCTAAATCATATGATTACTATGAAAAATAAATTAACTTTTTATCATTGCCTAGTATTTAATAAATGTTCCAAAATTAATAAAGTAGCTATTATTTATAATTACTATTAATTATGAAACAAATCTTTTAAAAGGAAAATTCTACATTGTAATATGCTGGCTAGGTACTTATTAACCAAGATGTCTCCCAAAGGACTTCTCCATGGATAGATAATGTCATGAATGCTACCACAGAAAAATTGGCTTCCTTTTAAAGATGTTAGCACTATTTGGCAAACGGGAAAAGCCGCACATGCCCCAGCTGTGATTTAACACAGTGTCTAAGCAGCACCTAGATAAATAGATATCCCAAGGAAGAAACTGTTTTAGCATAAAAACAAAATCAGGTAAAGACAATAAAATACAGCAAAACAAATAGATTTTATAAATATAAAGTGAAAACCAAACCACCCTGGCAATTACAGCTTTCATATGATTTATGTCTTTAATTTTTCTAAATCAGTGACCCAAGAAGTATTGGCATAAAAATTTCAAATTCAGCAAAAACCTAAATCACTATAAGGAAATACTGAGTTTTTATTAGTTATTTTCTTTCACTGACTTCTCCCAAACAAAATGAATTCTTCCCTGAGTGTGGCAAAATGAAGGATTGTACTTTACTAAGATATTAATGTCATCGATCTGTGATTCTTAGCATCCAATATGTCACAGAAACACAGATACACAACTTGACTGTGAAATCAACACTGTTGAATTACCATTCAAAGCTTTCCCCCCCACCTTTACTTCTGTTAAATATTAACACTTGATATCATATTTATTTGATAGAAATCAACAGAAATGGACTCTGACTAACTTGGGTTAAAAAAAATACTTTTTAGAAAGATAAAGTGTAATTCAAAAAGTCAAGAGAATAGGTCCTACCCAAGCCTCAGAAAAGGACAGGAACCAATGCCAGCTTCTTAGGAGGTGTGGACAAATGACCAATCATTTCAGGCCCCCTCAGGTGTGATGAAAGAGCTGCATTGAGTTCTAGTTTTGAATTGCTTCACTTAAAATTCATATACTTGGGAAAAACTGTCTGATTCTTCACAGGCCAGGGGAGGGCAAGGCACCTTGATTATCACTGTTCACAGTGAGGAGAAGAAGTTCCTCACATTGGGGATCCCCACCTCCTGAAATGTTTGCAGTCTTATCAACTAAAATTTTGATTTTAGTCCATAATCTGAAATGTGAGCTAAATAACCAAAGCCAGACTTTCTGAGACTTGGTTGTTCTGTGTTCTCTTAGATTGTATATTTGTCTGTTTGGAATCCATTTGTTACAGGGCCAATTGAAGTAACTTTATTTTCTTATATTTTGTATACTTGATGCTCTGGTATCTGGGAGCGTTTATAGATCCAGGGAGATATACACTTCTCAGGGCTGACCAATTCTTAGAGACAGCAGGGGCTCAACCAGGAGCACATTTCTCATGTGCAAACCCACCAATCCCAAGTCTATTGCCCCAACCACCTCATTTATCTAGTTCTTACAACCATGCCAAGATTTCCCCTGCTCTAAACCATCCCAGAGCCAAGGACCATCCCTATGCCCCACAGTCCCCTGGAATGATTCAAACTTTGCCAACCCTAAGTTGTTGACTCTGTGATACCTTGCCTTTCCTGTAGAAACTGCAAATACAGGCTCTGGCCAAGACTTTCCCCTTGGCCCATCTGTCTTCTGCCTCCTGACCACCTCAGTGCTCCCCCTTTGGCCTTTTGTAGTGTGGTGTGTCCCCTTCTCATGTGAAATGTGAGTGCTAAATTCTTCCTTTCCTGGCATTGGCCTCTGTGTTGTCACTCAGTCAGACCACTCTAAATTAAATCCTGGGTACAACTTTAGAACAATGGCAAGCCTGATTTTAAGAATTTTAAGAATAACCACCTCTGGCAGTTAAGGTTGAAGGGAAGAATGAAGAAAAGTGTGGGCGTGCTGCACGCTTTTGTTTTCACACCATTGCCCCACCAGGGACAGGAAGGATATGTGTCCTTATATCTAAACCCAACGAGATGGGAAACAAGGGGAATGACAAAAGTATGGTATCCATCTTTCTTTTTTTTTTATTAGACCTGGGGCTTCCCTTGTAGTTCAGTCAGTAAAGAATCTGCCTGCAGTGCAGAAGACTTGGGTTCGATCCCCGGGTTGGGAAGACCTCCTGGAGAAGGACATGGCAACCCACTGTAGTATTCTTGCCTGGAGAATCTCATGGACAGAGGAGCCTGGTGGGCTGCAGTCCATGGGGTTGCAAAGAGTCGGGCATGACTGAGTGACTAACACTTACTTACTTCAAAGAGGGAAGAATAAACCATAGTGTATGGTTTTACAGAGGCATTGAGAAAGAGACTCTACCCAGGAGAACTTTAAGGAAGGGACTCCAGACAGAGGTGAATGGTAGGAAGTCCTGGGCTAGAAGGGAAGTTGAAAGTGGCCAGCCAGCTGGACAACAGGCACAGCTAGTGTCATGAGAGCTCTAGTTAGAAGCTCTCATCTGGAGAATGTCCCAGGCTCAGCTGCTACACAACAGCATCCTTCTTGGATTAGATTCTCCAGGCCTCAGAGAGCAGTTTGCAGAAGAAGCTCTGGAAGGATGAGCAGGGGAACAAGAGAAGACAACCACACCCTCTGTGTTCCCTAATTATAATGATTTTAATGTACCTTGGACTGGACTTTAGTTACTGAAATGAGATTGCTCTATGACTTGAAAAAGCTAGTAGAAACTAAGGGGATTTTCCAGCAGCTCAGGTAAGAAGCAGAAAGGATCAGCATGCAGTCCAGGTCAGGAGAGACAGTGGGAGCAACTAGATCAACTTTTTTCATGGTTGTAACTGGTTGAGTCCAGCATTTTTCATATGTTGTTGTTTATACAAACAGAAAAGTACATGGTAGACCCAAGGAAACAAATCTACTACTAAAACAGTGTCATTAGAGAACAGATACAGTAATTAGAAATACTAAGGGAGAGAATCTACATTGAAAATTAAATTATTGACATAGAGGAAAGATTAGACATAATCATAATGGATTCTGATGAGAGTAAAACAATAAGAATGCTAGCAGATGAATAAGACTAAAATAGCTGACATGAGAAGAGCTGATCTCTCTGAGGTGGCTATTCCTCCAAAAGAAAAAAAAAAAGCCTAAAATGAAGAAAGAACTACATTTGCAGTTCAACGAGCACACATATGACACACTGATCCATGAACACATTCAGTCCTTCTGGTTTCTATGTATAAAAATAAAATCATGTACTAGGGTAAGAAATCAGACTGGCCTCAGATGGTTCCATAGTAATATAGTAATGTCCAATGCCTGAAGACAGAAAGCAATGTCTACAGTGTTTTGACACAGAGAGAGTACCACCCAAGGAAATATTACCTGGCAAAGTGGCTTTTATTTCTAATGGTTACAGAGTTCAGTTCAGTTCAGTCACTCAGTCATGTCCGATTCTTTGTAACCCCATGAACCGCAGCACGCCAGGCCTCACTGTCCACCACCAACACCTGGAGTCTACCCAAACCCATGTCCATTGAGTCGGTGATGCCATCCAACCATCTCATCCTCTGTCGTCCCCTTCTCCTCCTGCCCTCAATCTTTCCCAGCATCAGGGTTGTTTCCAATGAGTCAGCTCTTCGCATCAGGTGGCTGAAGTATTGGAGTTTCAACTTCAACATCAGTCCTTCCAATGAACACCCAGGACTGATCTCCTTTAGGATGGACTGCTTGGATCTCCTTGCAGTCCAAGGGACTCTCAAGAGTCTTCTCCAACACCACAGTTCAAAAGCATCGATTCCTCAGTGCTCAGCTTTCTTTATAGTCCAACTCTCACAACCATACATGACCACTTTAGCCTTGACTAGACGGACCTTTGTTGACAAAGTAATGTCTCTGCTTTTTAATATGCTGTCTAGGTTGGTCATTACTTTTCTTCCAAGGAGTAAGCATCTTTTAATTTCATGGCTACAATCACCATCTGCAGTGATTTTGGAGCCTAGAAAAATAAAGCCAGCCACTGTTTCCACTGTTTCCCCATCTATTTGCCATGAAGTGATGGAACTGGATGCCATGATCTTAGTTTTCTGTACATTGAGCTTTAACTCAACTTTTTCACTCTCCTCTTTCACTTTCATCAAGAGGCTCTTTAGTTCTTCTTCACATTCTGACGTAAGGGTGGTGTCATCTGCAAATCTGAGGTTAGTGATATTTCTCACAGCAATCTTGATTCCAGCTTGTGCTTCATCCAGCCCACAGTTCCTCATGATGTACTCTGTATATAAGTTAAATAAGCAGGGTGACAATATACAGCCTTGATGTACTCCTTTTCCTATTTGGAACCAGTCTGTTGTTCCATGTCCAGTTCTAACCATTGCTTCCTGACCTGCATACAGTTTTCTCAAGAGGCAGGTCAGGTGGTCTGGTATTCCCATCTCTTTCAGAATTTTCCACAGTTTCTTGTGATCCACACAGTCAAAGTCTTGGCATAGTCAATAAAGCAGAAATAGATATTTTTCTGGAACTCTCCTGCTTTTTCGATGATCCAACAGATGTTGGCAATTTGATCTCTGGTTCCTCAGCCTTTTCTAAAACCAGCTTGAACATCTGGAAGTTCACAGTTCATGTATTGCTGAAGCCTGGCTTGGAGAATTTTGAGCATCACTTTACTAGTGTGTGAGATGAGTGCAATTGTGTGGTAGTTTGAGTATTCTTTGGCATTGGCTTTCTTTGGGATTGGAATGAAAATGGACCTTTTCTAGTCCTTTGGCCATAGAACCATTCCACTTATGATTCTTCAGCATTACTGGTCAGGGCATAGACTTGGATCATCGTGATATTGAATGGTTTGCCTTGGAAACGAACAGAGATCTTTCTGTCGTTTTTGAGATGGCATCCAAGTACTGCATTTTGGACTCTTTTGTTGACTGTGATGGCTACTCCATTTCTTCTAAGGGATTCCTGCAATGGTCATTTGAGTTAAATTCACCCATTCCAGTCCATCTTAGTTTGCTGATTCCTAGAATGTCGACGTTCACTCTTGTCATCTCCTGTTTTACCACTTCCAATTTGTCTTGATTCATGAACCTAACATTCCAGGTTCCTAAGCAAAATTGCTCTTTACAGCATCGATCGAACCTTGCTTCTATCACCAGTCCCATCCACAGCTGGGTGTAGTTTTTGCTTTGGCTCCATCCCTTCATTCCTTCTGGAGTTATTTCTCCACTGATCTCCAATAGCATATTGGGCACCTACCGACCTGGGGAGTTCATCATTCAGTGTCCTATCTTTTTGCCTTTTCATACTGTTCATGAGGTTCTCAAGGCAAGAATACTGAAGAAGGGAATGGTTACAGAGAGACCTTATCAAATATGAAAGAAATCAAGAAATATATTTCTATGAGCTCTTATTGGAAGAAAAATATCTTGAAAACTGAAGTCAGCCAATTGAGCAATCAGTCAGAATGACAAAGCCAGGAATGATAAAAGGTCCTCTGGGGACACTGATATCATTTGAATATAAATATAATATCTTTTAGGTATAGGACAGTAACTCTTTCGTCTCCATTTGATAGTGCAAAGTTGTAACAGTAGAGCTTTCCTTCCCCAGCAGCTATTGGTTTAGGTTGGGCTAAAGTTCCTAAGTTCTGTTCTCTCTGCCTTCAGACCCCCACAGAAAAGTCTTGAGTTTTCTGTAAAGATGCTGCAATGAGTAATCATGAGTTTGTGGTTTCAGGTTAGGGTGAAGGACAC
This sequence comes from Cervus canadensis, assembly GCF_019320065.1. Lineage (NCBI taxonomy): Eukaryota > Metazoa > Chordata > Mammalia > Artiodactyla > Cervidae > Cervus > Cervus canadensis. The sequence continues at coordinate 26,464,766 of NC_057407.1, forward strand.
CCCATTTGTCTTCTCACCATTATGGATCAAGGAAGCAGGGTGTGGCCCTGAGAGCAGTAGGTGTGATGGTAGTAGTGTCTGGTGTCTGTAGAATATTATGTTTTAAATCAAGTAATTCTGTCCCGGGAGCTGTCCTGTATACTGTAGGATGTTGAGCCTCTATGCATGAGATGCCCATCGCACCTGTCCTCCTCCCCAGCTTTAACAACTGAAAATGTTTCTAGATATTGTCAGATGTCCCCTGGGGTTAAAATCAACTTCTATGGAGAACTACCCATCTAAAGTCAGGTAGCCTATTCTTCAGTCCTTCTCATCCTCTTGTTTGGTTTTGTTCTGTGTTAAGATTTGAAAAAAGGGAGAAGGTTTCAAACATTTACACAGAGCAAGAATTTTAGGACAAGGATCACAGCATGGCTTTCTATCACTGGAACAGCAGGACTGTGTTTAGGTAGGCTGAATTACTTTCTACCTGGGGGTGTATCTTGAGCAGTGACTGAGCATCTTGTACTATTCTCCACAATCCTCATTCTAGGAGTCTTTGAGGAATCTTTTCCATGCTCAATAGTCTTGTGATACAGGTCTCGGGATGTTAGAAAACCATATAGCAGAAGCATATTTGAGGCAGAGAATTTACTCTGCCTCACCCTAGGGTCTGGGGCATTATGTTATCATATTTGTTATGATATTGATTCGTGGTGCTCTAAGAGGTACAGTTCTTATATTTTGATAAATTATAAAATATCTATTTCTTATTCTACTTCCCTATCCTTTATTTTCTGTTGAATTTGGGGCAGACTTTGTATAGCATCACTTTTCAGATTATAAATTATAATTAATACATGTTCATTTTAGAAAATCTGAAAAATGGAAAGAATACAATAAAAATTACTTGTAATCCAACTGGCCTCAGATATTTATTGTTTATGTTTGGATACTTTTTTTGTGATTATATGCTCCTTAAACCAAATTTCCATGTTAATGTGTAGTTTTCAAGGTGCTTATTCACATAGTCACATGCTGTATTTTATGTAATGTTCCACATAACATTACAATGAAAAGGTGAATTTTCTTCCCACTATTCTAAGTTTGTGCTTTTAAGGGCTACTGTCCTCTGTCTTGTCTGTGCCATTCATGTATTCAGCAAGTATTGAGCAGTTCCAATATGGTAGGTTCTGGCTTCAGCATTGAGTGAGAATGTGCAGCTGAGCAAGAAAACATTCCTGCCACCGAGGAGCTTCTCAAGCCGAGACACATAAAGAAACAAACACTTTCAGTGCCATTTTCATTGCTGTCACTGACAGTGAAGCTACTTTTCTGCCATTATTTAAAATTAAGTATTAAGTTCCTAACTGCACAAAGAATTGATTTTGGCAAGAAGCTAGGGAAAACATGCTGATGAGACACAACAGTGAGCTGGTGACATCAATCAGAGGTTAAGGACAAGTGCATTTTTGCCGAAGAAGGCAGGGGTCAGTACCTAACTGGTAGGAGAGCTGGACAAGTGATCAGGGGTGCACAACACAATTGTTTGTTGGCCCAGCCAGGCCTGGGAGAGGCTTTGAAGCAAAAAATTGTAAGAGAGAAGGACCAATTCATGACACCAGCTGGTGGAACTTTTAATGCTGAGTGTTACCTGTTGCTTTAGGGTTCAATGTCTGCATCATTTCTTAAATAGGACTGTAGCAGAAGTCACTTGCCTCCATCCCTTGCTTCCAAGCAGCCATACCCCACAGCCATCACAAACAGACAGACTTGGCTTGGAATTACTAGATGCATGGAAGAAGTTCTGGATGTCAAAAATTCTAAAGTCAAGAAGACTGTTGACATCTTACTGCAGTTCTCCATATATTAGGATTTTAATTGGCTAAACGGTAGGGTAGTTAGCTCTGGTTACAATTAATCACGATGACAGTTTGCTGCTTAAAGATACCTTGAAATGTATTTTTGATCAAACTCTTCTATCTGTGAGAAAGCACCCTGTATTCTTTCTATGGATCTGTGGGTGACAGTATGAAATATAGGGTGTATGTTTCCCCTTACATGCTCAGCGTACCTTTTTCTGTGGGCGTCAGTTGTTCACCTTGTGCTCTATTAATGGAAAGCCCTCAGTGGGGGCTCCTGATCTTATGGTTTTAGGGTTCTGGTCTTCCTTCCTCTGGGGACAAAAGCCGGACTACTTACTGTGTGAACTGCATTGTGCTTGCTGTGGTGGAAACCACAGCAGATCCAGCCTCAGGTCTGGACCCACAGAGCCCTGGCTTTCCCAGTGGCTTCCAGGAAGGGCTTTGTACTGTAACCCAAATGTGCAGGAAGATAATAGCCCATGGGGAGAACTTTGGTTAGTAAGTGACAAGAGAGGGAAATGAACCAGCAGGTGAAGTGTTGCTACTGTTGCCCTTGATGGACTGTTCTTACTGATAGTCATCCAGTATGGCTTATGAGGCACTGGGTGGCTGCTCTGTGTTCTCTGGGAAGCCAAGGCCATCTTAATGATTCACCATCTGGTCTTGGTTGCCTTTCCGTTTTGCCTGAATTCACTCTTTCCCTCAGTCATGCTTCCCTAGGATTAAATACCCCTCCCTAATGAGAGAATGCATTTTTAAAAAGTGTGTCCTACCAACCATGGGCTTCCCTGGTGGCTCAGACAGTGAAGAATCCACCTGTGGGAGACCTGGGTTCGATCCCTGAGTTGCAAAGATCCCCTGGAGGAGAGCACGGCAACCCACTCCAGTATTCCTGCCTGGAGAATCCCCATGGACAGAGCAGGCTGGCGGGCTACAGTCCATGGAGTTGCAAAGAGTCGGAGACGACTGAGCAACTAAGCATGGCACACCAACCATGATTGGAAACAGATAATTCTTAATTTTGAATTTTAATTTCAAAAACATAAATGAGGAGTTTATAGGCCATCTGAACATTATTGCAAAAGTGACAGATTTCATCTTAACAGGGCAGTCACTGGCAGCAAGCCTATAAGGTCACTGTGCCTGTAGGGTGAAAGTGAAGCAATGGGCTTAAAGATCATGCATCTGTGTTTGGAGTGTCTTAGAGAAGTGTGTTACAGGATGCAAGCATTAGGTCAGTGGGCATCCCTGTTGAGGATAAATGTGAATGTTTCTAGGCAGAGAGTTCAATACACTGGAAGTGAGCTTGCACAATTCCCCAACCTTTTGACTCTGTCCCTGCAAAATGTGTCACTGAAAAAGATGAAAAGACCAATGCATCCTACTTGTACCTACTATATTCCAAGCAGCCAGCAGGGTATTTCTACTAAGGTATGACATATACCTGTTCAACCATATTTTCCTAAATAGAGATGGCATCAAGAGGGAAAAGTTCTCAGGCATAAAATCATCATACATGCTTAATACCAAAGGAGATGTTTTCAAATGAAAATAAGGTCCCTAATGCAGAAACTAACACTTTTACTAGATGAAGTAAATTGAGACTATTGGCTCCTGAGAAATTTTTGAAGGACATTTGAGGTATCTAATATCAGTATAACCTTATTGCCAATTTTCACTCCTGTCGACAAATAACTTAGAATGTTTTCCAGAAGCAGCAAGTTAAATGCCTGACATCCCCCGGGGACTGAGGAGGCAAGCCAGAGCTCCCACATTCTGGCCACTGCTCTATCTGTTGGGGGCAAACTTTTTAGTACTAGTAAATGTTTTTCTTGTTCCTGATTTAGTCCCAGCTCCATGATTATTTTACTGTAACTTTTCTTTAACAGCTTATTTCCTTTGCATAGTCATTTGTTATTTAAAAAAAAAAAAAAAAGGGAAATGAATAATATATACATTTTAAAAACTACCCCTTCTCAACTCTCTCACTGTGGCCCTCTGTGTTTTTAGTAGTTTGTGTGTTGGAGGAGTGTTTGCAGTATTCATGACTTGAACTTCTAATTTATGGGCTCTTAAAGTACACTAATCATCAGCACAGTATTAATACTGTACTCTAAGGATTTTTCCTCCAACTCCTATTTCAGACAAAAAGAACAATCTTAAAAGTAATATTCAACGATTTCAATAAGCAGGCGGGTCAGGTTAGAACATAAGCCACTGGCATTGATGTGTGGACGGTAGTATTATAAGAAGTTATTTACTACATGAAATGCCAACCTTGCCAATTTTCAAATGTTAATGGCCTTATGGTGAAGATGAAAGGTTTATGCATTCTACCTAGGGATTTCAGAATTTTGCAATCTGGGCATAGGAATGGCTTGATTATCTAATAAATCATTTTTACTTCTCTTTAATTATAGGTGTTTATAAATTTTTATAAATTTAAAAGCAAAACTTTCTGGTATGTTGTGTATAATAATTGAGCCTAAAAGACTGAATTTAATATGCAGGATTTACTGATTTAGGGGGAAGACAAATTTTTTTGTTAGTCCTGGGGGAAAAACGAACCAAAATAAATTTTAAATGGATTATGCAGATTTGTCTAAGCAGATCCAGAATGCTCACTGCATTTGTAGGAAATTCTAATTGACTTACTGTAACTTGAGTGTATCATCTTTAGCAAATTAGAAAGAGTTGCCCAGGGCTTATTGCCCAGCTTATTCTAAGAGACTTTGCCTAAATGTTCATAGAATCACAGTTCACTACTTAGTTTTTATTTATCATTATGAAGCTACTTTAAAAAATGTTCAACTCAAAAAATATCTTACATTTGGATAATATTCCTTAGATGTGTTCCACCTTAATTGATTTCATACTAATTGCAATATTTTAGAAAGCTATTCTTAAAGTTTTTATTTTAAAAAAATAATTAAAACTTGCACAAATTATTCATGAAATTAATAATAGGTGATGTGCATGTTACTTATATGAATGATACCATGAAATATATCAGGAAGCATTATCCAAACACTTACTTAACAATAGAAAAGCTATATGTTCTCCAATCTGAAATTACTTATGGTTTCAAGAGATTTAGAGAAATGTACTACGTTTTCTCTGTTCGTTTCCAAGGCAAACCACTCAATATCATGGTAATCCAAGTCTATGCCCTGACCAGTAATGCTGAAGAAGCTGAAGTTGAATTGTTCTACGAAGACCTTCTAGAACTAACAGCCAAAAAAGATGTCCTTTTCATTGTAGGGAACTGGAATGCAAAAGTAGGAAGTCAAGAGACACCTGGAGTAACAGGCAAATTTGGCCTTGGAGTACAGAATGAAGCAGGGAAAGGCTAATAGAGTTTCACCAAGAGAACACACTGGTCATAGCAAATAGCCTCTTCCACAACACAAGAGAAGGCTCTACACATGGACATCACCAAATGGTCAACACTGAAATCAGGCTGATTAAATTCTTTGCAACTAAAGAGGGAGAAGTACTATACAGTCAGCAAAACCAAGACAAGGAGCTGACTGTGGCTAAGATCATGAATTCCTTATTGCCAAATTCAGACTTAAATTGAAGAAAGTAGGAAAGACTACTAGACCATTCAGGTATGACCTAAATCAAATCTCTAACTATTATACAGTGGAAGTGAGAAATAGATTTAAGGGATTATCTGATAGACAGAGTGCCTGATGAACTATGGATGGAGGTTCATGACATAGTACAGGAGAAGGGAATCAAGACCATCTCCAAGAAAAGAAATGCAAAAAAGCAAAATGGCTGTCTGAGGAGGCCTTACAAATAGCTGTGAAAAGAAGGGAAGCGAAAAGCAAAGGAGAAAAGGAAAGATACACCCATTTGAAGGCAGAGTTCCAAAGAACAGCAAGGAGAGATAAGAAAGCCTTCCTTACTGATCAGTGTAAAGAAATAGGGGAAAACAATAGAATGGGAAAGACTAGAGATCTCTTCAAGAAAATTAGAGATACCAAGAGAACAATTCATGCAAAGATGGGCTCAATAAAGGACAGAAATGGTAGGGACCTAACAAAAGCAGAAGATATTAAGAAGAGGTGGCAAGAATACACAGAAGAACTATACAAAAAAGATCTTAAAGACCCAGATAATAACAATGATGTGATCACTCACCTAGAGCCAGACATATTGGAATGTGAAGTCAAGTGGGCCTTAGGAAGCATCACTACGAACAAAGCTAGTGGAGGTGATGAAATTCCAGTTGAACTATTTCAAATCCTGAAAGATGATGCTGTGAAATTGCTGCACTCAATATGCCAGCAAATTTGGAAAACTCAGCAGTGGCCATAGGACTGGAAAATGTCTGTTTTCATTTCAATCCCAAAGAAAGCCAATGCCAAAGAATACTCAAACTACCACACAATTGCACTCATCTCACACACTAGTAAAGTGATGCTCAAAATTCTCCAAGCCAGGCTTCAGCAATACATGAACTGTGAACTTCCAGATGTTCAAGCTGCCTTTAGAAAAGGCAGAGGAACCAGAGATCAAATTGCCAACATCTGCTGGATCATCGAAAAAGCAGGAGAACTGTCTTTTCATCTTGCTTATAGTTTCCTTTGTTGTGCAAAAGCTTTTAAGTTTAATTAGGTCCCATTTGTTTATTTTTGCTTTTATTTCCAATATTCTGGGAGATGGGTCATAGAGGATCCTGCTGTGATTTATGTTGGAGAGTGTTTTGCCTATGTCCTCCAAAAGACAGTGCTCAGAATGGGAGAAAATAATAGCCAACAAAGCAACAGACAAAGGATTAATCTCAAAAATATACAAGCAACTCCTACAGCTCAATTCCAGAAAAATAAATGACCCAATCAAAAAGTGGGCCAAAGGACTAAACAGACATTTCTCCAAAGAAGACATACAGATGGCTAACAAACACATGAAAAGATGCTCAACGTCACTCATTATCAGAGAAATGCAAATCAAAACCACAGCGCGGTACCATTACACGCCAATCAGGATGGCTGCTATCCAAAAGTCTACAAGCAATAAATGCTGGAGAGGGTGTGGAGAAAAGGGAACCCTCTTACACTGTTGGTGGGAATGCAAACTAGTACAGCCACTATGGAGAATAGTGTGGAGATTCCTTAAAACACTGGAAATAGAACTGTCATATGACCCAGCAATACCACTCCTGGGCATACACACTGAAGAAACTAGATCTGAAAGAGACACGTGCACCTCAATGTTCATCGCAGCACTGTTTATAATAGCCAGGACATGGAAGCAACCTAGATGCCCATCAGCAGACAAATGGATAGGGAAGCTGTGGTACATATACACCATGGAATATTACTCAGCCATTAAAAAGAATTCATTTGAATCAGTTCTAATGAGATGGGTGAAACTGGAGCCCATTATACAGAGTGAAGTAAGCCAGAAAGATAAAGACCAATACCGTATACTAACACATATATATGAAATTTAGAAAGATGGTAACAATAACCCTATATGCAAAACAGAAAAAGAGACACGGATGTACAGAACAGACTTTTGGACTCTGTGGGAGAAGGCGAGAGTGGGATGTTCAGAGAGAACAGCATCGAAACATATATATTATTAAGGGTGAAACAGATCACCACCCAGGCTGGATGCATGAGACAAGTGCTTGGGGCTTGTGCACTGGGAAGACCCAGAAGGATGGGGTGGGGGGGGGGGAGGTGGGAGGGGGGATCGGGATGGGGAACACATGTAAATCCATGGCTGATTCATGTCAATGTATGGCAAAAACCACTACAATATTGTAAAGTAATTAGCCTCCAACTAATAAAAATAAATGGAAAAAAAAGAAAAAACAGGAGAGTTCCAGAAAAATATCTATTTCTGCTTTACTGACTATGCCAAGCCTTTGACCGTGTGGATCACAAGAAACTGTGGAAAATTCTGAAAGAGACGGGAATATCAGACCACCTGACCTACCTCTTGAGAAATTTATATGCAGGTCAGGAAGCAATGGTTAGAACTGGACATGGAACAACAGACTGGTTCCAAATAGGAAAAGGAGTACATCAAGGCTGTATATTGTCACCCTGCTTATTTAACTTATATGCAGAGTACATCATGAGGAACTGTGGGCTGGATGAAGCACAAGCTGGAATCAAGATTGCCAGGAGAAATATCAGTAACCTCAAATATGCAGATGACACCACCCTTATGTCAGAATGTGAAGAAGAACTAAAGAGCCTCATGATGAAAGTGAAAGAGAAGAGTGAAAAAGTTGGCTTGAAGCTCACCATTCAGAAAACAAGATCATGGCATCCAGTTCCATCACTTCATGGCAAATAGATGGAGAAACAGTGGAAACAGTGGCAGACTTTATTTTTTGGGCTCCAAAATCACTGCAGATGGTGACTGCAGCCATGAAATTAAAAGACGCTTACGCCTTGGAAGAAAAGTTATGACTGACAGCATATTAAAAACAGAGACATTGTCAACAAAGGTCCGTCTAGTCAACGCTATGGTTTTTCCAGTAGTAAGGTATGGATGTGAGAATTGGACTATAAAGACTCTTGAGGGTCCCTTGGACTGCAAGGAGATCGAACATGTCCATCCTACAGGAAATCAGTCCTGAATGTTCATTGGAAGGACTGATATTGAAGCTGAAACTCCAATACTTTGTCCACCTAATGCGAAGAGCTGATTCATTGGAAACGACCCTGATACTGGGAAAGATTGAAGGCAGGAGAAGGGGATGACAGAGGATGAGATGGTTGGATGGCATCACCAACTCAATGGAGATGAATTTCAGTAGACTCCAGGAGTTGATGATAGACAGAGAGGCCTGGCATGCTGCAATCCAATGGGGTCACAGAGTCAGACACGACTGAGCGACTGAACTGAACTGAACTGAACTACATTTTCAAAGTTGAGTTCAGGAATAGATAGAAATTTCTGTGACCATATTCAAGTTGGAATTTCCATTAACTTTTTTGAGAAACATTTTGATCACGACTAAGTTGTAAGCTAATGAAAATGTGAAATAATTTAGTAACTATGGAGGATAACTTTCTAACCACCCATTAGTGAAATGTAGTCAAAAAGTACTCAAGTTTGTATCATCAAAGATAATCATCATATGTTTTGATACATTTTAGTCTTTTATATATACAGAGCCTGTTTTTGTTTCAAACAGTGCTATGTTCAAATATGAAATTATATTCAAATATGAAATGATATTCTATATTATACTTTTGTTATACATGTTTTTCTATGTAATTGCAATATGGTAATGGTGACATGAAAGTGTGAGAGTGAAACTGCCAACTGCTCAGTCATGTCCGACTCTGCGATTCCATGGACTGTAGCTCTCCGGATTCCTCTGTCCATGGAGTTCTCCTAGGCAAGAATACTGGTTTTTGTTGTTATTCAGTGGCTCAGTCATGTCTGACTCTTTAAGACTCCATGGACTGCAGCATGCCAGGCTTCCCTGTCCTTCACTATCTCCCAGAGTTTGGTCAAACTCATGTCTATCGAGTCAATGATGTCACCCAACCATCTCATCCTCTGTCGCCCCCTTCTCCTCCTGCCCTCCACTCCTTTTGGACTGGGTAGCCATTCCCTTCTCCAGGGGATCTTCCTGACCCAAGGACTGAATCTAGGTCTCCTGCATTGCAGGTCGATTTTTTTTTTTTTTTAATCGTTTGAGCCACCAGGGTGACATGAAGGTGTCAGATAATTCCTCTTGAAGAAAATAGTTTAAAAAGATTCTTGTCTAAAATTTGCCATCCGTATATCCTCTTTTGTGAATTGTCTTTTCATGTCTTTTCTTGTTTTCTAATTCATTGTTAAGGTTGTCTATATACCCTAGGTATGAGTCTACAGCAAAATACACATTAAAACCACAATGGGATATCACTGTATACTTATTAGAATGGCTAAAGTAAGAGTGTTGATAAGGGGATGAAGAAACTTGGTCATTCATGCTGAAGGGAATGAGAAGTAGTGCAGTAACTCTGGAAAAGAGCTTGCAGTAGTTGTTGTTTTTTAACTAAACCTGCAGTTGCCAAATGATACAGTGATTATTCTCTTAGGCATTTGTCCCAGAGAAATGAAAACCTGTGTTCACATCCACAAAAATAGCAAACTATATACAAATGTTTATAGTAGCTTGATCCATGATAGCTAAAAACTGGAAATATGCTGGATATCCCTCAAACAGGTAAAGACTAAAGAAAATGTGTATATATTCATTCTGTGGAATACTACTCAACAATAAGAAGAAAGTAGCTATTGATATAGCTCATAAATTGGATGAATTTCTGGGGAATTATGCTAAGTGAAAAAAGTAAATCCAAGAGAATTACATAATGTTTGATTCCCTTCAGATAATATTTTGAAATGACAATATTCTAGAAATGGAATAAAGACTAGCTGTTTCCAGGTGTTAAGGAAGGATGAGGTAGAAGGGAGGTAGATACAGTTCTTAAAGGGCAGTTCATGGGATCCTTGTGATGATAGAACTGTCGAGTATCTTAACTGTGGTGGTGGGTACACAAGTGATAAAATTTAATAGAATAAGACACATTCACACACAAACACAAGTGAAACTGGGCAATGTGGAGAAGATAAATGTCTTATATCAGTGTCAATACCATGGCTGTGATACTGCATTGTAGTTTTCCAAAATGTTCTTATTGGAAAAATTGAGTAAAGCATACCTGGAATTTCTCTTAATTATTCCTTACAACTTCACATAATTCATAATTATCTCAATAAAAACTACCCCAAGTTTCCTTATCAGATGATAGATCAGGGCACAGAAATCTCTGAGCTTCAAAGAAGAACTTTCAAAAGTGGAAAAGCTTCAAAGGTGCTTAAGTCCAAAATCTAAGTATAAACTCTACTCAAATTCCTAATTGCTACACATGCTTGGAATTAAGAGACCCCAGGGGGAAAAAAAGTGAAGTGGAAACTAGAGAATCAGCTGCCACTAAAATTCATAACTGTCTGGTGGTAAGGTTTTTGAGTTTGCTGTATTTTTGACTGAGTGTTTTCTCCAAATCACACACAACTTAAGCAGCCGAAAGGAGACTGCTTCTTTATCTTAAATATCAAAAGTATGAAGCTGGGACTGGAAAAACATCTGGAAATTTAGAGACCCCCCCCCACCCAGAAACAAAATAACCACTGAGTGTGAACCCTAAAATCTAAATGTAAAGTAGACCCAAATTTTTGCTGACAGCCAAGCTATGCAGGCACAGAGAGACTCCCAGGGGTTGAGCCAGATAAGCAGCAGCTGGAAGCCAAAGAAAATTGATCAAATACCAGCTGCTGCACGTTGCAGGGAGGACTGTTTCACAGTTTGATTCTGGGCAAGAAAATTGCCTTTAGAACAAATAATAAAACAAACAACCTAATCATCCTCAGACTATCCCAGAGTCACTACAAAGTATAATCTACAGGATACAGTTTCAAAGCAAGAATTACTAGATATGCAAAGCAGGAAAGTGCTTCTTTGCTTAAGTATGAGTGACAGTCAGTAGAACATGAAATTGAGTGGGCCCTGACGATGTATTGAGCAGAGCTTTCAAATAGGCAATTTAACATACTGTCAAATAATTAAAGGAAAATATAACATTAATGAGTAAACAGATAGTAAATTTTAGCAGAGAGATGTAAGCTAATAGAAAAAAAGCAAAAGAAAATTTTAGCACTATAAAGTGTAACACTGTGTATAAACACCTCACTCTATGAACTCAACAGAAAATTTGAAACAGCAAAAGAAAAAAAAAGTCAGTGAAATTAAAGTATCAGTAGAATTACCCAGTCTGGAAAACAAGGGGAAAAATATGTAGCAAAAATGAAAAAAACTGTAGAGGACTGTGGAGTAATATTTAACAGTCTACTGTATGTGCAAATGGAGTCACACATGGCAAAATGAGAGAGAAAAGGAAAAAAAAAAAGAAAGAAAACTGAAGAAAGATCGGTCAAATTTTCTTAAATGTGCCAAAGAAGGTCCATTAACTTAGAAATCCAAGAAGTTCAGTGAAGTTCACATAAACACACACACACACACACCACCCCCCCCAATAGTTCAATCTCAATATACCATAGTAGAACATCTGAAAACCAAAGATAGAAAATGTTGAAAGGCACATTACATGCAGATAACTAACAATATGATCCACAACTGACTTATCACCAGAAATGATGTGGGCAAGAAAACACTGGACTTACATATTCAAAATATAGAATAAGTAAGCAAACAAAACCAACCAACCAAACAACAACAACAACAACAAAAAACCCTGGTTGTCAGGAAATGAAGAAATCTAGAGTTCCTACAGGTATTCTATAAATATGAAAGCAAGATAGAAGTTTTTGACAAAAATTTACAAAACACAATGCTAGCAGACTAGCATTTCAAGAAATACTAAAGAAATATCTTTAGGTTCAAGGGAACTGACACCAGACAATAGCAGTGATGTTCAGAAAGAAATGAGAAGCACTGGAAAATGTACATATATGGTGCAATATAAAAGATATACAAATAATTTTTTCTCTTAATTTTTTAAAAAAGGCAGTGTAGAATGTTTAAGGTATATTAGTATATATGACAATAAAAGAACAAATGAGAATGGGTAAATGAAATTATAATGTTTCAAGATTTTGATATTTTAATCAAAGTCATAATTCAGTGTCAGGCAAAAGTAGGTTGTCATGAATTAACAATGTATTTTGTTATTCTTAAGCACCTAATAAAAATAATGTACTAAATATAGTCAAAAGTTAATAGGGATTAAAATGACTTACAAAAATATTTTCAGAAAAACAAAGAAGAGAGGAATAAAAAGGAGAAGAGACAACTAGGAAACACATAATGAAATGGCAGATTAAAATATTGCTGTACAAAAATCACGTTGCTATAAATAGATTACCTATTCTAATTAAAAGGCAAAACTTGGATTAAAGGGAAAAGATCCAATTGTTTTCTTTCAATAAAAGGTATATATGGTATACAAAGAAATTAAAGGAAAATGATGGTAAATAATGCAGTATGTAAAAAGTAAGCATAAGAAAAAGAGGATGGATATATTAATATCATATAAATCAGACTTTAAGACAAGGCTTAATAGAGACAAGGAGAGATATTTGATTCAAAACAGATCAATGCAACAGGAAGATAAAGAAATTATAGATTATGTTTTTGTTGTTTAGTCGTTAAGTTGTGTCTGACTCTTTGTGACCACATGGAGTGTAGCCCACCAGGTTCCTCTGTCCATGGGATTTTCCAGGCAAGAATATTAGACTGGGTTGCCATTTCCACCTCCAGGGGGCCTTCCCAATCCAAGGATTGAATGAGTGTCTCCTGCTTAGCAAGGCAGATTGTGTACCACTGAGTCGCCGGGTAAGACCATGATAAAACGTTCATATACGTTTAGTTCTCACAGTAACTTTATAAGCCATATATTATTATTACACTTATTTTTTTTTGGTAAATTAATTTATTTATTTTAATTGGAGGCTAATTGCTTTACAATACTGTAGTGGTTTTTGCCACACATTGATGTGAATAAACCATAGGTATAAATGTGTCCCCCATCCTGAACCCCCCTCCCACCTCCCTCCCCATCCCATCCCTCAGGGTTGTCCCAGAGCACCAGCCCAGAGCACCCTGTCTCATGCATCGTACCTGGACTAGCTATCTACTTCACATATGGTAATACACATGTTTCAGTGCTCTTCTCAGATCATCCCACCCTTGCCTTCCCCCCAGAGTCCAAAAGTCTGTTCTTTACAGCTGTGTCTCTTTTGCTGTCTCACATATAGGGTCATCGTTACCATCTTTCTAAATTCCATATGTATGCGTTAATATACTGTATTGGTGTTTTTCTGTCTGACTTACTTCACTCTGTATAATAGGCTCCTGTTTCATCCACCTCATTAGAACTGATTCAAATGCATTCATTTTAATAGCTGAGTAATATTCCATTGTGTATATGTACCACAGCTTTCTTATCCATTCATCTACCAGTGGATATCTAGGTTGCTTCCATGTCCTAACTATTGTAAACAGTGCTGCAAAGAACATTGGGATACACGAGTCTCTTCCAATTCTGGTTTCCTCGGTGTGTATGCCCAGCAGTGGGATTGCTGGGTTGTATGGCAGTTCTATTTCCAGTTTTTTAAGGAATCTCCACACTGTTCTCCATAGTGGCTGTACTGGTCAACCACTTGTAAAAGAATGAATCTAGAACCATTTCTAACACCATACACAAAAATAAACTCAAAATGGATTAAAGGTCTAAAAGTAAGACCAGAAACTATAAAACTCCTAGAGGAAAATATAGGCAAAACACTCTCTGACATAAATCACAGCAGGAACCTCTATGACCCACCTCCCAGAGTAATGGAAAAAAAGCAAAAATAAACAAATGGGACCTAATTAAATTTAAAAGCTTTTGCAAAATGAAGGAAACTATAAGCAAGGTGAAAAGACAGCCTTCAGAATGGGAGAAAATAATAGCAAATGAAGCAACTACAAAGAATTAATCTCAAAAATATACAAGCAGCTCATGCACTCAATTCCAGAAAAATAAACAACCCAATAAAAAAATATGTCAAAGAACTAAACAGACATTTCTCCAATGAAGACATATAGATGGCTAACAAATACATGAAAAGATGCTCAACATCACTCATTATCAGAGAAATGCAAAGCAAAACCACAATGAGGTACCAGCTCACGATGGTCAGAATGTGCTGTCAAAAAATCTACAAACAATAAATGCTGGAGAGGGTGCAGAGAAAAGGGAACCCTCTTACAGTGTTGGTGGGAATGCAAACTAGTACGCTTATTTTAAAGGCAAGGAAAATAGGGTTTCCTAAAGCCAAGTAACTTATTCAAGATTATATAAATTTCATTCTGGAATTTGATTTTGAACTAACAAAATCAAGTTCCAGAGCTTGTGATCTTAACTAGTACATATTATATCCAATGAATAGATCGATAGATGGGTGGAAGGATAAATGGAATAGTAACCAGTATAGCTGAAACTTTCAGTAGTCCCCTTCGTAATTGATAGGATGAATAGCATTCACCAAGACACACCAAATGCAGGGCCATAAAGCAATCTCAGTGATGCCATGTGTATGTGTATATGTGTGTGTTCATATTCTTTGTCCTTGTGGGTTATTACAAAATATTGAATATAGTTCGCTGTGCTATACAGTAGATACTTGGTTATCTATTTGATATATAGTAATGTGTGTATGCTAACTTCTAAACCCCTAATTTATTCCTTCCCCCACCTTCCCCCTTTGATAAGCATAGGTTTGTTTTCTGTGTCTGTGAGTCTTATTTTTGTTTTGTAAACAAGTTCATTTGCATCATTTTTTAAAAAAATTACACATATAACTAATATCATATGATATTTGTCTTTCTCTGTCTGGCTTACTTAGGGTGATAATCTCTAGGTCCAATCATGTTGCTGTAGATGGCATTATTTCATTCTTTTTATGATTTTATGACTGAGTAATATGCCATGATATACTGCTTAGTTGCTTCAGTCATATCTAACTCTGTGCAACCCTATGGACTGCAGCCTGCCAGGCTCCTCTGTCCCTGGGATTCTGTAGGTAAGTACTAGATTGGGTTGCCATGCCCTCCTTCAGGTGATCTTCCTGACCCAGGGATCAAACCCAGGTCTCCTGCATTGCAGTCAAATTATATATATATATATATATATATATGTATGTATGTATTTTTATCCATTCATTGTGGATGAACATTTAGGTTGCTTTCATATCTTGGCTTTTGAAAATGGTGCCACTATGAATGTTGGAGTACATGTATCTTTTCAAATTATGGTTTTCTTTGATATATGCCCAGGAGTAGACTTGCAGGATCATATGGTAGCTCCATATTTAGTTTCTTAAGGAACCTCTATACTGTTCTCCATAGTGGCTGTACCAGTTTACATTCCCACCAGCAATATAGGAAGGTTCTTTTTTCTCCACACCCTCTCCAACATTTATTATTTGTTTTCATTTCTTATGGTTTGTATTTTTCAATGTATTTGAAACTTTAATTATCATTATCCATTATTGTTGGTAAAATCTGAATACTGCATGATAAATCAAATTAAACAGAAAACATTCTTGGGTCATTGCATGTAAGGCTATCTGATATTCATGACATTCAGGCCCATTGAGGCATTTTGCATTTGAACTGGCTCTAGGCAATGCAAACCCTTTGGAACAAACTATGACAAATTTGGGGACATTATACCATTTTGATAGTTCCATATCGGGGATAACTGGCACTTATGATACTTAAAATATTTCATTAATGCTCTTTAAAAATCCTTCTTCATAGATATAGGGATTATCTCCTTCCTGTAAGAAACTTTGGCATTTGAAATCTGGTTCTGCTACTTATTGTCTATGAGATACTGATAAGATTTCCTAATCTCTCTGTTTCCTCATCTTTAGATTAAGAGTGATACTTGTCCCTATTTTTCAGGAAGGTTGTAAGGACTGAGTGAAGTAACATGTAGAGGGCGCCAATCAGTGCCTGAAACTTACCTACTGCCAGGTAAGTATCATCATTGTAATCCATTTTTCTTGTTAATGCTGTGTTTTGATAGAATAGGTTTAAAAGTTTTATAACAGCCATTGTAATTAGTGACTGGATTAATGAATTAAGTTGAATGGAAAGAGAAATTTTAACCAGTATTTTTAATAATGTCATTCTTTCCCAACACATCTTCCTCAGCAGTTATCTTGCCTGGGGACAGGGGCTCAATACAGGTTGAAAGAAATAGATTCCTGATAGTTCATGATCTGAGCAAACACAATAACCTTGTTGACCCTATTATATTAGAAGTCTGAGTCCTCATAGGTGACCTGCTTGCTAATTATAGGTCTGTCTTCTATGAATAAAACCTTAACCAAACAAAAACAAAGAACAATAACAAAAAAACTTAGCCATAAAATGAAAGCCTTTCTACAATGAATTATAGCTGTCTCTGCCAATTTCAACAGTATTTTGAAGAGAATATTGTGTTTTATGTAAGATACCTTAGGGTTATCTGTTTGCTGTTATTGAACTCTGTGGACAGCAGTGGTGTCATGAGATGTCCTTCCTGGTCCACGAGAGCTAGACTTTTGAACACTTGTGTCAGATGCTGTATTATTTTCTCTTCTTTCCCTAAGTGTTAGACACCACTTCTTGCTCAGTGTGTGTCTCACCAGCTCCCCTCCCCTTTCTCATTTTTTTTTTTAAATAGCTATTATACAGGGAAATGAAATAACTAAAACTGTTCAAAGTATGTCTAAAATAAGAGTAAGTCATTGGTGAGTATACTTTCTTAGGAGTAAAATACATCAGTTGAGATCAGTTCAGTCGCTCAGTCATGTCTGACTCTTTGTGACCCCCATGGACTGTAGCACACCAGGCTTCCCTGTCCATCAGCAACTCCTGGAGGTGACTCAAACTCATGTCCATCGAGTCAGTGAGGCCATCCAACTACCTGATCCTCTGTCGTCCCCTTCTCCTCCTGCTTTCAATCTTTCCCAGCATCAGGGTCTTTTCTAACGAGTTAGTTCTTCATGTCAGGTGGCCAAAGTATTGGAGCTTCAGCTTCAGCATCAGTCCTTCCAATGAATATTCAGGACTGATTTCTTTTAGGATTGACTGGTTTGATCTCTTTCCATTCCAAGGGACTCTCAAGAGTCTCTACAGCACCACAGTTCAAAAGTGTCAATTCTTTGGCACTCAGCTTTCCTTATGGTGCAACTCTCACATCCATACATGACTACTGGAAACACCGTAGCAGATGACTTATTTTACACATCTTAGTGCCTCTGGGTTCTGTTTTGGGTCTTATTTACCCCAATTTTCCATCCTCAGTTGAATTTCATATATGAATTGAGTTAAAAAGTTTCTCTATCTGTATGAACTCTTCTTGTAAGATGTCTTACATATCCATGAGCTCAATTGGTAGGTATTAGTTAGTGTTATTTTTTAAAACAAATGATATGGATAAGACTTGTCTTCGAGTATTTAAGACACGAACAGGAAAATATGAGGATTTAAAGGTAACATTTCCTAAGTACTAGCAACAATATACCACTTGGGTATGCAGTGGATTTTTCAGTATTATAAAGACTTAGTTTTTGATCAGAACTGTCTAAGTGTTGTAGTCTTCATTAAGCATCTGATTGATGGCCAAATTTGCATCTTTATGTTGCTAAATGTATAAAATACTTCAAATTTATAGTGACTTAAACTTAAATTAGGATTTGGGGTAAACGCTTCACCAGGTTCCTCTATAAATAGCTGACAGTTCAATTCAGTTCAGTCACTTAGTTGTGTCCGACTCTTTGTGACCCCATGAACCACAGCACGCCAGGTCTCCCTGTCCATCACCAACTCCCAGAGTCTACCCAAACCCATTTCCATTGAGTCGGTGATGCCAGCCAACCATCTCATCCTCTATCCCCTTCTCCTCCTGCCCTCAATCTTTCCCAGCATCAGGGTTATTTCCAATGAGTCAGCTCTTTGCATCAGGTGGCCAAAGTATTGGAGTTTCAGCTTCAGCATCAGTCCTTCCAATGAACAGCCAGGACTGATCTCCTTTAGGATGGACTGGTTGGATCTCCTTGCAGCCCAAGTGACTCTCAGGAGTCTTCTCCAACACCACAGTTCAAAAGCATCAATTTTTCGGTGCTCAGCTTTCTTTATAGTCCAACTCTCACATCCATACATGACCACTGGAAAAACCATAGCCTTGACTAGACGGACCTCTGTTGGCAAAGTAATGTCTGCTTTTTAATATGTTGTCTAGGTTGGTCATAACTTTCCTTCCAAGGAGTAAGCATCTTTTAATTTCATGGCTGCAATCACCATCTGCACTGATCTTGGAGCCCAGAAAAATAAAGCCAGCCACTGTTTCCACCATTTCCCCATCTACTTGCCACGAGACAATTGTTTTAAAAATGAATCTATCACTTGTGGTCAGCTGTATAATAGCAAAGTGAATCTCCCTTACTAGGAAATATAGCAAGCCATTGTCTAAAATAAAGAATGAGGGGATTCTCAGTGACACTGATAACATATGCACTCGATATAGAGCTGCTATTAATGTTTTTTTCTCATTGTTTGGACTCTAGGCAATGCTATGGAGGTAATAATGGCATTTTCGTAGATGCTGGCATGTGTTCAGAGAAGACTTTCACAATATGTAGAAATCACAACTTTTACCATTAGTTTAAAGTAGGGGATCTGATCTTGTCTGCTCTAAGTCACATAATTCTCATTTTATGTTAATAGAAGTTATACCTAATTATCAAGGGGAGAGTAGATTTCTAAATTATAGTCTCTTCCAGAAGAGTTATGAGTATAACCTCCATTAACACTAGGGAATATTAAGAAGGCAACTCTTTGAATGTTGAGATAAAAATATGTCCCTCTAGTGGAGGGTTATATTTTATCCATAACTGAGTAATTTTGACTCAAGTGACCTATATTGAGAAATAGATTTAATAGTGGAAAGACTGTGGATTGATGGATCCCTGCCAGGCAGAAACAGAAAGTTCAGAGCATTAACAGTGAGTGGAGGAATATAGGACATGATGTTATTCCCAAAATTATCAGGAAGAGAAAATAGAGGGGAAAAAATAGTGTGAACTCTTGCCCACCCCCACCTCCCTGGATGTTCAAGTTAATGTTTCCTCAGATGGAGTTTTGTATCAGATATCCCTTTTGAAATGGTGAGTGTTTTATAGGCTCTTATCGAATCAGAAATAAACCAAAAGCATTTGTTTATTTTTGTAGCAGTCTGTGCCTTCAGTATGCAATTCTCTGAAGCCCATTTGCTGATGTTCTAGGAAAATTTGCTGCCTCATCTGTGATAAAACCAGCATACACAATCATCTTCCAATTTAAAGTTCAGATAGGAATGTTTTCTAGTCTTCAGAGCAGTCTAAAAGTCTCTCTCTAAAATAAGAATTGCTTCTTCATGGAAGGAAGTCTGGGGAGTAAGTTACGTTGGTTCTTTCTGTTCCTTCCTTCGTCTCTCCTTTTCCACTCCTACCCTCATCCTGCTCCCTTCTGCCTTCCTCCATCCTTTCTTCTTTCTTTCCTCTCCCCTCTTCCTCCTTCCCCTCCCTTTTTTCACCTTCCTTGCTCTTTCTTCCTCCCACATTAGTTCCTGTAACACTGCTGAAAAAATCTGTCCCAGATTTTAACTTTGAGATTTTTATATACTCAGAATTTAATCTGATTATTTAGGAAAGACTTGCAGATTCAATTTACTGTAATGACTTGTTACTGTTTTATTGACCTGATGTCTTTAGGACTTAGCTAGCATCATCTGACAGAGAAGACAATGGCACCCCACTCCAGTACTCTTGCCTGGAAAATCCCATGGACGGAGGAGCCTGGTAGGCTGCGGTCCATGGGGTCGCTAAGAGTCTGACATGACTGAGCGACTTCACTTTTACTTTTCACTTTCACGCATTGGAGAAGGAAATGGCAACCCACTCCAGTGTTCTTGCCTGGAGAATCCCAGGGAAGGGGGAGCCTGGTGGGCTGCCGTCTATGAGATCACACAGAGTTGGACATGACTGAAGTGACTTAGCAGCAGCATCATCTGAAGTGGGTGGTAAAAGGAAAACCAACAAATAAAAAAACCCAAACAACCTGTATTTCTTCACTATGTAATGTGTATGCTTCGTTGCTCAGTCATATCTCACTCTTTGCAACTCTTTGGATGTAGCCCACTAGGCTCTTCTGCCCATGAAAATTTTCAGACAAGAATACTGGAGTGAGTTGCCATTTCCTCTTCCAGGGGATCTTCTTGACCCAGGTATCGAACCCGAGTCTCCTGAATTCCGGGTGGATTCTTTACCACTGAGCCATTGGGGAAGCCCTTCAATATATAATACAGGCTGAAAACTGTTTCAAAAGTTGTGGAATTGTATCACTGTTTTGTTTTTGTTTTTTCTTTCTGTCTTAGGTGCTTAAGGGAATTTAGATGTGTGTGTGATGCATTAAACTATTTTTAAGGCTAGTTTCAAGAAGAGCAATCATTAAGCCCACAAACATCACTCTGAAAGATGCGGATTCCTTAGCTGTATAACTTAGCTTCTGAGTGGGCATGGTTTTTGATCTTTGAACTGAGAGTTTGTATCGGCACAATCACTTCCTGAACGATCTAATTATTTCCAGGCTTTGGTCTATAAATCAGCCATTTTGACATTCAGTAGCACAGCTGCCTTCCTTAGAATATAAGGATATAGATTGATTTCTCACATAAGCGTTCTGAGAAAACATAAGACTTGCTAGTATCATTAAAGCAATAAAATGTTTTTAAAGAATTCTATGCTTAAAAGAATTTGATCCAAGTTGAAACTCAATCTGTTCTGCCCTTGAGGCTGATTTTATTAATATCAGTGGTTTTATTGAATATTTATTTATTAAAATCAGTGCTGGGCTCAACACATAGTATACGTTCATTAAATGTTCATTTATAGGCGAGGGGAGGAATGATCTCTAGGACCACCAGTTTCCCACGTGTAGAAACAAGGACTGGCCTAGTTCAGGTCCCTTTCAGATCCATAGCCCCATGACTCTGAATCTTAAACACACACTTCATGAACCATGAACTGGTGATAAACTAGTCAAGCCTTGGATTCTGGCAAGTGAAAGTGTTATTTGCTTGGTCATGTCTAACTCTTTGAGACCCCATGGACTGTAACCCACTAGGCTCCTTTGTCCATGGAATTCTCCAGGCAAGAATACTGGAGTGGGTTGTCATTCCCTTCTTCAGGGATCTTCCTGATCCAGGGATGGCCAACTTTCTGGAAATCATACCCTGTCTTTTTCTTCGGTGAAAGGAATAAAAATGTGAAAGTTGAGTAAAAAATTTGAAGTGTTTAGCAGTCTTCCAGATGCTGGCAGATTTGTCATGACACTCACCCCTGAGCATTAACATCTGTATCCCTTGACTTGTCTTGTTGAAGGTTCCGCCTTAAAATCTGTCTATATGGATATGATGTGATTGCTAAGATAAACTAAAATGCAAAGGAGCAAGAAGGGGAGCAAGTCTACATGTGTATGCATAAATATATATGCATGTAATTTATATATACACATATATGTAATGCATATATACGCATAAAAATGTATCTATGATGCATAGATTAATACATTATGTATACAAACATTCAGTATCTCTGAAGAGATGCATAGGAATTGGCATGAGATTGCCTTTAGAATGAGACAGAGAGAAGAAGACAAATTTAATTTTCACTTTATGTACCTATTTAAATTTAAAAACAAGTTTGAAAGTAACTTCTCTTATGTAACTATTCTGGGGCAAAGCTGATATTAAAGCTTATCTCTTCAATTAGATGTCTCCTAATTATACATCAATAGTAAGGTGCTTAGCCCAATATCTTGACAAAAATCTCTTGTACATATGTTGATTAAATAGCTTTTTAATAATATGATAGATAGAAAATGACCAGATCACTGTTAGTTAGTCTAAGCATTGGCTTTGTCACTGTAGATCTACAGGAGTTCCATTGAAAAAGAAATGTAGATGGTTCCAATGCAAGTTGAGGCATTTTTGTAAAACCACCATCTAGATCTGTGTGTATGAATGTGTCATTGGAGTCTGAACATACTATATAATGTATATGAATACTAAGTTGTAGTTGAAGAAGAAAATTTTAAAGAATTGATGAAAAAATTCATAGTTTGTGTCAGTTAGGTACAGTTGAGTAAAGAATCACCCCAAATGTGATAACTTAAAGTAGCGAGCATTTATTTGGTTTATGACTCTGCTGGGCTGTCCTGGTGTGGGCTGGTCCCCGTCATGCATGTGTGGCCATTTGGGAATGACCATGAAACCTGCAGACTGACTCTGCCTATTAGTTTGGGTTCTCACGCCTGTCCGGGATCAGTTAGGCTGACTGGCCCGTGGCTCACATTGTCTTCCCAACTCTTGCAGGCTAGTCTGAGGTTGTTCCATGACCAAGGCAAAGTACAAAGTGATGCTCACGTGACCTCTTGAGGCCCGGGTCTAGAATGGGCATTATGCCCTCTTTACTGCATTCTCTTGGCCAAGCACTCCACAAGCCAGCCTAGATCCAAGGGGCTGGAAAGTAGACTCTGTCTCGTGATGGAGGGCCTTCAAAGCCATTTTCTAACAGAAGGGGTCCTGGAAAGGAAACCCCTTTTGCCACATGGTCTTGAAGCTTTATGGCAAGGACCCTAATTTGGGTAAAAGGAATATATTTAAATTTAAAAATTTAATTTTCCAAGTAGTTTTAAAAAAGAGTAATTTTAATATTTTGGGAGGAATATATCATAGTAATTCCATCTGTTTTATTTGTTTTCATATTTTTGTACCACAATAATAATAGTTATAATTTACTGAGAACTCCTAACATGCTGGATGCTATCAACTCACGAGTTAATTTGTATACATTTATCTCTCAGGTTTACTGCTGTAATGTAAGGTCTCATTCCAGTTTCTTTATTATAAACTAAGTTTCATCAGTTGACTAACAGTGGCAGACGAGGCCATTGATCTAGATCTGTGTGGCTATAAAATTAAGGCCTTTTCTTCGCACAGTGGAGTTCCATATCTGGAATTAATTTTTGTGACTTCAACTGTGGATGTGCCATGGAAGGTCCAGATATGTGGATTGGGAGAGAACGAACGAGAAAGTGATTTAAATATTATGGATAATCTAGCCAGCCATTTTACCCAATAAATATGTGTCCTACTGGAATCCTGATTTGAGAGCTATAAACCTACTGTTGGTTTCCCTGATAGCTCAGTTGGTAAAGAATCCACCTGCAATGCAGGAGACCCTGGTTCAGTTCCTGGGTCAGGAAGATCCAGAGAAGGGATAGGCTACCCAATCCAGTATTCTTGGGGTTCCCTTGTGGCTCAGCTGGTAAAGAATCTGCCTGCAATGCAGGAGACCTGGGTTTGTTCCCTGGGTTAGGAAGATCCCCTGGGAAAGGGAAAGGCTACCCACTCTAGTATTTTGGCTTGGAGAATTCCGTGGACTGTATAGTCCATGGGTCACAAAGAGTCGAGCACAGTTGAGAGACTTTCACTTTCACTTTCAAACCTACTTTAGCACAGGTTATTACAGCTCCAGGTGCCTCTTAGGTGGATGTGATTTTGATATTTTTGTTTCTTTTTAGGAATGTGGCTCTAAATGTAAGACAGCTCCTTTATCTTATAGTCAATCAGAGGGAAAAATGATCAAATTAGTGTTAGAGGAAAAAAAAAAGTCATCTTGCAGGGTTGTGAGTTGTAATGCAATCTTTGGTCTGTCACATTATTGGAGAATTTTCAAGGGTAATTTAGACTGTGTGTGTGTGTGTGTGTGTTTTAATCACTCAGTCATGTCTTTGCAACACCATGGACAGTAGCCCACCAGGCTCCTCTGTCTATGGAATTTTCCAGGTGAGAATACTAGAGTGGGTAGACATTCCCTTCTCAAGGGGATCCTCCCGACCCAGGGATCAAACCTGTGTCTCCTGCATTGCAGGCAGATTCTTCACTGTCTGAGCCTCCAGGAAAGTCCTAATTTCAACTCTACATACCCTTTGTTTTAAGAGCAAAGTTCTGATCTTAATCCACAGTAATATGCAAATTCAGTTAACTCTGCTATATAGTATTTTCTAGAGAAATAAATTTTAATGCTTGTATAATAAAATGCTTTTTGAAGTGGGGTACAAAATATTTATTCTGCATTCTTCAGATGTGTTAATATAGTTAAGCCTATCAGAAAAATAAGTGGCATAACTACGACAATGCTACTGTAATGCTACAAAAACACTACTCCATCCATTTTGTGGAAGAACTAGATTTTGCATCACGTTTTATGAATGTATCACTAGTTAATTTGTAAAGAATATTCTGCAAGTAAGAAGATAGTCTTGTTATTAAGTACACTTAGTTGTTTAAAATTAACATAAACAGTGTATAAACTGAAGTAAGCAAATGAAATTATTTTGTCACAAGCATTTATAAAGAGACATGCACATAGAAGTGTACAGTTAAATACATCTTCACAAGTTGTATACACCTGTGTGAGCAGCACTCAAAAAGAAGCCCACTAGAAGCCCCCTCATGCTTTTGTACATATATGATTCCCCCAATGCCCAGAGTAATCACTATTCTGACTTTTGACAGGATAGATTAATTTTGTCTACATTGTACTTATATAATGGGATCAATGGTCTACATCTTTTTGTTTGTCTGACGTTTATTCAACACTGAATTGGCAAATTGGTCTGTGAGACTGCATGATATTTGGATGATTCATCCTCACTGATGATGAGTGAATATACTGCTATGAATCCATTCCAGAGACATGAACATTTGAGTAGTTTCCAGTTTGGGGCTATTAAAAAATCCTGGTCTGAATATTAAAATATTCAGATACATATCTTTTATGGACATGCACACATTTCTGTTGTGAATATACCCAGGAGTAGAAATTTTCAGTCATGGACCATTCATGTTTTCATCTTTTTTCCATTGACTTTTTTTTAGCCAGTAGTTACCTTACCTAAAATACAGTAAGATTGAAGTTTTGTATATATATTATTAGAGAGAAGATATTATTTTTCAGAATTATACTGAAACTCACCTTCATAAAAATAGAACACAGAAAAATTATAAATTTAAGTTAAAAGTAATGATAGTTGGTTTGTGTTATTTTTTTTTTAATCTCCCTAATCAAACTGTTAGGAATGACTAGCCCACACTGTATATTCATTTAAAAAGCAAAATTTTAATATAACAATCTTTTTCCCTTGGAGTTTTCTTTCCTAAGTATGATCAAGGCCTAATTAAAGTTAGAAAATAGTCTTTTCAAAGCAGTCTTTTGCATTACAATCCTAAGACAATTCTATGTAGAAGAAATACCTGTGGCTACCTTTTCTCAGCATATGCTTAAGTTAAAGAAGAAGCCCATGGATACATGAAAGTTCCCCTTTTGCATCTCAAAATAGTAAATCTCTAGACAGCATATGATTTTTGGAGAATTACATTTTCACTAGTTTTTGATTAGGAAACTATGACTTTATTATAAAGTCAATAATAGCATTTTTGTGAGTTGCTCAATAAATTATAAATAGATAAGAAAAAGTTAAAATCATATAAATTATTGGAAGACAGTATTACTCTACAAATGCAATGGTGGCAGGATTTTAAAAGTTGGAGTTTCTTAGTTTAAATGTTGTGCTGCAAAAGGCTTTATAAATCAAAGATATAGTCATTTTCAAATGATATTATTTTGATTTGATTTTAGGCATTGGTTCATTTATAGTAACCTTAGTGGAAACATCACAAGAAACATTGATTCATGTACAGTTAGCCACTAATTATTTAAATTATTATTTAAAATAAGACATATGAAAAAAGGCTGTTCATATTTATTTACAGGTCATGACTTTTCTGAACGATATTCTCATCTTATGGGTAAATAGTAATTGGCGTGGGCCAAGTATCTTTTAAACATGTAAACCACATTTGGGGGACTGCAAAAAAAAAAAATCCCTAAAGCATATTACTCAGCCATAAAAATGAGTGAAATACTTCTATTTGCAGCAATGTGTATGGTCTTAGAGAATGGTATATTTAGTGAAGTCAGACAAATATTATATAACATCACTTTTACATGGAAACTGAAAAAAAAAAACCTCTATACAAAGTAGAAACAGACTCATACATAGAGAACAAACTATGCTTACTGAAGGGGAAAAGCAAGGGCAGAAGAATAAATTGGGAACTTGGAACTAACAGATACAAGCTACTATATATAAAGTAGATAAGCAGTAAGGCTTTACTGTATAGCACAAGGAACTATATTCCATATCTTATAATAACCTATAATAGAAAATCATCTGAAGAAAATATATAACTGAATCTCTTTGTTGTATACCTAAAACTAACACAATATTATAAATAAAATATACTTCAATTAAAAAATACACATTCACCAATAACATGGAAAACACTAACATCTATAAAGAAAAGGAAGTATTAAATGTAACATTTCCTAGTCATTACCATATTAACACTTTTAGCATCCTACCTGGTGTATGAATGCCTAATGAGTGATAGCAAAAAAAATTTAAAAATGAAACGAAACAAAAACAATGGTAAGTGCTGTTATTAGCTCCAGCTATCAAGGAACCCTATTTTACAAATAAAGATGTTAAAACTCAAAAAAATTAGAATAAATAACTTGTCAAGTCAGATAGCTAATAGTCTTCAGATGTAGGATTCAAATGATCCTACATGGATCATTGGACATATCATCTTTTAAGCTATCTAGATTTACAGTCAAAGGAACTTAGTGAAGGCAAACTTATCAGCATAAACAGGGAAAGGGATTGTGATGAAAATATGAAGGTGTCCTAGAAGAAGTGACATCAGAAAAAGTATTCACAGTAGAAGAGCTCTTGGAGATATTTCATGACATTGAAACTCAAGGATAAAATGTTGGAAGGTGATTTGTACTTAGAAAGGGCTATGACAATTTTCCAAGGCAAGAAAAGATGCTGGCTGGGTATCATAAGTCCTGTGATGTAAAAGAAGAAGGCAAGCAGAGTTTAAACTACCCTTGCTATGATTTTTTTTTTTAAACAAAGAAATAAAACACCTTGTCTTACTCAGCTTGGAATGCCATAGCAAAATACCACAGACCGGGTGATTTTTTAAAAAGCAGAAATTTATTTTTCACAGTTCTGGAGGCCAAGAAGTCCAAGAACAGGTGCTGGCAGGGTAGATTTCATTCTGATGCATCTTTTCTTGCTTGGCTGGTGGCGGTGATCTCGTTGTATGCTTCCATGCTTGTTTGTGTGCTTGCACACAAGGAGAGAGATAGAGATCTTCCTCTTTCTCTTCTTATAAGGCCATTAATCTTAATAATCTTAATAGATTAGGGACCTACCTAAGTTATCCATCTTAAGAATGGGGACACATTTATCCATCCACTTCTAGTCCCCAAGGTCAGAAGTAGCCCCATGGACATTAAGTACCTCACAGGTTCAGGAATTAACCATCTTCTTGTAGGTACCCCATGCCATGACTTACATAAATTCTGGAGAAAGAAGAAAGAGATATGTGAAGACTGGCAAAAATTTCACATTGAAAAAAATCTTGAGGCTATTTCATGACATTGAAAGTACAAAGAATAAAATATTGGAAGCTGATCCAACTTTCAAAAGGAGTGAGTTACTGTGAGGTTGCACCAGCACCAAGTTGATCAAAACCTGGAAGAAAACCATCTTGACATTAGTAGGTAGAGTGAATGATGGGACAGGCGGATGAAAAGTGCTGTAGTATGAAATATTTAAAGAAATAAAAGGTAGAATAAAAATGAGCATCCAACTTTTGAAAGTTGTCAAAAATAAGCAGATATTTGACAAGTGAAGATCTATTTTTATATCCAGTATAGCTCGCTCTTTGATATTAGAACTGTGCTAGAAAATAAACATTTGTGATTCATGTATGGAAATGTATACAGAAAAAAATTAATGCAAAGATTATTAGGCATAAAAAGTCATTAAATAAAAATAAAAATCTCAATTCACTAGGAAAATGGAATAATTCTCAACATGTATCCACTACACAAAATAGCTTCAAAAAATATAAAGCCAAAGTTGTTAGAATCACAGAGACAGTGTAATATCACATTAGGATATTTCTATAGCATTCTCATTTATGAAAGGGCTGGCACATGTGCATCATATTAGATATTTATTTTATTAATCTTTTCAATTTTACTAGTTCCTTGAAGACAATTGAGTCTGACTCTTTGGCATACAACATGAAATTATGTTATAAAATTTCCATGTTCACTAAGAAGAATGTGTCCCATTTACTTGTTAGCCATAATGTTTAGTGTGTATTTTCTAGAGAGTCAGGCTTATTAATTGTCTCCCTGAAATCTTTTATAAATTAATAAATTCACTCATTCAAAGAAAGCACCAGAACAAGATGACTTTCTAGGAAAATTCTACAGCACTCTCAAAGAACAAATCATTCCAATTTCATGCAGATTCTTTCACAGAATACAAGAGGAGAGATTACTAAACAATTCCATTGTATGAGCCAAAGTGGAAACAAGAAATGGTTTCATTCATAAGTATAAATGCAAAGATATTAATCAAAATAACAGCAAAATAAAATTTGGCAATATATACAAAAGGTAATGCATCAAAACTGAGTTTATTCCAGGGATTCAGAGGTAAGTTAACATTAAATGTTTCTTCAATGATTTCTTGCCAAAAGCACAGGCAACCAAAGCAAAAGTAGACAAGAGGGATTATATCAAACTAAAAAGTTTCTGCAATGCAAAGGAAACAATAAAATAAAAAGAACCTATGGAATGGAATGCAATCAAATTGCAACCTATGCATTTGTTAAAGGGTTAATATTCCAAAAAATGTAAGAGATTCTTATAAGTCAATGGCAAAAGCAAATAACCTGATTTGAAAATGAATGGGCAAAAGAACAGAACAGACATTTCTGCAAACAAGGCAGACAGATAGGCAATGTATATATAAATGGATGCTCAACGTGGTTGATCATCAGGAACAATGCAAATCAAAACCACAATGAGATATCACCTCATGCCTCTTAGAATGGCTATTGTTTAAAAGACAAAAGATAACAAGTGATGGCAAGGGTGTGGAGAAAAGGTAATCCCTTGCATTGTTAGTGGGAATGTAAATTGGTACGGCTACTTTGGAAAAGAATATGGAGGTTCCTCAAAAAATTAAAAATAGAACTACCGTATGATCCTGCAGTAACACTCCTGGGTGTGTATTGAAACAAAGTAAAATCACTAACGAAGAGACATGCAACCTCATTACAGCATTATTTGTAATAGCTAAGACACAGAAACAACATAAATGTCTATAAACAGATGAACAGATAAAGAAGATGTGGTATATACCCACAATGGAATACTACTTAGCTTTATAAGATAAGGAAATCCTTCCATTTGTGAAAATATGGATAAACCTGGAACACATTATACTAAGTGAAATAAGCTAGACACAGAAGACCAAATACCATAGAATACCACTTACATGAGAAGTTTAAAGTAGTCAAACTAATAGAAACAGAGTAGAATAGTGGTTGCCAGAGGACTGGAGAAAGACAAAACAGGTAAATATTAGTCACAGGACACAAAGTTTTAGTTATGCTAGATGAGTAAATTCTGGAGATCTTGGGAACCACATAGTATCTATAGTTAACAATATTGTATTATATATTTAAAAATTTGCTAAGAATATGGTAAAATGTGTAGTGTTTGGGGGGCTTCCCAGGTGGCACTAGTGGTAAAGAACCCACCTGTCAATGCAGGAGATATAAGAGACACTGTTTCTATCCCTGGGTAGGGAAGACTCCCTGGAGGAGGACATGGAAACCCACTCCAGTGATCTTGCCTGGAGAATCTCATGGACAGAGGAGCCTGGTGGGATACGGTCCATACAGTTGCACAGGGTTGAACACGACTAAAGCGACTTGGTGTGCACATATACACGTAGTGTTTTTCAGTTCAGTTCAGCCTCTCAGTTATGTCTAACTCTTTGTGAACCCACGGACTGTAGCACACCAGGCCTCTCTGTCCATCAACAACTCACGGAGTTTACTTAAACTCATGTCCATTGAGTCGGTGATGCCATCCAACAATCTCATCCTCTGTCGTCCCCTTCTCCTCCTGCCTTCAATCTTTCCCAGCATCAGGGTCTTTTCAAATGAGCCAGGTCTTTGCATCAGGTGGTCAAAGTATTGGAGTTTCAGCTTCAGCATCAATACTTCCAATGAATATTCAGGACTGATTTCCCTTAGGATTGACTGGTAGGATCTCCTTGCAATCCAAGGATTCTCAAGAGTCTTCTCCAACACCACAGTTCAAAAGCATCAATTCTTCTGTGTTCAGCTTTCTTTATAATCCAACTCACACATCCATACATGACTACTGGAAAAACCATACCCTTGACTAGATGGACCTTTGTTGGTAAAATAATGTCTCTGCTTTTTAATATGCTGTCTAGGTTGGTCATAACTTTCCTTCCAAGGACCAAGTGTCTTTTTATTTCATGGGTGCATTCACCATCTGCAGTGATTTTGGAGGCCCAAAAAATAGTCTGTCACTGTTTCCACTGTTTCTCCATCTATTTGCCATGAAGTGATGGGACCAGGTGCCGTGATCTTAGTTTTCTGAATGTTGAGCTTTAAGCCAACTTTTTCATTCTCCTCTTTAATTCTTCTTCACTTCACCCTTACGGGTGGTGTGATTGGCATATCTGAGGTTATTAATATTTCTCCAGGCAATCTTGATTCCAGCTTGGGCTTCATCCAGCCCAGTGTTTCTCATGATGTACTGCATATAAGTTAAATAAGCAGGGTGACAATACACAACCTTGACGTACCCCTTTCCCTATTTGGAACCAGTCTGTTGTTCCATATCCAGTTCTAACTGTTGCTTCCTGACGTGAATACAGATTTCTCAAAAAGCAGGTCAGGTTGTCTGGTATTCCCAACTCTTTAAGAATTTTCCACAGTTAGTTGTGGTCCACACAGTCAAAGGCTTTGGCATAGTCAATAAAGCAATAGTAGATGTTTTTCTGGAACTCTCTTGCTTTTTCAATGATCCAACAGATGTTGGCAACTTGACGTTTGGTTCCTCTGCCTTTTCTTAAAACCAACTTGAACATCTGCAAGTTCACGGTTTATGTACTGTTGAAGACTGGCTTGGAGAATTGTGAGCATTACTTTACTAGCATGTGAGATGAGTGCAATTGTATGGTAGTTTCAGCATTGTTTGGCATTGCCTTCCCTTGGGATTGGAATGAAAACTGAACTTTTCCAGTCCTGTGGCCACTACTGAGCTTTCCAAATTTGCTGGCATGTCGAGTGCAACACTTTCACAGTATCATCTTTTAGGATTTGAAATAGCTCAACTGGAATTCCATCACCTCCACTAGCTTTGTTCATGGTGATGCTTCCTAAGGCCCACTTGGCTTCACATTCCAGGATGTCTGGTTCTAGGAGAGTGATCACACCATCGTGGTTATCTGGGTCTTGAAGATCTTTTTTGTACAGTTCTTCTGTGTATTCTTGCCACCTTTTCTTAATATCTTCTCTCCTGTTAGGTCCATACCATTTCTGTCTTTTATTGAGCCCATCTTTGCATGAAACATTTCCCTTGGTATCTCTAATTTTTTTGAAGAGATCTCTAGTCTTTCCCATTCTATTTTTATCCTCTATTCTTTGCATTGATCCCTGAGGAAGGCTTTCTTATCTCTCGTTGCTTTTCTTTGAAACTCTGCTTTCAAATGTGTATATCTTTCTTTTCCTCCTTTGCTTTTTGCTTCTCTTCTTTTTACAGCTATTTGTAAAGCCTTCTCAGACAGGCATTTTGCGTTTTTTGCATTTCTTTCTTGGGGATGGTCTTGCTCCCTGTCTCCTGTACAGTGTCAGGGACCTCCATCCATATTTCTTCAGGCACTCTGTCTATCAGATCTAATCCCTTGAATCTATTTCTCACTTCTACTGTATAATCATTAGGGATTTTATTTAGGTCATACCTTAACGGTCTAGAGATTTTCCTTACTTTCTTCAATTTCAGTCTGAATTTGGCAATAAGGAGTTCATGATCTGAGCCAGAGTCAGCTCCTGGTCTTGTTTTTGATGACTTTATAGAGCTTCCCCATCTTTGGCTGCAAAGAATATAATCAATCTGATTTTGGTATTGACCATCTGGTGATGTCCATCTGTTGAGTCTTCTCTTGTGTTGTTGGAAGAGGGTGTTTGCTATAACCAGGGTGTTCTCTTGGCAAAACTCTCTTAACCTTTGCCCTGCTTCATTCTGTACTCCAAGGCCAAATTTGCCTGTTACTCCAGGTGTTTCTTGACTTTGTACTTTTGCATTCCAGTCCCCTATAATGAAAAGGACACCTTTTGGGTGTGTTAGTTCTAGGAGGTCTTGTAGGTCTTCATAGAACTCTTTTGTTGACTAGGAGGGCTACTCCATTTCTTCTAAGGAATTCTTGCCCACAGTAGTAAATATAATGGTCATCTGAGGTGAATTCACCCATTCCAGTCCATTTTAGTTCGCTGATTCCTAAAATGTCAATGTTCACTCTTGCCATCTCCTGTTTGATAACTTCCAATTTGCCTTGATTCATGGTCTTAACATTCCAGGTTCCTATGTAGTATTGCTCTTTACAGCATCAGACCTTGCTTCCATCACCAGTCACATCCACAACTGGGTGTTGGTTTTGCTTTGGCTCCGTCTCTTCATTCTTTCTGGAGTTTTTTCTCCACTGATCTCCAGTAGCGTATTTGGTACCTATGACCTGGGGAGTTCATCTTTCAGTGTCCTACCTATTTGCCTTTCGTGCTGTTCATGGGGTTCTCAAGGCAAGAATACTGACGTGGTTTGCCATTTCCTTCTCCAGTGGACCACGTTTTGTCAGAACTCTCTATCATGACTGAGTTAGACAAGGCTGTGGTCCACGTGGTCAGATTGGTTAGTTTTCTGTGATTGTGGTTTTCAGTCTTTCTGCCCTGGAGAAAGATAAGAGGTTTTTGGAAGCTTCCTGATGGGAGAGACTGAGGGGGAAACTGGGTCTTGTTCTGATGGGTAGGGCCATGCTCAGTAAACCTTTAATCCAATTTTCTGTTGATGGGTAGGGCTGTGTTCCCTCCCTGTTATTTATCTGGGGCCAAACCATGGTGGAGGTAATGAAGATAATGACAACCTCCTTCAAAAGGTCCCATGCATGCACTGCTACACTCAGTGCCCCCAACCCTGCAGCAGGCCACCACCGACCCACGCCTCCACTGGAGACTCCTGGACACTCCCGGGCAAGTCTGGGTCAGTCTCTTGTGGCGTCCCTGCTTCTTTCTCCTGGGTCCTGGTGTTCACAAGATTCTATTTGTACCCTCCATGAGTCTATTTCCTAGTCCTGTGTAAGTACTGGCAGCGCTTTGGTGGGGTTATTGGTGACCTCCTCCAAGAGGGCTTATGCCATACCCAGGTCTGCTGCCCCCTGAGCCCCTGCCCCTGCAGCAGTCTCTGCTGACCCTACCTCCACAGGAGATGCTCAAACACAGTCTGTCTCAGTCTCTGTGGGGTCTCTGGGTCCTGGTGCACACAAGGTTTGTTTGAGCCCTCTGAGCGTCTCTGGCAGGAATGTAGTTTCATTCTAAATGTGAATTCGCTCCTCCTACTGTCTTGCCGGGGCTTCTCCTTTGCCCTTGGATGTAGGGTATCTCCTCAAAGTCACTCCAATGTCGTGCAGCTGCCGCTCCAGTACCTACCATCTTGCTGGGGCTTCTCTAGCCTTGGACGTGGTGTATCTCCTCATGGCCACTCCAGCACCACGCAGCCGCTGCTCCAGTGCTGTGTAGCCATGGTGTTTTTACAACACTCAAAATTAATGATAAGTAAAAAGGGTGGGGGAAACTTTTGGAAGTGATGGATTTGTTTATGGCAAGGATTGTCATGGTGGTTTCATGGATGTAGTGTTGTTGTTTAGTTGCTAAGTTGTGTCCAACTCTATGCGACCCCATGGACTGTAGCCCACTGGCCTCCTCTGTCCATGGCATTTCCCAGGCAAGAATACTGGGGTGGGTTGCCATTTCCTTCTCCAGGAGATAGTCTCAACCAAGGGATCATACCTGCATCTCCTACATTGGCAGGCAGATTCTTTACCCCTCAGCCACCAGTATACTTAATGCCAAAAACATTTAGATGTATACTTATGTACAACTTTTTGTGTGTCAGTCATACCTCTCTTGAGTGGCTCTTAAATAAGTTTATTTATATATTTTCCACATTAATGCATTGAAGAATAAAACCCACAAATTTTCAATAGATGTCAAATAAGCTCTTGATATATTCTCATACTCACTTGTGATAAAACTTGAGCAAACAGTGAATAGAAAAGAATTTCTTTAGTCTGTTAAACAGTATGAAAATCTGCAGCAAACATAATTCTTAACACTAAAACAGTAGAAGCATTATATTTAAGACTAGGCATAAGACAAAGATTCCAACTTTTACTGCTACTGTACAACATTGTGCTGGAGACCCAGCAAGCACAGTAAGGAAAGAAAGAGATGCAGAGAGTCTAAGAACTGGAAAGGAAGAAACCAAGCTCCCACTTTTTTTTTTTTTGGCATGTGATTATAAATAAATATATCAGTAATATATATAAATATATAAATAAGCATATATAAATTAGTTAATAGAACATACCAAGGTGGATATAATACTGTCAATCAAAATTTGCAGTTATATATAAGCAAACAATTTTTAAAACACAGTTTTGGAAAGATAATGTTACACTGAGCCACAAAGAATGTACAGTATTTAGGAATAAATTCAACAGTAAGTGTGCAATTATAACACATTATTACTTTATCTGGGGCTTCCCAGATGGCACTAGTGGTAAAGAACCCACCTGTCGATGCAGGAGACATAAGAGATGAAGGTTTGACCTCTGGATCAGGAAGATCCCCTGCAGGAGGGCATGGCAACCCACTTCAGTATTCTTGCCTGGAGAATCCCATGGATAGAGGAGCTTGGTGGGCTCCACAGGATCGCAAAGAGACGGACACCACTGAAGCAACTTAGCATGCATGCATGCATTACTTTATTTTAAAATATAAATAAATTATAATATGTAATCACTTTTATGATAGGAAGGCTTAATATTATAAAAATGTTATTCTTTCAAGTTGACATATAGATTATATAAAAGTCTCAACAGAGTTTTATAAAAGAGCTTTACAAGCTGATTTTAAATTTAAATGGAAAATTAAATGCCTGAGAACAACCAAAGAGACTTCTGAAGAAAAAAAGAAAAGAGAAAGAATGTGAAAGTATTAGCTCTATTAGATAGGAAGAATTACAATACATTTATAATAATCAATAAAGAATAGCATGATAGGCAATTTGACCAATGGAACATACCCAAAAGCCCAAAAGGAAACCCAAACTTATGTGGCATTTTCATATATAATGGAACT
This sequence comes from Cervus canadensis, assembly GCF_019320065.1. NCBI lineage: Eukaryota > Metazoa > Chordata > Mammalia > Artiodactyla > Cervidae > Cervus > Cervus canadensis. The sequence goes on from NC_057407.1 coordinate 26,500,689, forward strand.
TTTGCAAAGTTATGGAGAAAAATGAACCTTTCAATAAATGGTACTGGAAAAATTCATTATTCAAATAAACAAACAAATCAATAAAATGAGATTCCTATCTCATGCCCATAAAGAAAAGTAGTACGTGACGAATTTAAAGCTTAAATGTGAAGGCAAGGATTTACAATTTTAGATAAAAATATGGAGGTTGTTTTTTTTTATAGCTTTAGAATTAAAGAAGTTATAATACAAAAATGGTTGACAATTGTATTAGTTTCTTGTGCTTGCTGTAATAAATTACTACAAACTGGGTGGTTTACAATACAAAAATATATTTCCTCATGGTTTTGAAGACTACAAGGTGCCTCTGTGTTCTGAATGCTTTAGGAAGAATTACTCCTTGACTCTTCCCGGCTTCTGGTCCTCACTGGCAAGCCTTGATCCAGTGACCCTATTTCAGTGTCTCCCTCTATTGTCATGCGATCTCCCCTGTGGCTGTTCTCTCTCTGTGTCCTCATTTCCCTTTTAAAAGACATCAGTAATTGGATTTAGGGCCCACCCTAATCGAGTGTGACTTCATCTTAATGTGATTTGTAAAGACCCTATTTCTAGATAAAGTCTCACTCACAGGTGTTGAGTGGACATGAATTTTGAGTCGGACACTATTCAAGTCAGTACAACTGTGCAGAAAAAGGTTGATAAATCTTTTAACTATTTCCTATAAAGAGAATGAAAAGACAAAGAAGATATCAGTAATATATTTAAAGGGTACTTTTATATGAATGTAATAACTATATAAACAGTGGATATGAATCAATAAGCAAGACAAATAACCTAGTAGGAAAATTGGCCAGGGTCATGGATAAGCAGTTTTCAGGTAGGAAAACATATGTGGTAGATTACCTAAGAAAAATGTGCCAAAATTGCTTAGTAAGCAGGGAAACACAAATTAACATCACAATAAAATATTATTTTACTTTCCCTAAATTATGAGTCTGACAATACCAGGTATTGGTAAGGATGGTGGAATAGCAAAAACCCATACATTAATACTGAAATTGTTCATAGAAGCATTATTTTTAATAGTGTACACATTAGAAGAAACCCAGATAGGATAATTGAAAGATTGTGGTATATTCACTAAATATATTATTATACAATAATAAAAAAATAGATTAACTGTAGTTATACATTACAGCACAGCTGAAGTTTCAATTAAGCAAAATTATTTGACACAGACATATATGATCAACCTGTTTAAAAAAGCAAGAGATTAATAAATATAAAATTCAAGAGAGTGGTTACTTTCAGGGAGGAGGCATAAAGTTGATACAGAGAAAGAGCACACAAAGATGTTGGCAATATTCTAGATTCTGGGTGGTAGATTTCTGTGTTGATTTTATTAGACTTCACAGGGTAGATGCGTGTTATCAATATATACACTTTTTGTGTAGCAAATATCTCATAACATAAACAAAACAAAATTCACATTTAAGTGTCATGGTATGGGAACACAGGTATATCCAACACTTTGAAACTAGTCTCATTTTAATTGCAGTATTGATAGATTAAGGATTTAAGCAGACAATAGAATATACTGGCAAATCCCTGAAGTCCACTGCCGATACAGGAATCCTGGCCCTTCCATTGACTAGCAACAAGATATTGGGAAAGTTTCTTAATTTCTCTTTACTTCCATTTCATTCTCTTTTAAATGAGGAGGAAAATAAGCCTGGTTTTATAGCATTGATGTGAAAATTATTTGAAAGAATAAGGGTAAAGCACTCAGTTGCTTGAACACGTAGGAAGAGCCTAGCGAATATGACTTAAACAGATTGGATCAGAGGTCTGAAATGAGCTCTTGCACGGGTTCCCTGGCACCTGTGACATTGCTCTGAAAAGGCTTTGCCCTACGTAGCTGCTGTCCCCTTTGCCTGGGCTCCAGAATGGGCACACAGGAGCCCAACCCAGGATGAGAAGCCAAGCCCCAGTGGGCCTCGTTCTGAGTCAGGGCTGCCTGAGTTCAACCAACTTGCAGTTAGAGAAACCAAGAATAAACAATTTTTCTTAAGCCTATGAGTCTTAGAGCATTTTGTTTGCAAAAGTAATTAACTGATACATGAACTGCTATTATTGTTATTGGTACTATTAATATTAAAGATTTCAAAGCTAGTTGCTACAGAGTCTGCAAAGGTTGTCTCATTCACATTAGTTGTGCCTAGTCAGGTTGGATTTAGTGCCTTGAAAGACTAAGAATTTTCCGTTTCTATCTCAGGAAGCTGCCAGCCGCATGCATATATTATTCCTGTCGACTTCGTCTTTCCTGTAGCCCCAGAATACATCGGTTTGAGTCAGCTTGGCTGCAGCACTCTGGCATTATCAAAAGGACCTGAGGACGAGTGAGATGTGCTCTGTTTAGCTCAGTTAAAATTATCTATATTATGAACATTGTCCTTTACTGTTAGGGCATCGTTATACAGCCCATAAACTACCCAACACACTGTTTTATTGATCTGCACTGCAACCTGCCTGGTAGCTAGGGTCAAGATCATGTTGCCTCCTGCAGAATGAAGAGCCCTGATCTCAGAACCATTGTAGTGACTTGCCCAAGGCCACAAAACTTGTAAAGGGTAACGCTGGACTGAAATCTGCCACTTCTGATGCCAAGTACTGCCTCTCTTCTAATGTTTCACAGATGCCTTTTAGTACCTCCAATTTTCTTGCTTGAGAATATACACTTTTCTACAGAATGGGTCACCAACAGGTTGGGTCAGTCTCTTATGTCACAATGATGCCATGGGAAGTGTGAACTCTAGGTCTTTGTTGATTCCTCAAACTGTGTTTGGTTAGAAGATCTGGAGATGCGAGTGCAGATGAGACAGGAACAGATCTTTACCTGAAGTAATGTGGACATACCTGAGCTCATTAACTGGCCTGTGCATTAAATGGGACTGTAGAATCAATGCCCAAAGCCCTCTTTTCCTATGCTTATTTAGAAGTTAAGGTATCATGTGACTTGAATTAAATAATGAATTTATCATATTTTCTTTAGGACTTCTGCACAAACAGAAACACAGTAACTGAGGCTTTCCAAGGGATTGCCTCTGCTTAGAACATTATCAGACATCTTTGTGAATTCTTTTAAATAAGGTTGCAATATTTAAAATCATGTCTTATTTTTAAGAAATAAGACTATATAAGAGTTTCTAAAAGTTTCTTGTTTCTGAAAAGAACTGGGTTCTATGATATTTAGCGCAGTAATGAAGACCTGGGCATTTGACTGTCTAAAATACAATCTCAATTCTACCACTTGCTGTTTGTGTAACTTTGGTGTTGGTGGTGGCTTTAGTCGCTAAGTCATGTCTGACTCTTGCCACCCCATAGACTATAGCCCACCAGGGTCCTCTGTCCATGGGATTTCCCATCTAAGAGTACTGGAGTGGGTTGCTATTTCCTTCTCCAGGGGATCTTCACAACCCAGGGACTGAACCTGTGGACCTGCGTCTCCTACACTACAGGCGAATTCTTTACCCCTGAGCTACCAGGGAAGCCCATGTGACTTTGGACAAGTTATTTAAGATCTCTCACCCTCCAATTTCTCATCTATAAAAAGAGACAGCTAATAAGACCTTTATTGTAGATTTTGTGAAGATGAGACAACATAATGTGTAAACAATGCTTAGAAAAATAACTAGCATTAGTGAGTCTTCAGTTCAGTTCAGTTCAGTTGCTCAGTCGTGTCCAACTCTCTGTGACCCCATGGACTGCAGCACTCCAGGCTTCCCTGTCCATCAGCAACTCCCAGACTGAATGGGTCTTCACATGTTAACAATTCATTACAAATTGTTCCTCAACCAGACGTTAGCTGGGCATGACCTTTGGCAAGAGATTTCACCTTTGTCAATCACTTCATCTGAGCAGTATATGGTATGGATTGATTTATCTGAGTATTATGTGTTGGCTCAGAAATTGGACTTGAGTCAGAACTACTTAAGTTTCAGATTCCATGGGCAAGTAACAGGATATCTCAAGGCTCTAGTGCCTTATGTTTTTAATGCTGGAAATAAGAGAATCTACCTCATAGGACTGTTCAGAAGATTAAATGAGAAAATTACCTAGACACATGCCTCACATATGCCAATATTTTTTAAAATGGTAGCAATGCTACAACTATGAGGGAGTTGGAATAAAGAGCTAATGTTCATTATTTTTGTCTTTACTGGTCTGAGAGGGTTGCCCCCAAAAACCTCTAAGAATAATGTATTGGGTTGGCCAAAAATTAGTTTGGGTTTTTCCATAACAGCATAGGGGAAAACCAGAATAAACTTTTTGGCCAATCCAATATTAGAATCAAGCCATTGACAGCTTTGTACTGTTAGTTGCCTATCCCTGGATTGTTGGTCTCTGGGTCCTCTTAGGCATTAGCTTGGCTTGCACTTGGCTTTGGGCCCTCCCTCCCTAAAGGGGCATGTTCGGGATTGAGCCAGAATTCATGCACATGTATTGGGTCCCATAGCTCACAGCCGCTTTCAGTATGTTGCCTAGAACATCCTCTCCTTGAGAGCGTTCTTCTGAGTTGTCATCCACTGGTGGTTGGAGTAGAAGATTCCCCTCAAAAGTCCCTTCCTCCTGAGTTAGATTCTACTTTACTGGCAATTCTTCAATTCCATTTCTGTTCATCCTTTACTCTACTCCAGGTAGGTTCTATCCTCTCTGATCTTTTATCAGTACCTCAAATACTTCTGTCTTTCACTCTAGCCTGTAAAAATCCAGGTCTTTCCACCTTTAAATGTCTGACTAGAAATCTTTCTTCCTTCACAGTTAATCTGAAATTCTCTTTTTTATCTAAATTTATCACATTTAAAAAAATCTAAACTTTCTACCATGGCCTGTAAAGCTCTATCTGTTCTTGTCTGCCTCTCTGATGCCATATCCTGCTTCTCTTCAGTCAAATAAGCCTCTGTCTGTTCCTTTAGGACTTCAAGTTCATTATCACCTTATCACTTTAGCACTTAACTGTTCAACTCTGCCTAGAAAGTTTTCTTCCAAAATATTTCATGGTTGGATTTTTTTTTTTTTTTTTTTGGTCTCAAAGAGGTCTTTCCTGACCATCCAAGAAAAACAAAAGCAAAAAACTTTTCACCGTTATTCCCATCACTCTTGTACAGTGGTTTTCAACTGGGGAGGAATTTGCCTCTCCCCCAGGGGATATGCGGCAATTCCTGGAGATTTTGCTGGTTGTTTTAACTGAGAAGGTGCTATTGGTATCTAGTGAATAGAAGCCAGAGATGCTACTAAATATCCTACAATGCACAGCACCACTCCCATAGTAAAGAATTATTTGACCCAATATGTCAGTAGGCTGAAGTTGTGAAATTGCATCTAGGATTTTTATTTCCTTCAAGGAAGTTGACATTCTTTGAAACTATCTCATTCATTCATTCCTTTCTTAATTTGGTCTGTCTCCTGAATTAGGATGCAGGCTCCATGTGAGCAGGAATCGTGTCTGTCTTGGTCAGTGTTTCATCTCCTGTGTCTACCATGGTGCCCAACACTTGGTAAAAGCTTTAAAAGTTTTAGTTGAATTACTAAATCAACCAGCAAAGAAGTTTCGGCAGAAACTTTTACTCTACGTAGTCCTTAACCACGTTGAGTCATACATGGTGTGTGTTGTATGTGTATCTGTGCGAGGGTTCTTTGTGCATGTCCTTGGATTATGTTGGGCTTCCCAGGTGGCACTAGTGGTAAAAACCTGCCTGTCAATGCAGGAGATAGAAGAGATGCAGGTTTGAACCCTGGGTCGGGAAGATCCCCTGGAGGAGGAAATGGCAACCCACTCCAGTATTCTTGCTTGGAGAATCCCATGGACAGAGGAGTCTGATGAGCTACAGTCCATGGGGTCACACAGAGTTGGACACGACTGAAGTGACTTAGCACAAACACACCTGGATTATATACTTGCTGGCAGGGATATGACCGCACAGTGACTCGCATGATGACATATGATGGCTGAAATGACCTCCTTAGTGGGAAATACCCAATACCTGTATTTTGCTTTTCCTGTGTGTTTAAAGATCTGTGTAGCAATCGTCTGTATTACAGGCTCGTGGTTTTCTTAACTGTGCTCTGCTGAGGGTCCTCTACTCCATGGTGCTTAGTACTTTTAATTCTGATTTTATTTTTAACTACCTCAAATATTAATAAAACCCAATATACACTTTCATAATAACTGTGAACCAGTTTTAAACACTTTGAAATTCCAGGTTCACAAACTCTTTTTTTTGTGCAGATTTTGAACTACCATCCCCATTCTCTGAAACATACACCCTTTTTCTATATGTAGGCAGTGCTTGAAAATCTTGAGAACATGTTATGATTAGGGATTGTTTAACTCTGCAAAGTGTCACTGAATTAAAATTCAGAAGTGCACAATTGTCTGCTCGTTTAAAACCAGGCAGGTAAGAACAAGCTCAATGAAAGGCCGGTGATAGTTCTCTAAGTTCTCTGAGATAGTTAACTAAGTTCTGGCTTAGTTCTCCTAAGGGTAGAGCAGCACACAGTGAGGCGACAGGACTGTGTGTGGTGTGCACTGGCACTCTCCTCTTCTGGAAAGTTTCAGCAGTTTTTTAAGACTGATAGGATGTAGGATTCACTTGTTGTCATGGAATTAGGGTACTATATAATCCCTTTGTTCAAAAGAGAACTGGTGTATCCATGTGACGCTCATTGAAAACTGTGTCTCCATCATTCCCACACTTCTGCAGTCTGTGTACACAGGAGATTAAATTCATTCAAGATCATAGGGACCTGTGGACTTTCCCCTTTCCTCTTGAAAGGAGGTCAGGGAATTCAAGAAGACCATGTAGATATTGAGAATTTCTGATCAAGCTAGCTAATTGCGTTGATTAAATTTTTTATATCTCTAGAAAGTCTTCTTCTGCTTGTACAAAATGCACACCGTTCTTCCATTCTGATGGTGAACTTGCCTATTTTTCATCTTGTACTCAATATTTTCTACTCTATGTATTTTGAAGTTGTGCTTTTAGGTTTATACTAGTTTAGAATTTTGTATCTTAGTGAACTAAGTTCCCTGGTGGCTCAGACTGTAAAGCGTCTGCCTACAATGCAGGAGACCCCTGGGTTGGGATCTCCTGGAGAGGGAAATGGCAACCCACTCCAGTATTCTTGTCTGGAAAATCCCATGGATGGAGGAGCCTGGTGGGCTATAATCAGTCTGTGGGGTCGAAAAGAGTCGGACACGACTGAGCAACTTCACAGTGAACTAAATGCCATTACTATTTATATGAATTATTTTTGTCTTAAAGTCTATGTTGTCTAATATTATTATTTCTATACTCATTTTCTTTTAGTTAATATTTACCTGATAAGTAGAGCTTTCCTGGTGGCTCAATGGATTGGTAAAGAATCCACCTGCTGATGCAGGAGATGTGGGTTTTGTCTCTGGGTCAGGAAGACCCTCTGGAGAAGGAAATGGCAACCCACTACAGTATTCTTGCCTGGAAAACCCCTTGGACAGAGGAGGGGCTGGCTATAGTCCACAGGATTGCAAAGAATCATCTTTCAATTCCTCTAAGTCTTTAAATTTAGATCTATCTTCTGGAAATGGCAGACAGCTGCTGGATTTTTTACAACCTGTATGACAATTCTGTATGTTGTCATCATGTTGACTTACTGTAGTCTTTTCTTCTTTCTTCTCTTTATATTGGTAATGGATTTTTCCTTAGTTCTCCTTTATGACTTTATTAGTTTAAGAGGTCTATGTTGTATGTCCTTTAGTATTACCCAAGCTGTTGTAACATGTCTGCCTATCTTAATGACATCTGAAGTTAATATTTTTATCATACTACAGAATAATATAAGACCTTACAGTAGTTTACTCTAATTATCTCCTCCCAACTTAAATATTGCCATTATCCAGTTTCAGTTTTAATTATTCCCACATTAGACAATATTATTATATTTTATAATGTTAGTTATTTTTAAATTTACTCACATATGTACCAGTATATTTTATCACATTTCTTCTTGCAACTTAGCCTTTCCATGTGACATAATTTTTCTTCTGCTTGATATGCATCCTTTGAGAAGATCCCCTAGAGAAGAAAATGGCAACCCACTCCAATATTCTTTGCCTGGAATATCTCATGGACAGAGAAACTTAGTGGGCTACAGTCCGTGAGGTCTCTAAAGAGTCAGACACGACTGAGTGACTAAACAAGAACAGCAATATCAACACACCCTTTAGCGTATATAAAAGATACTTCGAAAACATACTAAATAGTAGTTGTATAACTTTTACTCAGTGGACACGAACTTGGACAAACTCTGGGAGGTGGTGAGGGACAGGGAAGCCTGGCATGCTGCAGTCCACGTGCTCGCAGAGTCGGACACAACTTGGTGACTGAACAACAACAACAGCTCTTAAACTCCTCTGGTAGTGTGTATGAGCCAGTTCTTGATATCATTAGTGATTAAACTTTAAAACAAAGTTCACCATATTTCCAGTTCAGGGTGCTCTATATTAGAGAGAATGGAAATATCACAGGTGGAAATACTTAAGAAACACAAACACAATGACTACTGTTACCTTGAACTACATGATGTTTTCATATTTCTTGGTTACAATTAATTGATATCAGAAATTTCACGTTGCTTCTCCTCTTATTTATAGTTAGTCATATATAAAGGCACAAACAGATAATGAGAACCAAAGCTTGATAGTAATCTTAAACTAATTCTAAATATTTTAATTGATTACAATTGCTTTTTTATTGATGGACATTAAGAAGAAAATATAAATTTGAACATACAAATAATTTATTTTAATAAGATATCACTTTAGCTTGTTTTACATATTGGGTTTCTGCAAAATATTCCATTTGAGAACACAGTTTTTCTAACTAAACCAAACCAAAGTATGAAGCATGTATCTTGTCCTTAGATATCTAATTCTTAACCTGTTTATTACTCTTTGATATAGAACCTTAAGATTTACTGTTGTTATTAATATTATTTCAAATCAGGGTATTCTCTGCTTCACTTTGACTAACATACACAAAACTTTTGAAGAAACTTCTACAAATATGTGAGTTAATCCAAATTTTTCTCTCATATGCTGTCTCTGACATTTCTCTCACCAAAAATAAAGGGTAATTACAATTTATATCTTTAACTACAGCTTTTCCTAAAATTCTTTAACTAGTTTTTAATGTGCAATCCTGTACTCTTACTTAGAAGAGCATTTTATATTTATGGTAAACCAGTTGAGAATAAACAAGCAACTAAAATAAATACTGTAACTTCTCCCTAACATATGTGAGAAAATGAGAGCTGGAAGACATTGTCTTAGTTGCCCAAGGTCCCCTTGAAGGTAGACTGAGAACCAATGTAGAAACTCTAGTTTGACTTCAAAACTTGTGGGCTTGATCTTGTATTTTGTTTTCCTCGTTAGTTTTATTATTGTTGTTTGTAAAGTAAAGTGGCAACACACAAGCTCTCTACTTTTGGTTAGTCTATAATGAAGGTGAATTGGAAGCATCTTGTCAAATCCAGACTCTAATTGGTGGCAAATGCCAGCAAAGAACAGAGGAGGCAATGGCACCCCACTCCAGTACTCTTGCCTGGAAGATCCCATGGACGGAGGAGCCTGGTAGGCTGCGGTCCATGGGGTCGCTAAGAGTCGGACACGACTGAGCGACTTCGCTTTCACTTTTCACTTTCATGCATTGGAGAAGGAAATGGCAACCCACTCCAGTGTTCTTGCCTGGAGAATCCCAGGGATGGGGGAGCCTGATGGGCTGCCGTCTATGGGGTCACACAGAGTCAGACACGACTGAAGTGACTTAGCAGCAGCAGCAGCCAGAAAAGAAAGGAGATAGTCCAAGATTTATGGTTTGGAGCCTGGGGCTAACACCTCAGAGAGGCTCTTGATCTATTGATCTTATTAGGAATAAACATACAGGGTGAGGAATTAGCTGGGTTATGATGGACAAGATATATAGACACACTTCCATGAGGGACATATAAAGTGATTGAAGGAGCAAATGGACTGTGAAAAATGACTTTTTGCTTCTCAGTTTAGAGACATCAGAGCTTAACTTTTATCTCCTAACAAAAGCGTTAAATGATCAAACAAATTTCAGGATCTTTAACAGACCTGTTATTAATGGATTAAATAACTTTAAAATTAGGTAAAAGAAAATTGAATTAATTTAATTGCTTGCTAATAAAAGAAAAAAATCAACTTCTTCCTTTATTATTAAACTGGTTAAAAAATTATCTTAAGTAATGTATCTGAACTAATATGAAGTCTACTGGCCTTATTGATTTGAACAGCCAGATTTGATATGGAGATGACAAGAATTCTTTGGATCCTTCTAGCTTGAAAAATGATCCTCCAAAAATAAAGAAATCGTTCATTTCTAACTTAAGGTGGTGGCAGGAAGAATGGAAGATGAATACATTTTATTTAAGCCAAAAATATTGTTTCTAGTTTATTGGATCCAGTGAGTCCAATAAAAGATAGTTTGATAAAATTCACATGGAAACTGGCTACTTCTGGTAAGAATGGGTGTGTGTGTGTTAGTCACTCAGTCGTGTCCAACTCTTTGTGACCCCATAAACTGTAGACTGCCAGGCTCCTCTCTCCATGGAATTCTCCATGCAAGAATACTGGAGTGGGTAGCCATTCCCTTCTCCAGGGGATCTTCCACACCCAGTGATCAAACACAGGTCTCCTGAATTGCAGGCAGGTTCTTTACCATCTGAGCTACAAGGAAAGCCCAAGAATGGGTGTAGTGGCTTGCTATTACTGTTATAACAAATTAACACAAACTTGGCGACTTAAAATAATAGAGATTTGTTCTGTAGACCAGAAATCTCACTGGGGTAAAAATCAATGGGTCAGCAGGGCTGGGGTGCTTCTGGAGGCTTTAGCAGCGAATCTCTTTGCTTGCCTTTGCTAACTTCTAGGTCCTGCCTGCATGTCTTTCCTTTTGGCCCCATTCTTCCATCTTGAGGGACAACAGAATAGCATGTTCAAATCTCTCCCTCTGACTTTCACACGTGCTCTATCTTTCTCGTCTCTTTTTTTCCACTCATCAGGACCCTGATGAAACCCGCCTTCCTTACGGAGACACAATTCCTTTGTGCTGTCCCTGTCTTCCCTGTGATCAGCTTTACACACCCCTCTCTTCCCAGCTCTTCAGTGATCAAGTTTTAGTAGTCACGGGTCCTACTCTAAATTACTGTTGTGTTACTTAGATAGCTTATTTGATTCTATTCCACTATTATACTAGAGGCTTTATCCACCAGATTTATCTGAGATCAAGTTCACTCAGTCACCTGTCCTCTTGGGACTTTTGACTAATCCATAAACTTGAAACAATACAAACTTGAAAGCATCAAGTTGGATGCTTCTTCTGCATGATTACTATGTGTCACAACTGGCATTGCTCATTCCATCTTCTCTGTATAATTCTTTCTATGCCCCTCTACTATTCCTAGAGTTCACTATATCCATTTTGCTGTGTGTTCGGTTGTTCACAATGTCTGTGTGTGTACAGACACACACAATATCTGGATGTATACAGATGATATCTGGCTGTGTGAACAGACGTGGTACAGACACACACCTATAATTATATATGATTCATGGGCATAAGTATTTGACAAGAACACACCCACTTAAGAACAGCATCCTTTGTTTGTGCCAGGTATTCGAAAAGTTTGGAAGATGAGTGATATAGAACCAGTTATGATGAAATTATGTAGATAGTTTTCTCAGAAGACATTGGCTGACAGGAATATTCTCTCTGTGTGAAAACCAAACCTTGGTCTCTGGGACTCAGACAAGCCTCACTGTTGAGGCAGATCTTATCACAAGACCATGTGCTGTGCTTAGTCACTCAGTCGTGTCCAACTCTTTGCGACCCCACAGACTGTAGCCCGCCAGGCTTTTCTGTCCATGGGGATACTCCAGGCAAGAACACTGGAGTGGGTTGCTTTGCCCCCCTTCAGGACCTTCCCAACCCAGGGATCAAACCCAGGTCTCCCACACTGCAGGTGGATTCTTTACCATCTGAGCCAACAAATCACTATGGAGTCAGCTTATTGAAAAACTATAGTCCTATATTAAAATGGATTACTACTGGTGGATTAATGGTAGACACTAAATGTTATTTTACCATGCATTTTATCCCTTAATATAAACCATGGTATGAAACAAGGACACCTATAAGTGCTATATTCAGATTTAACAAAAAGTAATTTTTTCCACTGAAGTTTAATAAATAATTTAATAAGTCTCCCACCGGAATCCTATGGAATTCCAAATAAATCAGTAGATTTTCAGTTTAGCTGTTTAGCAGTTGTAATGAATCCTTAATGTCTAACAGCGTCTACTGTTTACATTTGCCTGGGGTCTCTAAAACATTATAAGATGAAATGATTTTTCTGGTCCTTGGTGTATGGCTGTCATAGAATTAAAGTGTTTCATGAATTTCGTATTTGAGCAAATGACTTCCATTCTTCAGTCTCTTGTGGGAAAGGAGAAATAGGTGGGGCTGCATTGAATGACATGCTGTCTTGTCTAGATTGAATTTGTTATGAATTGCATGGTTCTCAATTGTACTCTCATGCATCCTTAAAACAAACCATGAATTCTATGGGACATATTTTGTTCTGTGCTGAACACTAGGAATATATAAATGATGATTTAAAGGCCATGAAACTGAAGCTGGTATAAGGCTGCAAACAGCATGCTAATTTTCTTTAGAAACATAAAAGAGAGCTTGTTTTGAATATCATTAAAAGTTTAATAAGAGTTCCTTTCAAGGCACTATACAAAAGCAACTCCACAGAAAAATAAATATGTACCCATTAGCCTTTGCTAAAATGTACCCAGATTTTCAATTATGCAATGCTTGTAAAGCCAATGATTTCCTCCTTTTAGAATCACTTAAAACAAGTGCTAAGAATTATATTGTTATTTAAATAGGGAACATTCATGTATAAAGAATGGATTTCTGTCTAAACATAAGATATTGCAGAACTAAAACATGATTCTGTTTTAACACTTTGGACAGTTCATTAGGAGGAATCAAAACAACACAGAGAAGCAAATCAGCTGGCTGGTCTCTGGGGAACATTTGGTTTCTATAAACTTTTCTATGAGCTCAGATAACCGAGTTCATTCAGCAAGTCTCCACCAAGGTCCCGTTATGGCTACACTTTGTTCTAAGAACTGGGGTATAATGCTGAACATGTTAGCCAATATCCTGCCAAAGCCTGCTGACACTTACTTTTTATTGGAGTGACAGACAAAACTCAAAAACAAAGTAACATATAATGTAAAGTCAGCTGGTTAACTGTAAGTGCTACTAGGGAAAATAAAGTAAGATCAGGGCCAAAAAATAACTTTTCTCACATATGATTATTATTTGCACGAGAATTTAAAGCAGTTTATACAAATGGAAATGAGTTTGAGCAAGCTCTGGGAGATGGTGAAGGACAGGGAAGCCTGGTGTACTGCGGTCCATGGGGTTGCAAAGAGTCAGACACAACTGAGCGACTGAACAACAATACAAATAAACAAGGCACAGAATAATTGTATAAATATTGGAGGGAGTTAGGTATAATTATATTATAAGGTTAAATTAGATCACACAAATACAGATCTTACAGCCTGGTTTAGGTGCTGCATGTGAGCCATGAATTTGGCACAGAGGACTATTCAAGGAATCCTTAAGATTGTCTAACATCAAAACTTGAGTACTGCCAAGGGGTTAAGGAGAACGTTTTGCTAAAATAGAGACACAGAAAGTTTTTTTTCTGGCATGGATCAAAACTATGCAACAGAGTAGACGATTCTTTGACATCCTTTGATGTCAAGAAAATAATTAAAGGTCAAATTATCTCAGTGTTGTAGTTCATTTTCTCCTCATCTTGCTTTGTATTTTTGTTTGTTTGGTGTGTGTGTGTGTGTATTGTGCAGAAATGTCTCAAGCCCCTCTGAGACTTCAAGGAAAGCTGTGGACCCTGCCCCCAGATTATGTTGTTGTTGTTTAGTCGCTAAGTCATGGTCTGACTCTTTTGCAGTTCCATGGTCTGTAGCCTGCCAGGCTCCTCTCTCCATGGGATTTCCCAAGCAAGAATACTGGAGTGGAGTGGGTTGCCATTTCCTTCTGCAGAGGATCTTCTCAACCCAGGGATTGAACCTGCATCTCCTGTATCACAGGCAGATTCTTTACCACCAAGTCCCTGTCCCCAAATTATATCCACCCCTAATTGGGCACACAGTGTCAAGGAATGTCAAGGAGGTCTGAAGCCCAAGCAAAAATCCAACGATGTCCATTTTCCCTTTATTATAATAGCATGAAAAAGGGAGAAACATACTCACTGTTGTAGGCTCTGATTTTAAAAAAATCACATGCCAATATTCTTTGGCCAGTTATTAACAGAACCATATGCTTTGAAAATTAAGACCTTCTGAGAAAAATTAAGGAACCAAGAAAGACACTGATATCTCTGACCATATGTTAAGCAGGTTGGACAAGCCAGCTTTCATATTGCATCCAAGTCCATCACCATTTATGTCTACATTGTTTGAGTGTCTACTTTTTTCTTTCTATTTTATTCACTGTTATATTTTTAAGCAACATGGAAAGAATTTCTGTGGCAGTGTGTATATCTGCTTGTTGGTATCATTTCATATCCGAGGAAATTAAATTAACTAGGTAACTAATAGAAAAGAATTGAATACAGTTTTAAAAAATCCCTCTATTTGAGCCAAAATTGAAACTCAAATCACAAAAAGGTGTATATCATAAACAGCAAAGAAAATAATACCAATCTGGGTGGATAAATGTCTTAATTGCCAAGAATCACATTGTAACAGTTCAGTTGGCATCATTAAGAGGATTTCAAATTACTGTATCACCTACTGGGACTCATTTAATCATGCCCACATTTGCCCACCTGACCTGCTTAACAAAATTAAATGAAACAGAATAAAAATGCTCATTGTGATATGATATAACTTTACCCATTATTTTTCAGAAGTGCCTTTTCCATTGTCTTTTTTTTTTTTTTTCCATTTTCTTCCCCATGGTATTCAAAACCCGTATTGGAAGCCAAGAAAGCAGAGGGTGGGGAAGTCATTAGTTACCATGAAAGAGAAATAAGGTCTCTGCGTGGGGTACACAAGTCTTTGGCACTCCAGTGGTGGTACTGAGTTAACGAATTGTAAAAACCTGCTTCTGTTCTGAAGACACACAATGGTAATACCCAGCAGGAGAAAAAAAAGGACTTTTTTTTTTTTTTAAAGAACATAATTCCTTTCTAGCATAAATTTCTCTTCAGGTACACTTGCATAAGCACTTGTTTTATATGAGTGGATCTTTTGATATACAATAGGTGTGTTTCATGACAATTCAATACCCATGAGACATTTCTAACTTGATTCCTATTTTCCCAGAGAAGTTGACTAGATGTTGAGAAAACTTTTTACTTGTGACTTGCTAGTGTGCTGATCATTGCTTAAGATCAGAAACCATAATTAAATAAATATATCCTTAACAACTGCTGGCTTGAGAACATTCTCTAGGGTTATCACATATGAGGCAGCAAATCAATGCCTGAGATTCATGATATCATCCCTGATGACTTTTGATTTGGGCCTTTTTTGGGGGAAAGAGGCATGTTTTTGAACCATGGTTAGTTTTCTGTTCCTGTGGCATATTAAACCACTATGACTCAATTTCCCTAATCATTAGTTTGCTTATCGTTGAAAAATGGAATAAATGTAGTGCCTATGGCATAAAGTTGTAGTCAGAATTACATACATCAATGCTTGTGAAACACATAGAACTCACATAGGCACACAGGCAGCACCCAATGGAACTGGCAGTCATGATATAAGGGTACCAGGTTTTCTCTCTTGTTCGGCATATTCATAGTTTCTATTTATATCCCACTTCATTTCTAGATGCTCTAAAGGGTGACATCCTATCTTTTTGGTGTGGTCCAATCTTGTATACTTAATTTAAAAGTGTGAAAGTGTTAGTCCCTCAGTCCTGTCCGACTCTGCAAAAACCCCATGGACTGTAGCCCACCAGGCTCCTCCATTCATGGAATTCTCCAGGCAAGAATACGGGAGTGGGTAGCCATTCCCTTCTCCAGGGAATTCTCCTGACCCAGGGAACATCTATACACATCTTAGGGAACCTGTAATTTGATGGGTGAGTCCTACCTCAAGTGCCCCCAAGTATCTCTCTGCTGTTCTGCTTCAAGACTTTTCCTAAAGCCATGAACAGTTATTACATACAAGAAAGATAAAACCCACAGTAAATCTCAACTATTAGAGACTAAGAATCTATAAATGGATCAGACACTTTGGTTTTTGGTGGCAGCATTCTGAGACATTTCTACCTTGTTCTCAGAGGCCCCCCAGTAGGAATAAACCCAGATGCTTACAACCATCATCAATTCAACATTACAGCTTAATTGGATTTTTCTCCTTTCATACTTCCTGCTTCTGGGATCATCTCTCGAATAAATTCCCAAGACTTTGACTCAGGCGTTTTTGTGGAGGAATCCAACTTCCAATACAGAACATAGCCTATATTTTCACTTGGATGTCACAACTATATTAGTGGAAATTTTCAGATTATTTCTTTTTGTATAATGTAACAGCAAGGAAACAAACTGAAAGAAAACTAATTTTATTTATTTAGAAAATCCATAAACCTATGTACCTTTCCTTGAAATTTTTATGGGCCTCCATGTATTAAATGAATTATCAGTAGATAAAAACTTAGATATTCTAAAGATGCTAACTTCTTTATCTGATTAACAGTTCTCTAAAAGAAACAATCCTATTTATAGTTTTCTGTCTTCACTTGTCTATTTTCTAGGTGTGGTTTTTGGGTAGTCCTTGTGATTTATGACCAGTGATTAAACTCACTTTGAAGCTGGAAATGAATGGAGTCTATGGGGAGATATATCAATACATTTGAGGGAAGAAAAAGAAAGCAAATTTTCATCCTGTGGCCATTTTGATTCACTAGCCAGCCCAGCCATAACTTGTGCTGTTCACCAATTGGCCAATGGAGCTATAGTTCAAATCTCAGTTGGTAAGACACCTTTGCAAAACCTGTTTGTCTTGCCCTATAGGCATTTTTATGGTATCCCGTGTCTATCTTTCTGACTATCAGTTTAACCTCTGGCTATTATGATGCTTTACTTAGCCTTTTCCTTGTAGGGGAAAAGGTTAGTAGTTTTTTTGTTTGTTTTTTTTTTTTTTAAGAGAAAATTAATATGGACTCAGGCTACTGGATCCTTCCCCTTTGGAAACTTAGCTTGCAACAATAACCCCCTGGAGGGATAAATCTTATCCAAAGTGGCTTTCATCATGCAAACCAGTAGCTTTTAGATAGGATTGAACTACCAGAGTTTGGCCTGCACAGTGATGATATTTTAATTTGAATTGGTTGTCAATTTAAAGATCAAGGTGGTATCAACAAAAATGAATATTTTGAGCTTCTGAAATACTGGAAACCGTTATAAACTCACATCTCTATCTCTTTAGTGCTCACAGAGGCTAGAGCATAGTATCAGTGTTCTTCAGTCACATATCACCACAGTCCCTGCATCGGTCTCCATGGTCTCTTCACAGATGCCAGTTCTTGATCCTTGACTCTATTTTCTTGCTCGTCATCTGCTTCACTCAATTATACTACATTCTGGCCCCCAGAAGATTTGAATTTCAGTTTCAGGATTAGAAAGGACACAGATAACATGACTCCCCTTTTTTAAAGTCAAAATAAGTCTAGGATCCAACGGTACAGATTAAATCAGCTAATTCTAGAGCTTGCCAGGGACTGTGGAGTTTGACCCAAACTCCCTTATATTACTGATATGGAAACTAGGAACAGAGAAGTTAATTTCTGCTTTAGCTAATGATACAGTATATCAGCACTGAAGTGGTCTAAATAACACTTTGAAATGCTTCACTTTTTCCCTTGGAATAGAAAGGACATAGCTATGTCTTTATCCAGGATTTTGATTGTTTCAAAATTCACCTTTTTTTTTTTTAAAGTTAAGATATTTATAAAATACAAATTGCAAAGTTGAGAACCTTACAAACAGCCAAGAAATAAAACCATTATGTTTTGAAGCCATCTCAGTAGCTACTGTGAGCTTTACCTTCAAGATGATAAATCCATAAGAAGGTGAGAGAACACAGGAAGTGGAAAAAGAAAGTGTTAATAGAAAGAGGCTATAAAGAGGTTGGATGTATGATTCTAAGTATTACTTTTTTTGGTCATTATTAACCCTAGTAGTTTCTTTCATTCTTCACATTGGAAATTTCTTCCACGGTAAGATTCCGGCTTTATATAAAAAGATAATAGGTATTCTAACCTATTTTAGGACCTTTGTAAAGGTCACTCTGAGAGTGATCTGAGAGCTTTAACAGACATGCTCACTGGAGTCCTCATTAGCTACTGAAACAAAAACTCTTAAAATTCAAAGAATTCTGAGTTGCTGTTAGGATGGAGTAAAGGGACACTTTTTTCTTTCAAAGGCAGTTAAAAAAAAAAAAATCCTCAAGTGATGACCTGCAGGGTGTATTAAGAATTTCCAGACTTGACAGGTGCTTGGTCTCTGAACTGGCTGTGCATGGACATGAATGGAGGGGAAGCTGGTGACATGCAGAGGTCATATAGCTCTTATTAAGTAAGTGCTGTTCTCCAAGAATGCCAGGCTTTCAAGGTATCATGGTAACTCAAATCTCTTATTTATGTATTTGTTTTCTATGAATTAACCCAAATGCTCCTCCCCCCATCCAAATAACACCCAAACAACACATACTGGTCCCTAGGTACTTTTAAACAGGTGCTTCATATGATATAATTTTTATTCTAATAATCATACGATTGGTTTCTTTGCTTCTACCAGTCACCCTTTGGTGACCCTATTCCCCACCCAGCAGGCACAGCAGCCTGCTAAAACAGAAGTCCACCTGTGTCACCCCTCTAATCTAACCCTCGAATAGTTTTTAGCTCACACAGAGCAAAGATCTAAGTTGTTACAATGCCCGATATGTCCTACGACAAGGATTCTCAAAACATGGCCCCTGGGCCAACAATATCAGCATCAGGAACTTGTTAGACACATATATTCTCAGAGCCTACCCCAGACCTACTGAAACACTGAGGGTCCAGGGGTGTGCCCAGCTATCTGTGTTTTAACAGGTCAGCCAAGATTCCCTGGTATTTAGATTCTATTACACTTGGGCCTGAATGCTCTCCCTTTCCTAACCTGACCACAGCCCCTCTGGCCTCCTTGCAGCCACATGAACCTGCTCCGTCCACTCCTACTTGTGAGTCTACTTGCTGTTCCCTCTTCCTCAGGGTAACTGTAAGGGTGCTCCCTCACCAGCTTCAGGTCTTTCCTCAGATGTCATCCCCACAGCCGAGGATTCCTTGCCCACTATATTAATTTCCTATGGCTACTATTATAAAGTACAAAACTATTGAGAAGGCTTGAAAAAAACAGATATTTATTTATTCTCCCAGGGTTCTGGAGGCTACAAGTCTAAGTTAAAGTGTCAGCAGGGCCACATTCCCTCTCAGACGGGTACAATCCCTCCTTGCCTTTTCTTAGTTCTGGTGATGGTCAGAAGTCCTTGGTGTTCCTTGGCTTATAATTGCAATGCTCCAGTCTCTGCTTCTGTAGACACATGATGCTCTCCTTGTGTGTCTAAACGTTATCTTCTGATCAAAAGACAATAGTCATATTGGACTGAGTCCACTCCACTCAAGTATGACTTCCTCTTAACTCATTATATCTGCATAGATTCTGTTTATAAATAAGGTCACATTCTGAGGTCCTGGTGATTAGGACTTGAATTCCTCTTTGGAGGAATACAATTAAACCCTTAATACCCACCCTATTTAACACTGCAGTCCACTGTCAGCACTTCCTATCCCACTTCTTTTCTTTTTCTTTTTCCTTTTGCTGTTTATCACTTCCTCAAACTTCCTGTGTTTTACTTATCTATTTGATTTACTGTCTGGCTCCCTTCTCTGAAATTTAAGTTCCATGATGACAAAATTCTTGTCCTTTCTGTTTTCATTCTCACAATATCCTCAGCTCTTACAACGTACCTGGCACACAGTACCACTCAGTAAATCTATTCTGAATGAATGAAAATGAAATAGCTTAACAAGGCCATTTCACTGTTAAGAAGTCTGATTACCACAAAAACAATCTCTCTCTCTTTTTTTCACTCCCTGAAGGCTAGGCATGCAGAGGATAGTATGAAAGTACCCCCCCACCCCCCAACAGAAACGCTAGTGAAAGTCGCCCAGTCGTTGTCTGACTCTGTGACCCCATGAAATTCTCTAGGCCAGAATACTGGAGTGGGTAGCCTTTCCCTTCTCCAGGGGATCTTCCCAACCCAGGGATTGAACCCAGATCTCCTGCATTGCAGGAATATTCTTTACCAGCTGAGCCACATGAGAAGGCCAAGAAATGCTAAATTCATTCTAAAACTAATGATAAACCCGTAGGTGGACTGGACTTTCTCTCAGGGCAAGAGACCCAAGGGAAGTGCTGGAACTGAGGATCTTATTGGGTTAATAAGCCAGGATCCAGGAAATGGGCTGTTATCAGCAATATAGTTGGTGAAAGCAGAACAGGGAGTAAAAGGCTCCTACACTGGTGTCTCTTGTGTCTGGATCTTGACATTGCTGTTCACTCACTCACTTACTCACTCATTCCTTCAGTCATTCAAGAGGTTCTTGGATACCCAAGTGCTACATTCTGGCTCCAAGCTTGGGATACAAGACTAGGTCTGTGAACTTATGGAACTTGCACTGTATCAGTTCAGTTGCTCAGTCATGTCTGACTCTTTGCGACCCCATGGACTGCAGCACACCAGGCTTCCCTGTCCATCACCAACTCCCAGAGCTTGCTCAAACTCATGTCCATTGAGTTGGTGATGCCATCCAACCATCTTATCCTCTGTTGTCCCCTTCTCCTTCTGCCTTCAATCTTTCCCAGCATCAGGATCTTTTCCAATGAGTCAGTTCTTCACATCAGCTGGCCAAAGTATTGGAGTTTCAGCTTCAGCATCAGTCCTTCCAATGAATATACAGGACTGATTTCCTTTAGGATTGACTGGTTTGATCTTCTTGCAGTCCAAGGGACTCTCAAGAGTCTTCTCTAACACCACAGTTCAAAAGCATCAGTGTGCAAAATGCACTGTATGCATCAAAAATGCACTGTAATGAAGGGATAAAATGTAAGTGAGTGCATGGTTGTACCACAGACACTTTTTTCATGGGACAAGACCTGCTTGAGGTGTCTTGTTATTCACCCCAAAGAAAATCAATTTACTTTCATCTAGTAGGCACAAAATAATATAGGTGCTTTGTAGCCAGGTGGGAATTCACCAGAACAGAGCCTGGATTGGACGGTCAGAGGTAAAGCTGCTGTTGAGCAGGTCTTTTTTTGAGAGTCAGTGCTTAAGCACACCCCTGCATAATGGAATTGAAAGAAAGAGCTGATTAGTGAGGTGGATTAGCAGGTGAGGCCATAAACTTATACCAAAGTTAACATGTCTTCTCTGCCATAAATGAGCAATATAACTTTGGAAAAAGTTGCCTAACCTACCTGAGGCTTCATTTTCTTATCTATAAAATGGCATTAATCTTTCTGTGTCATGAGATGGACACAGCTAAAGAATATAAGCATGTAGCCCAGTGGCTGGTCCATAGCGAGCACTCACTAATCCTATTCAAGGGAAGACACAAATCCAGATGTGGCAGATTTTGAATTTGGTAGCTCTTCGCTTATCTTTAGTGATATCATGGGATAAGAGAGATGGAGCTATGAAAACAATATGAGCCAGAGATTTGAAATATGAAACACCTGCCCATATCAAAAGGTGGACCATTGTGTCAAGAACAGCCAAGAAAATTACAACCTTCTCTTTTAGGAGAGTTTTTACTTTTGACTAGGTATGAATTTGGGGGTGACAAATATAAAGGGAGTTTCACAAAACACTACAGGAAAGTGACTCATAGTATAACACAAGGTTTCATCCTGATATTGCTAAAATTATGCAATATCTCACTTTAGCTGCTGTCTTACAAAAGACAGCAGTGATTTAAAACTGAACAGTAAACTGCACTCTCACCATCTATCTTGAGAGAGGTATAACATGGGCCTGGCTGTCATTCAGATTATTTGGGAAGGAAAACCATAATATGTTTTACCAGCCTCGGATTGAGCACCCTGTACAGAGTTTGAACCAAACTGTTAAAAATGCCTCCTCAAGTTATTTCCAGGGCTTCCATTGTCAATAGAAATGCTTTGACAGTGAAGTTTAGTAAAAGCGTTAGTTGCTCAGCCATTTCCGACTCTTTGTGACCCCATGGGCTGTAGCCCGCCAGGCTCCTCTGTCCGTGGAATTCTCCAGGCAAGAATACTGGAGTGGGTAGCCATTTCCTTCTCCAGGGAATCTTCCCAACCCAGGGATTGAACCTGAGTCTCCTTCATCACAGACAGATTTTTTACTGTCTGAGCCACCAGTGAAATTTAAGTCACTGATAATTCAAATGACTTTATTAGACTATGCTAATGAAAACATTGAAGGTAAGAAGCTCTCTTCCATCCTCTCCTGTCCTACTTTTTTCCCTCAAATTTTCCCCAACTGATCTTTGAAGTATGGCTAGGATGTCGGACTGAGGTAAAAGGGTCATTATTTAACAACCATGGTCTTTGCTAACCATTTGGTGCTTTCAGAAAACTATATCTGTAGCTACAATCCAGTTTAAAGTTGTGAGAATAGATATGTGTGCATACTCAGTTGCTCAGTCATGTCCAACTCTTTGCAACCCCATGAACTATAGCCTGCCAAGCTCCTCTGTTCATGGAATTTTCCAGGTAAGAATACTAGAGTGGGTTGCCATCTCCTCCTCCAGGGGTTTTTCCTGACCCGGGGAGTGAACCTACGTCTCCTCCATCTCCTGCAATGGCCACCTGTGAGAATAATAGCATGTTTTTAAAAATTCTGAACCTAGACAAACAAAATGTCCTTTTTAGAGCAAGGATGTCATCAGTGTTTTAGAGAAGCAGAGAAAAAGAAAAACGCAAGTAGCCGCCATTCTCCTTTGCTGGAATCTCCAACGTGCTGTCAGGATATCAGTTTGCTGGCCCACTTCTGACTAAACATAAAGATCTTTTTTTAAAGGTAAGGTATTTGATATACATTTTTCTATTCTGGAAACATGAGCTGCGGCCTTTTTAGGTCAGATATATAGGTCTACATTATGGATGGCACCCAGTGCCTGCTTTTATAAACTGATTGCTGTTCTGTCCTTGCTTACCCTAGTGCAGAGAAGATGTTCAACCCAAACAGGCATCTTTATGCTAAATGACCTTCCCTCAGCCTTCTTCTCGTTATAACTTCACAACATGTCAGCAGCATTGGATTAAACTAGGTTTAGCATCTATTCAGTAATTCCTTGAGCAGTGGGTTTTCTTATTTAACGCAATACAGGAGAACTCTGCTTTGTTGCCAATACTAGGGGGATGGTTTTATGTAGAGACATAATTTGACTTAGAATATTCCCACTTCTTGTAGCAGTGTGCTGTATTTTAATAGAGTTCCCATATATTATGCAAACGAAATGTTTTACAGACTTGTCACAGATGGCAGTTGGAAGTGACTATTGGACGATCACTCCATACCATCTTCTTCTGAAAAATGATGAGCTTGATTTCTCTCTCTGTGATCCCTAATTTGAGGAGCATAAGCCATAGAATTAACAAAAACATCTGAAGAGTTATGCAGGGGTGGGAAAATACAGTTCTTTGAAGAGAGACTAGGAGAAAATATCTTCCTGTGTGGTTCCTGAAAGACAGAATTTTATGCCTTTACTAATAAGTATTAATTTTTTTCTTTTTAGTAGATATTATGCATTGTGCTGGGAGGAAGGTGAATGGAAAGAAAGAAAAACATATCTGAAAGCTTTGGGGGCTATTTATTTCCTACAGAGTTAAGCACTGCTCATTAGCAAAACTGTAGGTCAAATGTTTCCATCCTACTCATCTCCTTTCAGTCCTTCCAGACCAATTTTGGAACATCCCCTACATGGCATATTTTCTGGAATCCGCTTTCTGCTTCAGGTGCCATTCACCTTTCCCTAGGCCAGCAACTCATAACCATCTAACCGCTATTTCATAAAAAAAGAGCCTTTCATCCATTTTCATTTATCATTCTTTTTTCTAAATCCGGTCACCATTAACATCTCTATGGAGTTTAGCTTATTTATTGAATGAGCCACATTTTGTTTTAGTGAATGCAATTTGGCTGAAAGAAATCCAGTGAAGCTTGTTCAGTAGAAATGAGGATTGTTGAGAGAACACCGAGAAATTTCACAGAAACAGGGGATGGGAAACACTGTAATGCCAGGGCCTTTTGGAGATGGGAGGATCTGGGGGCCTCAAGAGCCACAGAAGCCACCAACTTCCTTCGAATGCTTTGGCGCCTTTCACATGTCCTTAATTTTTTGCCCTGCCACCAACCCATAAATGTTTTATAGTCCTAAATCCAGCTTCCTTGAAGTGGATTGGTTAGCCTGACCTCACCTTTCCCATTTATTTTCCTGGTCAGTGGTCAGCCTATAGTTGATTCTTCCTCAATTTGAGTATCCACCTCTGGTTCAATCAGATGATGTTGGACTGGGCTGTACTAAGGCGAGAGTATGGAGGAAGAGTCATATACACACATGGAGTATCAGAGGCTATGGTCAGAGACTGATAGTTTGAGAAATGGGTGCGAAGTGAAAATCACTCAGTCATGTCCGACTCTCTGTGACCCCATGGACTGTATAGTCCGTGGAATTCTCCAGGACTGAATACTGAAGTGGGTAACCTTTCCCTTCTCTAGGGAATCTTCCCAGCCCAAGGATCGAACCCAGGTCTCTTACATTGCAGGCAGATTCTTTACCAAATGAGCTATCAGGGAAGCTAAACGGGTGTGGCTATATCCATATATGGTCCCACTTATCCTCAGACACCTTTATGGAAAGGGTGAGTTTTGGGAAGATGCTAAAAGGAGGCATGGTGTTTTTCACTTATACTGAGATTATGTTGCATAAGCATTTCTTATTTTGCTCAGAGTTTATTCCAGACAACAATTAGAAAATATTAACAGAAGACTTACATCTGCTGTGTATGTACAAGTGCTCTGTGCACACAAATGCAGTAGGGACAGGAGAGGAATACTATACACTTTTACTGCTGAAAAGGACCTTAGAGATCCTCCAGCCCAACCCACACATTTCACAGATGAAAAAAGCCATACTTATAAAGGTTACATGACTGGCTTAAGGGCATACAGCTATTAAGTGGCAGAAAAGAGACTCAGTTCTCTTAAGTCTTTTTCCAATGAGCTTTATAACCCAGCTCTATGATATTTTTCTCTAGAAAAAAACTCTTTATTAATTGAAACAGGATAAACCATACACTATGTTTGTCATCAGATGGTTTGCTTATTACCTTTCAAACCCTAGCTCAAAGCTCCCCACTCGAAAGGGCCACCTGGACCCTGCCTAATGTTGGTCCCACTCTTTATCCCTAGGATTTCTATTATATCATTATTTTCATAGCTTTTTATTACTAGTCCTAGTTCAATCTTTAATTACCTCGTTCCTTTTTCTCATTTTCTTCCTCTGTGAAAATAGGAGATTCCAGGAAGGTAAAGGTTGTTTCTCTCTGTCATGTTTATATCCTCAGCTCCTGTGATCATGCTCAGCACATAGTAAGCACATATCCATAATTAGTCTGACCTTTGAAAGTTAATAAATATAAATGTTAAAATAATAAAATTTTGGAGGGAGCACGCAGACTCTTTTCTGGTCATTCATACTTCTTAATTATTGAGATCATGCAAATTTTTATATCCCTATGGTATTCTACCTATTTTTCTATGTCATGTCACAATTTCAGGCTAAAACAAAACCAGGAACTTATAGCAAAAGGGACCGGCAACATCTGATTCAGATGTGGCTTTACCTGTGTGGGTGTGTTCTATGTAAACTGTGAGTGCGTTCATGACAGGAGTAACTTGGCTTAGAGATGCTGCACCCCAAATATCCTTTTTGTTTGTGAGTATTCTTGTGACTCTCTGATGGTAAGAACTGTTCATTCTTATTTCTGGCTCTTGGCAGCCTACAGATGCTTCCTGTTAGTGCTCCTGGCAGGTTCCTGGTGGGGCCTGTTGTTTACTGCCCTATCTATCAAGTCCTATTTATTTTTAAAATAAACTTTAAGTATACTGTAAACTCCTTTCACAAACAGATTTTTCCTCCTCTTTTACACTTGACAAGCCTCTAAAAGAAATAGCAACTCTGTCTCATAAATATCTGAATCTGAACCTTTTAGGAAAGAATTATACTTAAAGTACCTCAAGAACAGAGATGATCTCAGTCCAAAATCTTCCCTGCAACTACTAATTCTCTCTCTCAACCTCTCCCTCCCTGCTACTCTTTCTCTCTCTCTTTGAATCCCTTCTTTTTTTTGTATTATCTCATTCCTGTTTCCATACTGCTCTCTCCTCTCCCTAATCATCCCACCCCAGGTTAAATTCACTAGTTGAAACTGTCATTCATATCTTTCTTAAATACAGCTTATATAATGTAAATGTCCTTAGCAAAAAGATGAAAGGGTTTCCTTTTTTGCAAGCTCACCTAATCTAAACATTTTACATCTCTTTCTTGGTCCTTAAAAACCTACTATTCCTTTCATCAGTAAACTCTCCTATTTTCCAGCACAAAGGGAAAATATATTGACACAATACAACATAAAAGAACTTAGAATTTAGATTCATACTGACTCTAGGTTCAATTCAAACATTGCTACTTTATTAACTCTAACTTTGAGAAAGTCTGCTAACTTCTCTTACTGCATTTCCTCATTGGAAAGGTGTTTACCCAATATTTCTTTGGGTAAACATTCCTGGTATTCTCTAAATATTTCCAGCTCTTCTTCTGATCACATTTCACCAGCATTTTTCAATATAGGCATGGCTTTATGGCTTGTTTTTGCTAATGCAATCTGAGTAAAGGTGCTGTATTTCACTTGTGGATAGAAGTTTTTCTAGAGGCAGTATGAGATTTGCTATGGTCCCTACCCTCAGTGAGACAAATATGAAAACATGTGTTGAGAAGGAACCTCCATCATCTTGAGATCTTGGCTGTTAAGACTGAGCACACTCTGCTGCTGATCCACCATGGATGTGCAGCAAGAGATACCAGGTTCATTGTTACTGCAGCAAGACTTGTTCTGTCCTTACTGATGTTTATTGTACAAGATTGAAGGATGAGTGAAAATATATGTATAGCACCCACATAATATGCAGTCAATAAATGGTAGATGTAATCATCAGTAGGATAAGTATCATCTGTGACCATTGCTACTTTGGGTGTATTATTCTGTATTATATTTTTTCCCCATTATATACTATACATATATATTTACTTTTCTAGCCGTTCAATAAATTATGAGCTCTTTGAAAAGTACGAGATACTTCATATTTCCTTATTTAGCCACTGTCAGTTAGGTTTGGTATATATTTCAACTAAATGCTACCATGGCAGAATAGAAGCATTTATAGATAATACAAAAAAAATGAGTGTGTTTGTGTTCCCATAAACAGGAGGCAGACCCTAGTTTGCCAACCCCTGATTTAGACTCTCTTCTTATCTCCCGTCTCTTTCTCCTCTTCTATCTTTCAGTCTTAGTTTGTCTCTTTCCCTTATGGGTGTGGCTGTGCTGCTGATGCCACAGGTACAATTTTTCCTTGTAGCAAATAGAAATGGCCACCAGTAGCCCCAAGTCTAAGCTATAAAGGAAGCAAATCTCTTTCTTCCTGATGTTCCTCTTGAATAATGTGCCACAACCTCTGCTGAGAGGACATGGGAATTCCTGATTGGTCAGGCCTGAGTCATGTGACTACCCCTGCCATCAGAGAATGGTTGAGACATGGTGATTGATAAACACTTCAGGACCACCTAGGGGTAGGAATGGGAGAAAAAGGAGTACTTGGTAGAAACAATAGGCTGCACTTTATAAGTGCACTTATAAGTGCATATAAGCCTCATTTCTCCTACACATGCAGAGAAGCAGGACAGAACCATTTCTAGCAATTCTTCACTGTGTAGTAGCCATGATACTTTATAGCCAACCTCACTGGGCATTCCTCAAAGACCTCCTGTGGGATCTGGAAACAAAAGCACTGCCATAGACTTTGCATGGATTGTAGGTGAGAAGCAGGAAAGAGACAAACCAAGGAAGGCACTTAAACTTCTGTCTTAAGGACTTGGTTGAGTAGATGGACAGAGAAGCCTGGTGTGCTGCAGTCCATGGGGTCACAAAGAGTTGGATACGACTGAGTGACTGAACTGAACTGAGAAGAGGTGCCCTGTATTCAGATGGCTAAAAATCATTTCACAATCTGTGAAAGAGGAAACAGCAACATGGATAATTCCCAACTGGCTTCTAAGTATTTTTCTAATGATCTGAGAAAACTCACAAAACTTTACAAAAAGGTAATAAACAAAGCAATAAGATGGTATATGAGTCAGGGCTTGCTGGAAGCTATCCAAATCCCTCTCTGTAATATGGGGAACACTTGCAAAGTCCTAATGTGAAATGCCAAACTAAGGGAAAAGACTTATTCTTGTTATTCCTAGGCACATGAGCTCTGCCTAAAGGTCATCACTGGCTACCATGGATATCTGTTGGACACTCAAAATCTGAGTCAGTTTGAGATACCAGTACTTCCTCTATTTTTACTTGGCTCAGAACATTTAATGAAATTATACAAATCCCTGAAATCTAATATTTTTATGTGATAAGATTGTGTAAGAGGAGGGGGTGGAAGAGAAGTTTGGAAAATGTGATGACAGATGGCAAGTGGGCTCAGGCACATAGCGTTCCTATATATAGGGGAGGGGACAATCTGGTTAATCAAGGGGTGGGGGGAGTATTTTTAAATTTAGATTCAAGTAGTTTATATATTCAGAAACATCATTTACTGAAGCAGCCTAGCTGGATAGAACTTAAAATTTTTTTTTGGTTGGGGGTGGCTTGTGTGATATATATTTTCAACAGTTTTGCATATTCTTTCATGACGTCTGCATTTGAAAATCAAATGGTCTCCACAGGCTTTGAGTATGTCTTTTGAGAAAAGGCTGAGAATATCTATTTCTAGAGAGAGTTCCTTCCAAGGAAATTTAATGACATTTAAAAAATTAGGGTCATCACAGCTAATTTAGCAACATTTGAAAATTAAAGTGAATGTTTACAATAAAGACTTTATTCTTTAGTAGAATGAACAATACACTGGAAATGAGGACACTTGAAATCCAGGCCCAATTCTAGGTAACATAAGACCCAGTAGATTGCGTTGTCTTCCATGGGTCATTTTGGCTGTTTGGTTCTTAATCTTCTCATTTTTTATTTTTTGGCTGAACCTCACAGCATGTGGAACTTTCCCTACCGGGGACTGAACCCACGCTGCCTGCAGTGGAAGCACATAGTCTTAACCACTGGTCCACAAGGGAAGTCCTCAAACTTCTCATTTTTAAAATGAAAGTTTGGGTTAAATAATCTTCGGGATATTTTTAGTTTTATATTTCCATTGTTGTAGGCTGTCTCTTATGTGTGCTCAGTCATGTCTAACTCTTTGTGGTCCTATGGACTGTAGTCCACCAGGCCCCTCTGTCTGTGAACTTTTCCAGGCAAGAATACTGGAGCGAGTTGCCATTTCCTACTCCAGGGCATCTTCCCCATCCAGGGATAGAACCCACATCTCTGACATCTCCTGCATTAGTGGGTGGATTCTTTACCACTAGCACCACCTGGGAAACCCAGGCTGTCTCTTAAAGCTCCATTAATTAGGATGCTTTTGGTTGCAGGTAGCAGAAAGCCACACTCAAACTGCCTTAAACTATTACAGGGCAAATCTAACACTGAGTGGACTTAAGAGTCTGGTGCAATGAAGGACATTTTTCCACACTTGTTTCCTCTGCTTTTCATGGTATCAGTCTCATGCTAAGATTAGCACTGCTTCATAATGACACTGAGTCTATGACCTGCTCCCTTTTTCAGGTCTGGAGAAGAGAAAAAAATTTACTTCCTAAAACTGTCTTGGATGAATGAAAAAAAGTATCTTTCCAAGAGATCTCTGTAAACCTGTCCTTGCGTAATTATTGGCACAGACTGACTTCTGTGCTCATCCCTGATTATGGCAGGGAATGGGGCTACGCTGAGCCACAGAAGAGACTCCTAGAACCAGCAGTTAGCTCAGCACAGGAGATTGTGACTAAATGATAGAAAGTCAAGGAGCGGGGGAATGTATGTAAGCAGAGCAATCATGGTGTGTACTAACCATCTCTTGGAACAGCTAAAGTTCACATAATCGATGCACTTAAATATGAGGTAGGAAAAAAATCACAAAGTAATGAAATAGAGCTCTTTTATGGTAAATATTATCATATCAAGCACATAGTAAGCTTTCCATAAAGATGTACTAGAAACACTGGCCTAACCTTAAATCTGTTAAACAGGGAGAATGTGCCTCTTAGTTGGCAACTAATTAACAAAATATCACAGGTATTTATGGGGTTGCCATAGTGACCAAACACTGCAGTAAGTTTTTGTTCTACTGCAGTGTCTTTCAAACTTGGCTGCATGTTGGAACCACACAGAGAGCTTTGAAAATACTGTTGCCCCAGTCTCACTTTCACAGATCCTAATTTGGTTGATCTGGGGTAGGGTCCGAGGCATTTAGAGTTTTACAAACTCCCCAGGTTATTGTAACTCACAGTCAAGACTGAGGACCTCTGGCTTAGGGAATCCAAGTGTGGGTGTGCTCAAGTACTCTGTCCTACCCACTTTAGTCATGTTCGATGACTCCCTTGAACTCCTTTTTATAATTCTTTCCTCCTCTACTCTAAACTAGCAACTGCTAGATCTCCTAGTTGGGACTCCCAGAGATACCACATGTTCTTCACTACAGTATGAACATGAAGGTGGAAACTAAGAGTGGGAAAGGCCTACTTTCAATATGGTGTGGTAGGAGAAAAGGACAAAAGGGTGGATGAGAAAAGACAAGAAGCAATTCAAAAAGCCTTTCTGGCACTGGGCTGTGGTTGGAGATGCACATTTAGGCACTCTCAGACTCAGATTCCCACACAAACACCCATACACATACAGACACATCATCTGAAATTCTTCCCAGCCTCCTTCCTGCTCAGCCCACCGCCAACCACTTGCTTAGAATATTGCTGCAAATTCATAAGACACCTAAAACATGAGAATGAGAAATGGTTGTGTTTATTCATTCACTGACACATTAATTTA
Organism: Cervus canadensis; assembly: GCF_019320065.1. NCBI lineage: Eukaryota > Metazoa > Chordata > Mammalia > Artiodactyla > Cervidae > Cervus > Cervus canadensis. Next base: position 26,532,129 of record NC_057407.1, read on the forward strand.
TTCATCTAGTCTATAAATAATGATTGATTACCTACTATGTGCCAGGTACATTGTCAGAGGGTGAGTGAACAGTGATGAATAAAACAGGAGTTTAGAGCAGGTACAAAGGCCCTGAATCTAGAAAAATTTTGGAGTGTGTGAGCAATTTCTATCTTATATACCAGTTCTTGAGTTCTATTCTCTGTACTTGGCTTATTGCATGAATGCTTCCTAAAGGAAAGAATACCGAAGTGTATTACTGAGAGAAGTTAAGAGTGACTAGAGCATAGTGAATGTGAGAGTAGGTATGGAGGAATGGAATGATATTTAGATTGAAAACATAGGCACACTTTGGTTGTGTTGGGTCTTGTGGTCTGTGGTTTTTAAACCACACTAAAGTCATCATGTGTTTTCAAATAGGGAATGATAAGGTCAGGGAAAATCTCTGTGAGACCAGAGGGATAAAAAAAGAGCCATCTGGGAAAAGAATAGATGAAGGAATGTTCCAGAAGGAGGGAATAAAGTGTGCAAAATCTTTGACTGAAGAAGGCATTATGTTTGAAGGACCGAAAGGCCCTATGCTTTATCTGGGGATGTGGAGGTGAGAGATAGACTAGTGAAGTGAAAATAATTATCTAGTGATCACAAGATCACTATCACTATCTAGTCTATCTCTCACCTCCACGTCCCCAGATAAAGCATAGGGCCTTTCAGTCCTTCAAACAAAATGCCTTCTTGAGTCAAGGCTTTTGCACAATTGATTCCCTCCATCTGGGACATTCTTCCATCTATTCTACAGCACTGAGCAGTAGATGCTGTAGCAAATGTGGCTGCACTGAATCTTGTAGAGATCGAAGTGTGTCTTATAGGACACAGCTATACGGAGGGGTGTCCAGTCTAGACTTGGGAGGCCAACACAAAGTCCATGGAAAATGAAGCACTAGAACTAACCCTAAAAAGTGGTTTGATTTAGAAGAAAGAAGGGGAATAGGAAAGGTAAGTGGAGGTGAAAGAGGGGAGAAAGAAGGTTTCAAATTTTAAAAACTGGGGCTTCAAAGACATGCGAAAGCATCTTAAAATGTAGATCCTAAATCCTAGTTAGATCCTAGATATCAAATTTAATTTTAAAAGTTTACAGAGACTTATAATATACCAGATATTCTAATATGCATCTTAACAATAATCCTTTGAATTAGGTATCAGTGTTTGGCAACTCAGGAAAAGTTACTGGAATAGGACTGGAGAGTTAGTAAGAGATGCTGCTAAAAGAAGGACCCAAGCTGTCTGACTCCACAGTCCATTCTCTTAGCCCTTCTATTTTACTGCCTCTCTGATCAAGTCGAAAAGCAAAGAAATAAAAGGAGGGAAGACCAAGGAGATATGGATTAAAAGATAGACATATCTATTTTTCTATATTTTTTGTATTTCTGGAAATTATTTCTTTCTCATAATTAAAATTCAAACCAGATAAAAGAGAATAGCTAATCAGCAATATTAAAAATAAGACAAAGACCAGAAGAGAAATTTACTTGAAGGCAGATCAGATACAAACCAACAGTGTCAAATAAAGTTCACAAGATTTAAGCCCACACCAATCAATGCGAATGTATACTTTTCTGTTGCAGTTAACCATTGGTATCATATAGAATCCTGCAGAGAAAAGAAAAATATTTTCATTGTTAATTCTCTGTCTTGCATAGGAGGAAGTTTACTGCCATAAAAGTAATAAGTTTACTGCCATAAAAGTATCAGTGCCAAACACTGATACCTAATTCAAAGGATTATTGTTAAGATGCATATTAGAATATTTGGTATATTATAAGTCTCTGTAACTTTGTAAAAAGTTACAAAAGCTTGTAACCACAATTTACAAGCAATAGAGGGACATGGAATGCTTAGAAAAAGAAAAGTATTTTAGGTTGATTATCTAGATTAAGTTCACCATTAGAGGAATTGTTATTGACATTGGAAAATGTGATATTTTCAGAGAAAAAAACAGATCATAAAACATATTATATAAATTATACATAAAACATATTGTATATAATTATATTATTATATATAATATATATATACTTTTTCAAGGAAAACAACAAAATCAAGTAGGCATGTTTAGAAAGTGAAAGACATGTGCATTTAAATGTGAATACTGGTAACTTTCATATAACAAATTCTAGATGACTTTTAAAAAATTTCTATTTAGATCTCAAATTTACTATCTTTCTTCTTTTTTTAAAATCTATTTACATATGGTAATGTAAGTTTCCATGTTACTTTTTCCATACATCTCACCCTCTCCTCCCCGCTCCCCATGTCCATAAGTCTAGTCTCTATGTCTGTTTCTCCATTGCTGCCCTGAAAATAAATTCTTTAGTATCATATATCTAGGTTCCATATATGTACATTAGAATATAATATTTGTCTTTCTCTTTATGACTCACTTCACTCTGTATAATAGGATCTAGGTTCATCCACCTCATCAGAACTGACCAAATGCATTCCTTTTTATGGCTGAGTAATATTCCATTGTGGAACTTCCCTGGTGGCTCACACGGTAAAGCATATATATGTACCACAACTTCTTTATCCATTCATTTGTTGCTGGACATCTAGGTGGCTTCCATGTTCTAGCTATTGTAAATAGTGCTACAATGAACAATGGGATACATGTGTCTTCTTCCATTTTGGTCTCCTCAGGGTATATGCCTAGGAGTGGGATTGCTGGGTCATATGGTGGTTTTATTCCTAGTTTTTCAAGGAATCTTCATACAGTTTTCCATAGTGGCTGTATCAATTTGCATTCCCACCAACAGTGCAAGAGTTTTCCCTTTTCTCCACACCCTGTCCAGTATTTATTGTTTGTAGACTTTTTGGTGATGGCCATTCTGACTGGTGTGAGGTGATATCTCATTTTGGTTTTGATTTGCATTTCTTTAATAATAGTGAGTGATGTTGAGCATCTTTTCATGTGTTTGTTAGGCATCTGTATGTCTTCTTTGGAGAAATGTCTGTTTAGGTCTTTTCCTCACTTTTTGATTGGGTTGTTTGTTTTTCTGGTATTGACTTGTATATTTTGGAAATTAAACCTTTGTCATTTGTTTCATTCACTAGTATTTTCTACCATTCTGAGAGCTGTCTTTTCACCTTGCTTGTAGTTTCATTTGCTGTGCAAAAGCTTTTAAGTTTAATCAGGTCCCACTTGTTTACTTCTGTTTTTATTTTCATTACTCTAGGAGGTAGATCATAGAGGAACTTGCTTTGATTTGTGTCATTGAGTGTTCTGCCTATGTTTTCTTCTAAGAGTTTTACAGTTTCTGGTCTTACATTTAGGTCTTTAATCCATCTTGAGTTTATCTTTATGTATGGTGTTAGGAAGTGTTCTAATTTCATTCTTTTACATGTTCAGTTCAGTTCAGTCACTCAGTCGTGTCTGACTCTTTGTGACCCCATGGACTGCAACATGCCAGGCCTCTGTGTCCATCACCAACTCCCTGAGTTTACCCAAACTCATGTCCATTGAGTCAGTGATGCCAACCAACCATCCTCATCCTCTGTTGTCCCTTTCTGCTTCTGCCTTCAATCTTTCCCAGCGTCAGGGTCTTTTCAAATGAGTCAGCTCTTCACATCAGGTTCGCCAAAGTTTCAGCTTCAACATCAGTCCTTCCAATGAATATTCAGGACTAATTTCCTTTAGGATGGACTGGTTGGATCTCCTTGCAGTCCAAGGGACTCTCAAGAGTCTTCTCCAATACCACAGTTCAAAAGCATCAATTCTTCAGTGCTCAGCTTTCTTTATAGTCCAACTCTAACATCCATACATGACTACTGGAAAAACCATAGCCTTGACTAGACAGACCTTTGTTGGCAAAGTAATGGCTCTGGTTTTTAAAATGCTCTCTAGGTTGGTCATAACTTTCCTTCCAAGGAGTAAACATCTTTTTTTTTTTTTTTTCATTTATTTTTATTAGTTGGAGGCTAATTACTTTACAATATTGTAGTGGTTTTTGCCACACATTGACATGAATCAGCCATGGATTTACATGTGTTCCCCATCCCTCCTCCCGCCTCCCTCCCCATCCCATCCCTCTGGGTCTTTCCAGTGCACCAGCCCTGAGCACTTGTCTCATGTATCCAACCTGGGCTGGTGTAAACATCTTTTAATTTCATAGCTGCAATCACTATCTGCAGTGATTTTGGAGCCCAGAAAAATAAAGTCAGCCATGGTTTCTCCATCTATTTGCCATGAAGTGATGGGACTGGATGCCATGATCTTAGTTTTCTGAATGTTGAGCTTATGCCAACTTTTTCACTCTCCTCTTTCCCTTTCATCAAGAGGCTCGTTAGTTCTTCTTCACTTTCTGCCATAAGGGTGGTGTCTTCTGCATATCTGAGGTTATTGATATTTCTCCTGGCAATCTTGATTCCAGCTTGTGCTTCATCCAGCCAAGCATTTCTCATGATGCACTCTGCATATAAATTAAATAAGCAGGGTGACAACATACAGCCTTGATGTACTCCTTTTCCTATTTGGAACCAGTCTGTTGTTCCATGTCCAGTTCTAACTGTTGCTTCCTGACTTGAATACAGATTTCTCAAGAGGCAGGTAAGGTGGTCTGGTATTCCCATCTCTTTTAGAATTTTCCACAGTTTATTGTGATCCACACAGTCAAAGTCTTTGGCATAGTTAAATACTTTTACATATAGCTGTCCAATTTTCCCAGCACTATTTATTGAAGAGGCTGTCTTTGCCCCATTTTATATTCTTGCCTCCTTTGTCAAAAATAAGGTACCCATAGGTGTGTGGATTTGTTTCTAGGCTTTCTTTCTTGTTCCATTGGTCTATATTTCTGTTTTTGTGCCAGTACCATACTGTCTTGATGACTGTAGCCTTGTAGTATAATCTGAAGTCAGGAAGGTTGATTCCTCCAGCTCCATTCTTCTTTCTCAAGACTGCTTTCACTATTTGGGGCCTTTTGAGTTTCCATATGAATTGTGAGATTTTTTTTTTCTAGTTCTGTGAAATATGTCATTAGTAATTTGATAGGGATCTCACTGAATATGTAGATTGCATTTGGTAGTATAGTCATTTTCACAATAATGATTCTTCCTACCCAGGAACATGGAATATCTCTCCATCTGTTTATGTCATTGATTTCTTTCATTAGTGTCTTATAAGTTTCTGTATACAGTTCTTTTGTTTCCTTAGGTAAGTTTATTCCTAGATATTTAATTCTTTTTGTTGCAATGGTGAATGTGATTGATTCCTTAATTTCTCTTTCTGAATTTTCATTGTTAGTATATAGAAATTCAAATGATTTCTGTGTATTGATTTTGTATCCTGCAACTTTGCTAAATTCACTGATTAGCTCTAGTAATTTTCTGATACTATCTTTAAGGTTTTCTATGTACAGTATGTCATCTGCAAACAATGAGAGTTTTACTTCTTTTCTGGTCTGGGTTCCTTTTATTTGTTTTTCTTCTCTGATTGCTATAGTGAGGGCTTCCAGAACTATGTTGAGTAATAGTAGTGAAAGTGGACACCCTTGTCTTATTTCTGATCTTAGGGGGAACGCCTTCAGTTTTTCACTGTTGGGACTAACGTTTGCTGTAGGCTTATCATATATGGCCTTTGCTATGTTGAGGTAGGTTCCTTCTACGCCCATTTTTTGAAGAGTTTTAATCATAAATGGGTGCTGAATTTGTCAAAGGCTTTTTATGCATCTATTGAGATGACCATATGATTTTTACCTTTCAATTTGTTAATATGGTGTATTACATTGATTGATTTGCATATATTGAAGAATCCTTGCATCCCTGGAATAAACCCAACTAGATCATGGTGTATGAGCTTTTTGATGTGTTGTTGAATTCTGTTTGCTAAAATTTTGCTGAGGTTTTTTTGCATCTTTGTTCATCAGTGATATTGGTCTATAGTTTTCTTTTTTTGTGTTGTCTTTGGTTTTGGTATCAGGGTGACGGTGGCCTCACAGAATGAGTTTGGAAGTGTGCCTTCCTCTGTAATTTTTTGAAAGAGTTTTAGAAGGACAGGCATGAGTGCTTCTCTAAATGTTTGATAGAATTCTCCAGTGAAGCCGTCTGGTCCTAGGCTTTTGCTTTTTGGGAGATTTTTGATCACAGCTTTAATTTCAGTGCTTGTTATTGGGTTGTTCATAATTTCTATTTTATTCTGGTTCAGTCTTGGAAGGTTGAACTTTTCTAAGAATTTGTCAATTTCTTCCAGGTTATTCATTTTAATGCCATGTAGTTGTTCATAATAGTCTCTTATAATCCTTTGTATTTCTGCATTGTCTGTTGTAACCTCTCCTTTTTCATTTCTAATTTTGTTGATTTGATTCTTCTCTCTTTTTTTCTTGATGATTTTGGCTAAAGATTTGTCATTTTGTTTATCTTCTCAAAGAGGCAGCTTCTAGTTTTATTAATCTTTACTATTGTTTCTTTCATTTCTTTTTCATTTATTTCTGCTTGGATCTTTATGATTTCTTTCCTTATACTAATTTTGATTTTTTTGTTTGTTTGTTTTTGGTTCTAGTTGTTTTAGGTGTAAAGTTATCTTGTCTAGCCCATATTTTTCTTCTTTCTTGAGGTAGGATTGTATTGCTATAAACTTCCCTTGTAGAATTCCTTTTGCTGCATCTCATAGGTTTTCAGTTGTATTTTCATTATCATTTGTTTCTAGAAATTTTTTTTATTTCCCTTTTTATTTCTTCAGTAATCTGGTGGTTATTTATAAATGTGTTGTTTAATCTCCATGTATTTGTGTTTTTTACAGTTTTTTCTTGTAATTGATATCTAATCTCATAGTGTTGTGGTCAGTGTAGATGCTTGATATGATTTCAATTTTCTTAAATTTACTGAGGTTTGATTTGTGACCCAAGATGTGGTCTATCCTGGAAAATGTTTCATGTGCACTTGAGAATAAGGTGTATTCTTCTGCATTTGGATGGAATGTCCTGAAGATATCAATGAAATCCATCTCATTTGATCTATCATTTAAGACTTGTGTTTCCTTATTAATTTTCTCTTTTGATGATCTATTCATTGGTGTGAGTGGGGTGTTAAATTCTCCTACTATTATTGTGTTACTGTCAATTTCTCCTTTTATGTCTGTTAGTGTTTGTCTTATGTACTGAGGTGCTCCTATGTTGGCTGCATAGATATTTACAGTTGTTACGTCTTCCTCTTGGACCAATCCCTTGGTCATTATGTAGTGTCCTTCCTTATCTCTTGCAGTATTCTTTAATTCTAAGGTCTATTTTGTCTGATATGAGGATTGCTCCTCCAGCTTTCTTTTGCTTCCCTTTTGCATGGAATATATATTTCCATCCTCTCGCTTTCAGTCTATTTGTGTCTTTAGGTCTGAAGTGGGTTTCTTGTAGACAGCATATATATGGGTCTTATTTTTGTATCCATTCAGCCAGTCTGTGTCTTTTGGTTGGAGAATTTAATCCATTTACATTTAAAGTAATTACTGATATATATGTTCTTATTGACACTTTCTTAATTGTTTGGGGTTGATTTTGTAGATCTTTTTTCTTCTGTTGTATTTCTTGACTATATAAGTCTATTTACCATTTGTTGTAAAGCTGGTTTGGTGGCGCTGAATTCTCTTAACTTTTGCTTGTCTGGAAAGCTCTTTATTTCTCCATCAATTTTGAATGAGATCCTTGCCAGGTACAGCAATTTTGGTTGTAATTTTCCCCTTTCAGTACTTTAAATATATCCTGCCATTCCCTTCTGGCCTGCAGAGTTTCTGCTGAAAGATCATCTGTTAAGCATATGGGGTTTCCCCTGTATGTTACTTGTTGCTTCTCCCTTGCTGTTTTCAATATGCTTTCTTTGTGTTTAGTCTTTGTTAATTTCATTAGTATGTGTCTTGGCATGCTTCTCCTTGGGTTTATCCTGTATGGGATTCCTTGTGCCTCTTGGATTTGATTGTCTATTTCCTTTCCCATGCTGGGGAAATCTTCAACTATAATCTCTTCAAAAACTTTCTCATACCCTTTCTTTTTCTCTTCTTTTTTTTTTGGATCCCTATAATTCAAATGTTGGTGCATTTGATATTGTCCCAGAGGTCTCTGAGACTATCCTCAGTTCTTTTCATTCTCTTTACTTTATTCTGCTCTTCAGAATTTACTTCCACCATTTTATCTGCCAGCTCACTGATTTGTTCTTCCGCTTCAGATATTCTGCTATTGATTCCTTCTAGAGTATTTTTAATTTCAGTAATTATGTCATTTGTCTCTGCATGTTTATTCTTTATTTCCTCCAGGTCTTTGTTAATTGATTCTTGCATTTTCTCCGTTTTGTTTTCAAGGTTTTTTATCATCTTTACTATCATTATTCTGAATTATTTTTCAGGTAGTTTGCTTATTTCCTCTTCATTTATTTGGACTTCTGTGTTTCTAGTTTTTTCCTTCACTTGTGTAGTATTTCTCTGCCTTTTCATTATTTGTTTTAAACTTATTGTGCTTGAGGTCTCCTTTCCCCAGGCTTCAAGGTTTAATTCTTTCTTCCTTTTGTTTTCTGCCTTCCTAAGGTTGGTCCAGCAGTTTGTGTAAACTTCTTATAGGGTGAGATTTGTGCTGAGTTTTTGTTTGTTTGTTTTTCCTCTGATGGGCAAGGCTGAATGAGACGGTAATCCTCTCTGCTGATGATTGGGTTTGTATTTTCATTTTGTTTGTTGTTTAGATGAGGCATCCTGCACAGGTGCTACTGGTGGTTGGGTGATGCTGAGTCTTGTATTCAAGTAGTTTCCTTTGTGTGAATTCTCACTATTTGATACTCCTTAGGGTTAGTTCTCTGGTAGTCTAGGGTCTTGGAGTCAGTGATCCCACTCCAAAGGCTCAGGACTTCATCTCTGGATCTGATTCCGCAGCTTCTCAACTTCCTTCTTCAGTTGTTCCAGGTCACTCATCCTTGCATTTCCTCATGGAAGAAACTACCAAATGAAAGTCCAGAAACAATTCTGTTCAAGGTCTCAGCATCCCACTTCTCCTGCAATGTCACCTCTTCTTTTTCTCCTTGAGAAGCACCACTGCCTCCTCACTGACTCCAGAGGTGGAAGTTCGCTGGGAGAGGACCTACACTACTCCTACCCCATCTGCCCTCTTACTTACAGGCCAGGACTCTCTGATAGGCATGGAGGAGGGAAAGAGATTCAAAGAGGGAGGGGAAGTCTACTACCTTTCAAAAACAAAACCATACTACTTTTAAGTAGAAAAAATTATAAAAATGGAAAAGTACTTTAGTCGTAAAATATATATGAAAGTACCACCAGCTTTTGTCCACACTGTGGTTATTTTCAATATTAATCCTTTCTTCCAAATTATTGTCCTGATTTTCATTTAAGTGACTTCTCTGGTGGTTCAGACAGTAAAGCATCTGCCTACAATATGGGAGACCAAGATTCGATCCCTGGGTTGGGGAGATCCCCTGGAGGAGGAAATGGCAACTCACTCCAGTATTCTTGCCTGGAAAATCCCGTGGACGGAGGAGCCTGATAGGCTACAGTCCATGGGGTGGCAAAGAGTCAGACACGACCGAGCGACTTCACTTTCTCTTTCACTTCATTTAAGTATCAGACCTCCCGCATTCCATTCATCTCTTTTGGAGGAAATTAATTTCTCTCTTGACTTGGGTTTGGGACTAATGCTGTGGCCCTCAGTCCAACCATGTGATCTTTTCCCCCTGATCAAGGTAGCCGGCTCAGGGAGGGGCAAGTGATCCAGGGCAAGTGATCCAAGACAACCTAAGGAGCTGTGAGAAGTGGTTTGCTAGGGGAAGCTAATGAAGACTCTTCCTTGCTTATCTGAGAAGAGCTTCTTGAAACAACCCTTTTGTTCCCAATACATGGATGAATAAGACCATATCTCAGACAGCTTTTGGCAGCTATGTTTCATCCATGGTGGGATGCCTATTTTAGAATGACACCTTGCACAGCAGAGAGAAAGTTGAAACTGAGCTACATCCTTGATAATTTAGTGTAGTTACTGAGTCAAACCCACCAGGAGGTGAGCTCCACCTGTAAGAAAACTTACATCCTCTGTGTTATTTACTCCAGTTTGCATTGTTTCTGATTTCTTTTCCTATTACTTGTAACCAAGTTCATTTTACCTTCTTCAATGTTATCCTAATTCTGGAAGGTTACTGTGAGGTAATTCAGACTTTTCTGCTAGCTTACTAAAAATTATTTGACATCATTGCATTTATTTTCCTTAACCTAGCTAACATTTTTTAGAGCTGTGCTGTTCAGTACAATTTCCACTAACCATATGAAGCTATTTAAGTTTAAATTAATTAAAATGAAATGAAATGAAAAATTTCATTTCGTTTGCACTAGACACCTTTCAAGTACTTGATAGCCACATGTGGATAGTGGCTACCATCTAGGTCAGCACAGATACAGAACATTTCCAGTCTCAGAGAAAGTTTTACTGGATAGTGCTATGAAAGAGAGAGAGAGAAAGAAAGAAGAGAAGAGAGGATATAAGATGAGGAGACTTGTATTCTAATGTGACCCACACCAGTGAACTCACTACATTCCCTCAGGAAAGCCTCTTCCCTTTATTAGGTCTTTTTATTTCCTGTACAACAGAGAGGCTGAACAAGGAGGTTTGGGGGAGATTTCTTCTAGGTTCAGAGTAATGAAATTCTAAGTGTTTTTTTAGATTTTTAACATTTGTAGATTTTTGTTATTCTTCAGGGGTCAGCTGTGAATTCTACCATCAGACCATATTCAGATACTAAGCACCAGGGATGAAAATTCAGGACAGCTATATTTTTTTCTTCTAGAACAAAAAAAGTATCCAAAATAGATTTAGTGGCAGGTAAGTAAGGGTTTAAACAACATATGGGCCACTTTCTGTTACTTAGTGTCAAAACAATAGACTCAAACAGAACAAGGCAGTCATCCTTAATATGTATTTCTACTTCATACATGTGTACTACTAAAAGGAACAAATAAAGACCTTGGAGGAGGGAACAAAATATACTTATTTCTGAAAAAACAGTTAATCGTATATGCCATCTTGATAGTGGCCACATATTTTGTTTTTGATTCATTCATTATTGTTTATTTACACATACAACCACTAAAATCTCTACTATATGCTCTATCCCACTCAGGGACCCAAGAGTGTAGTAGGAGCTGAGTGAGAATGTTTGTAAAAGATGAGCCTAGAGAAGTAGACAGGGGCCAACTCGTGCAGAGCCCTGTCAACCATAGCCATGAATTTGGGCTTTATTTAAGCACAATGGGAAAATCATTGAAAGGTTTTCGGGTTTACTTGAGTGGCATGATCAACATACATCTCAAACCCATTCCCTCTGGTGGCAGAGTGGGAAAGAGATGTGTGGAATGTTCACATTTGAAGGCAAGTGGACTAATTAAGGAAGTATTGTTATAATTCAAATGAAATATGGTGGTATTTGGGGTGTATATGTTTAAATGGACAGGGAGAGAGTGGAGAGATTTAAAACACAGAGTCTGTGAAGGGCCATTTCTTAGATCAGAGTGGGTATGGGAGATAGTGACTATGAATCTGGCTATGGATCTGAGCGTTTTATAAACTAAAGAAATCATGTTATTGTTTTTATTATTATCATCAGTTATTTTCACAACCTTTATGTGCTCATAATATATATTCATATTCTCATAATAAAGAGACCACTTGTTCTTTAAAAGTTCAGTTTATTTATCACTTTCATTAGTGCAATGGAAGTGAAGCTGTTTGTGGTTTCAACTTTCTTTCTGTTCTAAAAAGAGAATAAGGAGATGAGATGTGGAAGAACAAAAGAAATGACCTTATTCTTTCTTTTCCTGCTGCCTGGAAGACTGACAAGATAAGCAGTGAGGAATTATAATTGATAAAGTAATTGAAGAGATAGGCTGCTGGAGGTGAAAAATGAGACTCCTACACGAAGGTTATCTTCTAGCCTAAGAGAAATCTTGCCTTCCATTTCCCTTTTCTAACAGTTACTGAAAATTCTGGCTTGGGTATCCACATCCAAATCACCAAACTGAGAGTCACCAGTTTTACAGCAAATGATTCAGCCTCTGCTCATTAAGTCTTATTTCTGGAGCAGTTTTTGGCTTTTTTGGTGTGTGTGCTTTTGCTTGATTTTTTACCTTATGCATGTTGTACATTTTTATGAAATAAGTTGTCTCTTCTTCGCTTCTACTGCTAGGAAGCTTTGAGTCAAATTAGTACTTCTTCTGTTACTTGATGATTTGGAGTTCACTTTCAAAGTTCTCATTAAGCTTATTTTACTCAGCTTATGTGGCTTTTATCTTTACTTTGTAATTTTTTTTTCCATTTCTTGGAAATATCGCTTGCCTAGAATTTGGTTGCTTAGAGCTTCTGAAAATCAAATACGAGTTTATATCAAAGTTTTTCAACCTTATGAGAGGTGTGACATTAGTTCAATCACTTAACTTCTCTGAAATTTGTGTTTTCACTGATAAAATAGAGATGACTGTAATACAGACCTATTAGCATATTTGTGAGTATTAAATGAGCTCCTGCATGTGAACGCTTAGCCAGGGGCTTGGCACATAAAAAGATTCCTCTCTCTAGACAAACGGTATTAAAACAATAGCATCATCATCATCATCATTATTAATACATGTTCATCAATCATCATAGATGTTATATATTATATAGCTCATCTTCTCTTATACTTCATTTGCTTTCTCTTCATTTTTCCCTCATCTTAGCTTAAATATATTTTGAAACAATACAAGGTACAGAATAAACAAATAAGACAAGCATATACATTTTATTTAGGCCCCAAAGTAAGACTTACAAGCTAGGGATGTTGTTGTGTATCTGATATGGGGCACATATTAGGACACCAGGAAAATTTCAAGTGAGTTCCAGACAAAGCATGATGTAACACAAATGATTTATGTAACTGTGTTATGGGAGAAAGATAGGGTACCATTATTACTTAGCCAAGGGAAGAGGTATATTATCTTTTCATAATCAGGGACTGAAAACAGACATTGTCAGCCAATTGATGGATAGCCTCAGTGACTACAGAAAAGAGAAACTGAGTTTCAGTCGTATAGAAAGCATCTAGATTAGAGATAATGACAATGATCCTCTCATCCATACCTTCATTACCATTAGCCAATTGAAATGGAACAAGAAAAAAAATAATAGCATTGTGAAATCACAACCAAAATTGTTATTTCAGGAAATACTTAGAACTCCTTTAAATGGCATACATCTAAACCACTTTCATTTGCATTGGACTGAAACTTGGCATGTTTCTCAGTCCAGATGTAATTTATTTAAATTCCTTTAGTTGTTTTTTAATTTAGAAATATGCGTAGACATAAAATCTTGCATGTCTCAAATGTGTTTTTCCTGCACATTTGTGAATTCAAATTAGCCAAATTATTAAGTGGATTGTTCCTAAACTAAAGTGAAGATGGCTTTTACTTCTAATGACAAGAAATGAAAAGTGTGGTAATCAGGGAACTGAGGGATTTTCCGGTGGTACTTCGGGCCTGGATCCAGGATTTTGCCCCTTCAATGCGTTTCCCAATTAACTCAATAACACAAAGTATATATGAATTTTTTGTATTTTAAAACTGTTTTTAATCATTTGAAGAGACAAAGAGTGAAGTCACACTCCACAGGATGCAGTTTTCCACCAGGAAATTCCCTTTGGACATTTCTGTTGCCCCCAGTGCTTCTCTTCCTGAGCCTCCAGAGAACCTCTGCATCTCTCTCTCTCTCTCTCTCTGTTTTTCTGCCCACCCCCACCATTTTTCCCCTCTCCAGGTTTCTGCCCTACTGGCTCCTCTATCCTCCATTCCTCCGTCTCCAGGCCTTTCATTATGCAGGGCAATATGCTGAACACTCTTGGCTATGTAAGCATTCTGAGTTTTATCTTTTACCCCCAATTATTTTCATTGGGTCTTCTGAGTAGGTTTTTCCATGGGGAGAAGTTCTAGTGAATATGATTTTCTCTCTTTTTGACATAAACAGATGTACATATGCATAGATACTGTATTTGAAGTTCTATCTTTAGGAGTTTGGCCCCACTGAGTAGGTATCTTGAAGTCCTGTAACTGGAAGGGCTGTAACAGTGGTGCAGTAGCCCTTTGCCTTTTGCAATATCATGCTCGTATAACTGAACCAGCCTGGCCATGGGCATGTGAATGTTCAGTTTCTAACTCCTGGTTTATGAGAATCTGAAGGGATACTGGCTGCAATAATCAATGCTTTGGATTTACACTGCTCTGATCAAAAATCTCCAGTGGGTTTCTGTACCATGGAGCTCTGTGAAGACATGAACTGGGCCTGATGTATATATTCTGCTATAGCTTAGGGAAGTAAATGGAACATAATTCAAGTAATACATGATTGATATAGGTTAAAGTCTTCATCAGTCGGGACAGACTAGGTTATATTGCAGTAACAAATGGCCCCCAAATCTCAATTGCTTAAAGAACAGAATATTTCTTATTTACTATCTACATCTGTTGTGAGTGGCAAGGTGAAGGTGAGGGCCCCTGCTCTTTGCAGTCTCTCAAGGATCCAGGAAGATAGTCCCTGTTCCAGAGGCAAAGAGCAATCTGAAAAGCGTTGCTTCAACAGTCCTTCAGCCTCAAAGAGATACCATCAGTTTGGTTGTCACCTCATTGGCCAAAATATTATGGCCCACCCAACAAGAAAGTGATCAGGTGATGAAGTCCCATGATGGCCAAAGGTGGAATGGCTCAACTTCTTTGAAATGTGTGAGAGTAACTTTGCTTTGTGTTGGGAGAATGGACTAAATTGCCTTAAGTGTCAATATCTGTTGATGCTTATATTATTAGGGAAAATGATCATTGGCAGCAATACAATGGACAGGGTATTTAGAAAAGAAAATGGAGCTAATCTGACATTCTTGTTCCATCATATGCAAATATAGAAGCCACTTAAGACTGAAAGGGAAAGTCTTTATTCCAGTCTTTTTAAAAAATTCTAACAATTCCTATCTGAGTGCCTTGAACATAATCCATTAGTATGTATTTCAAGTTTATTAAATTGAATCATAGATAAGAAATGATGTTGAACCTTAGTTTAATCCCTAGAAATGAAAAAAATAATGTATAGTTTTCAAAATGTTAGCCTTTATTACCAAATGTGAAAAGTAAAAGTTGCTGAGTCATGTCCAACTCTTTGTGACTCCCTTGGAATTCTCCAGGCCAGAATATTGGAGTGGGTAGTCTTTCCTTTCCTGGTCCCAACCTAGGAATTGAACCTGGGTCTCCCACATTGCAGGCAGATTCTTTACCAGTTGGGCCACAAGGGAAGCCCTTTCCTTCTAGTTTTAATGCATTATCATAGCAAGGGCTTCCCAGGTGGCGCTAGTGGTGAAGAACACACCTGCCAATGCAGGAGACATAAGAGATGTTTGTTTGATCCCTGGGTTGGGAAGAGTCCCTGGAGGAGGGTGTGGGAACCCATTCTAGCATTCTTGCCTAGAGAATCCCAAGAACAGAGGAGCCTGATGGGCCGCAGTCCATAAGGTTGCAAAGAGTCAGACACGCACACATTAGCATAGCAAAAACAAAACAAAAAACCATGAGGTAAAGACTGCCTTTCATATTTCTATGCTTCAAATGCCGGGAATATACTCAGCATGTAAGTCTTGAATGAATATATAATAATTTTTGAAGACTGTATTGTAAAGAAATAAGAAAAGAAATAAAATATAATGGCTAATTTTGTAGGGTAGGTTTTTTTGTTTTTTTCTATGAAGTATTTAATCCTAGTGTTCAGAAGATGGGCTCTTGACTCAGATCATTGGGGTCACTCTATCACTTAGCAGCTATAATACCTTGAGTAAGTTTCTTAATCTCCCTATTCACCCTCTGGTTCCCCATTCATGAAATGAAGACAGTAATAATGATACTTATCTTATGGGGTTGGTAAAAAGGATTAAGTTACACCTTATAAGCAACGAACTTTGGAGTAGCATCAACACATGGTGAGGGTTTAAATACACCTTTACCTACTGCTACTGTGGGATTCCCTGGTGATTCAGCAATAAAGAACCTGCCTGCCAAGGCAGGAGATGTGGGTCTGATCCCTGAGTCAGGAAGATCCTCCAGAGAAGAAAATGTCAACCCATTCTTATATTCTTACCTGGAAAACTTCATGGACAGAGGAACTTGGTGAGCTGCAATTCATGGAGTCGCAAGAGTCAGACATGACTTAGCGACAAAACAACTGCTACTGTAGTTTTAATCACTTTTGTCTTGAGATTGAATGGTGTGAGCTGACTATACATATTCACCAACTCAACAATAGTGAACCATAGAAATGAAATACACAATCACACCTAGAACTTTGGCACTCGACTTATTTTCACTCTAAGATTTGTATTTACTTTTACCTTGAAATTTGTTTAATGATGAGCTTTAATAAACAGTTGTTAGGGTCCAAAGAGCTATTCTGTGCAGGACCAGGGATGAAGACTGATGTGTTTGAAGGGTCTCTCAGTGTCTCACTCTGTAAATGGAGAGAGAGAGGAGGATGGCTTCTGAAGATGCACTGCAACATCAAACTTTGTTTACAATGACTGTGAAAGCCCAGAGTACTCTGAGGCATTTGAAGAGGTTGTTGAAGCCGGAATATTATAAGAACTACCTTAATTTTGAAAATAAAAAAAAAAGAAAGAAAGACTAGACAGTGTGATGCATGACAATGGCAATC
The DNA here is from genome assembly GCF_019320065.1 of Cervus canadensis. Classification (NCBI taxonomy): domain Eukaryota; kingdom Metazoa; phylum Chordata; class Mammalia; order Artiodactyla; family Cervidae; genus Cervus; species Cervus canadensis. The sequence continues at coordinate 26,548,844 of NC_057407.1, forward strand.
ACATCAATGTTATTTTCCCCCTTGTCCCCAAGCATCTAACACATAGTAGGTGCTTTATAAGTGGATAACTGATTGACTTATTCAAGTGAATCGTTGTCAATGCAATCTGTAAGTGACAACTAGGTCACTTCATATGCATCATTTATGTGTAGGTACCATCATATTTGTATTTCCAAAGAAGAAAGTGTCTAAACCCTAGCACTGGAAACAAAATGTTGAACTTCTGAGTGTTTTCTCTTCCCACCCCAGCATATTATTTGAAGGAAATTTTTATAAAATGTCTTGAGCATATTTCTTTGTCAAAACCCACTCTTAGATGCTGAAAATAATATATTTCTCTGTACTAAACATGTTTAAAAAAAACTCAGAAGGTTTGTTTTAGGCTTACTCCTATAAACATATATACTGTAGTCTAGCTAGATCATGTTCCCACATTTAGCTGCTGAAATAATTGACAGACTTAAATTTGTATAAACTCAACAATATTTCGGGTTAACTTACTGGTTAAAAGAACCTTAAGAGGTAAGAAATGGCTTACATTTTTCACTTTCCCATTTGCTGTTAGAAAGCTAACACCCATTAACACTATCAGTATTTTGCAGAATGCTTTTTTCTTTTGTTTCTCCTTCCGTCTTTCTTCTTTTGGTAAATGAACAGTATCAGCAAAATCTCTAATAGAAAGTACTGGGCAATACAGTGTTAAAGTGCTGCTTGAGTTGTTCAATAGTTAGTGGGCAGGTATTACAATTCACTGTAGCTGTAATAGAGGGTAATGTCACTTTAAGACGTGTGATACTTTACAGAGGAGGGATGTATTGAAAGAGACTATTGCTACTTACAGCGCCGTATAGCAGCCCTGCTCCTACATTTTGCTGCCTTACTCTGCCCTGAATGCTCTGGAGTGGGGATGGTCCGTCATTAACTATAAACTGATTCTCATCAGGAAACTGCACATTATCTCACCATCATTTCAAAGGTCTCGTCTGGCAGAGGTGACGCCAGGAGATGATTTAAAGGTGAAAATGACAAGGTTTCCAGCCCTCAAACCTTGGTTCCTTTTCTGACAATACAGTCTGAATGAACCCAATGTCTTCTTTACTGTGGAAGTAGCATCGGAAGAGAAAAACATATTTTTTTTTTTAATCCTGATGAAGATTATTGGGAAGCTCTTTTAAAAAAAATCTCCAATTGTGGCACAGATGGATTTTAGAAAGTGTTAGAGCTTTCCAATGAACACTAATAGAGTACTCTGCTCTTGGCTGGATTTTTCAGGTAAGAAGCCTCTTTAAGGGTTTAAGATTCAGAAAGCAGATTTGAAATCTATTTAGTCAGGTCTAGAGACCTATGTAAGGCTGAATGCATTATTTTGGGGGGAAACACCTATTAACATAGAGATCACCTCTTGCTAAGAGAGTGAGCAAAGAGAGCTATTTGCAGGAGCCTTGGAAGTAATGTTGAGAATTAAAGAAAGTTAAATGAAAAAAAAAAAAAAGAAGGAAAATATTGCAAACATCAAACCACAGCAGTCTTGAGTGCTAAGGTCTATATGGGTGAAGAAGAGAAAGCAGTCATTGAAAAACTGTTAAGTTTTTATCCTGGTAGGGTTTTTTCAAGTTTAGATGAATTCCTAGTACATTTTAACTGAAATTCACAAACAGTCATTGCATGCCACCATCCGCTCTATTTTATCTTTCTATAATTTGCAGGCACCCAGATGCATTCATTTCAGAATTCATAGGAGGGGTGTTGCTCTTATCTGAAGAGAATGCATCTATGGTACACTGATAGTTCTGAAGACAATGAGGCTAAATCTGTTGTACACGAAAGTAAACAGTGGGCTGTGAAACTAATTATAAAGTGGATGGTTCATGAGAATCACAGACCAGGGCATGAAAGGCATCATGCTGTTGAACATAATGTTTTCCTACTTTGCACTTAATTACGGTTGTCATCATTTGTCTATTATAATTTTAAAACCCTTCTTAAAGATTAACTCTCTCTCTCCTAAAACCCACAAATTATCTTGTATTATGTCTGTATATATATACACACACACACACAGATATAATGTATATATTTTGCTTGCTGAACATCACAGCTTTTGAAAGAGTGCCAATTTCCACGAATAAAGAAGTCACACTGGGAGGTCACTAGGAGGTTTTAAATATAGAGTTTAAATACTTGAAGTAAATGATTTGACTGTGGAAAGATGAAAAAAAGAAAGAAACAATATTGGATCCAAAGCTCTAAGAGAAAAGCATATACTTAACTGGATTCTTATATAGAAAATGCTTCCGTATCACTGTCTGAGTAAGGACGATGCTTCAAGTTTGATTAATTTGGCAAATATGAAATGCAGCATAAGGTGTTGTTTGAGAAATTGGACAATATGTAGCGCAGTTGAGCTTTTGTACCTCCTAAGATTCTCATAGGTGCTGAGAAGACTGTCAAAGTTTCAGCGCCTGAGAAAAGGTGGATGTTCGTCCATAAATACAGACACCACCTGTATATGCATATTCATCAACACTCAACAAATGCCACAATAAGATCTTAGGAGGCAAAGCAATATTGTAAATTATGGTTTGCTTTAGGAGAGATGCATAGATCTTAGATCTTATATCTGAAACTCATTTTGGCTGAAGACAATTCCTTCTGATTTTAAGTCCAGCCAAAAACACCAGTTCTTTCAGGAGATTACAACATGCCTCTGAGAAATGATTTCTTAGTTTAGAAGACAGCACTGGAATTAAAAATTCATGACTGTAGAATTAAAAAAAAAAAAAAGAATCCACTCTTTCCTTCCAGGCTTATGTCAGACTTGCAATGAAGTTAGAATGAACAGGAGCATGCAGCCTTTCAATGCCTGGAATAACTATAGCTTAAAGATAATTGTGTAAAACAGGATGTTTAGTCAGGGTATACAGTTTCAAACTGCCTAACAGATAGTCAAAAACTTTATTTCTGTATTTCAGCTATCCTAAGAGTTTGGTTTTGCAGAATTTCAAAAATGGATTCATGATCTCGTGGAGAGTGATTTCTCTCAATCCCACTTCACGCCATGACCTCTGTTGGGTCATTAATTCTAGCCAGCAAAGTAGCAAAGGGACATGACGTCTGAGACCCCCCTTCTCTCATCAGTGGGACTGACAGCTGGGGGCCTAAAGCCGGGGGTAATTCTTCCTTTCTAATGTTCTCTTTAGAGAATGGCAATGGTCTCTGCGATGTCCTGGGTCCTGTATTTGTGGATAAGTGCTTGCGCGGTGCTGCTCTGCCATGGATCCCTTCAGCACACTTTCCAGCAGCATCACCTGCACCGACCAGGTAAGTTGGAGGCTGGTTCCACAGTAGCCTCCAATCTCCAGCCTCACTGGGATCCTCTAACAGATGGTTGAAGGCAAGTGACAGAAAGTGCTACAGTGTGGGCAGCTTGCCTCGGAATTCCAAGACTTACTGTTGGCTGGATGCTATGGAGAGAGTGGGGGATACTAAAATGCCATGGATGTATTTCCAATAACTGTTCGGAAAACGTGACTCTGTCTAGGAGTCCCACCATCCCTTGGTGCAAAAAGTAGTCTCTTGTTTGTGGACACCTTGGCCAATAGTGAAATGTTCTGCAAAAGGTGGGATAACTTTCAAGACTTGAAAATTTTTTAAAGAGGCAAAATACGATATTTGCAATCTAGAAAGTGTGTCCATGATCCTGGGCTGCATTTGTCTGTAGCATAGATACCATAATTTTGATGTGTATGTGGCTAAGGATTTTGTGCGCATGTTAGTGTCAAAATTAACTTTGGAAGTAGTTTGTCAATGAAAAAGAAATTAAACAGCAACTTACTATTTCTTGTCTGGTTTGTCTCCTCTCTTTTCTCCCCTCCTTCTTTTCTGTTCTTCCGGTAAGCTTGGTGCTTTTTTTTTTTTTTCCTATCTCTCTTGGCAGTATCGGGGACAAGTTCTCTCTAGCGTGACTCCCCCCACCCCCATATGGAATTTTAAGTTCCAGATGCATTTTACTTTCTTCGTTTTTCTTTTCAGAATATATTTCTCACCCTTCCATGGTCTCACTCTTCAATCTGTGTTTTTCTCTCCTTCTTTGCCGCTCCAGCTTTCTCATTACTGTTCCCTCAGCTCGACTGTCCTCACCCATCCTGGTTCTCGGAAAGGTTGCCTTCCATTTTCCGCTTAGCTTCAGCCCTTGAACTTATTCCTCCACCTTCAGCGAACCCCTTCCCCTCCCCCTCCCACCCGATAGCCAGGTCCGGGCTCTGGGGACCAGTTGCGCGCTAAAGCTCCGGATCCTTAGTTCTCTAGCGCTGCCCGCTTTCCACACACACTCCTTCCCTTCCAAATCCCTCTCTGGCTTTTTCCCATCCGCCCGGCTTCCTGCAGCTGCGTGGTCCAGCGTCTATGTCTTTGCCTTTCTCTGCCTCTGCAGCCGGCCTGGGCACCCATCCTGGGCTCTTGGCCACTCACTTCCAGCAACGCCTCCCAGGGCGCTGCTTGCTGCTTTCCGGGGCTCTGCTTCCTGGCTGGGGGCGGGATCGAAAGAGCGCTGTTGCCGCCCAGGTCCTCCCGTGCCGGCTGCGGGGCGAGCGCGCCAGCCTGCTGAATGCTGCAACTTGGGCCGCCCGAGAGGAGGGGTTTGGCGGGGCCTTAGCTTGGGGCAGAGGCCTCGGGTTGCCTCTGGACTCCAGTTGCCCTTTCTCCACGCCCTGGGTCCGGGAGGGACGGCGAGGGGGCGTTGGTGCCCCCGCAGGTGGGTATGGAAACGGCTTTGCGGATGCTGCGCGCTGCTATTTGTGCTCCGCGTGTGTTGTGAGACTGGATCTACTACTGCCAGAGTCCGAGACATCAGTGCGGAGCTGGAGGAAAAACAAACGTGGGTCTTGGAATCCCCAGGTTACCTCCAATCAGTAGATGACCAATCTGTTCTGGCAAAAAAACGTCTTTGAGTTGTTACACAGTCATACAAATAACATGAGAAATTTCTAGTCATGATAATACTTAACGATAAGCATGCATAACAGAAACAGCACATATGAGTGTTTTAGACAGAATCTGAAGGTTAATTCACGTTGCTTGGCTTAATTCTTATTCAGGTAGGTGTGATTTCCCACCGTGTTGCTCAGGAGACTGAAGTTCTGAAGGTCTGGGTGACTTAAGTTCACACAACTAATATCTGTCATTGGAGACTTCGGTCTGATTCCATCTCCAGAACCTGTTTCCCAAAGAGGAAATAATGCCTCAAAGAGCAGAGAACAATCTTACCATGTAACATTTTTGAAGCTTTGTGAGAACCTTCATATAATTCAAGAAAACTTTCCAGTTATGTCAGTACAGGGACTCATTTGAGGTGCATTCTGAAAGGTGTCTATGGCAGAACTGGTGAGGGGTGAAGTGTGGGGATGAGAGAACTCAGGCCAGACCATCGGTACATGTGCATGTTCATGTGAGTGTGCACGCGCGCGTGCGTGTAAGTGCTCACAGGTGCTCTCAGTCATGTCTGAGTCTTTGCATCTGCCACTTAACATTAGTGACATGACCCTGGGCAAGTCACATTTCTTCTCTGGGCCCAATTTCTCATTTAGGGATATTGTGGGGGTGTAAATAAAATAATCTTCAGAAAAGTACTTTATAAACTATAAAACTCTTGAGAAATATCAGGAATTACTGACATCCTGGGGCTTCCCTGGTGGCTCAGATGGTAAAGAATCCACCTGTAATGCAGGAGACCAGGGTTGGACTCATGAGTTGGGAAGATACCCTGGAGAAGAGAATGGGTACCCACTCCAGTATTCTTGCCTAGAGAATTTCACGGGCAGAGCGCCTGGCGGGTTGCAGTCAGTGAGGTCACAAAGAGTCAGATACGACTGAGCAACTAACACGCTTTCACCACTTAATAGACTACAAACGTGCACGTCATAGATGTTGAATTAGTGATGTCTTGCTGTTCACACAGCTAATTATCCTTACTGATAACAATATTGTTTTTACTCCTGCTGTTAATTTAACAATGTGATACCTGGCTAGAATATACCACCAAATGCCACCTGTCTTATTTTGTGCCCTATGCATACAGTCAAGAAATATGGCACGGTTTGCAATGAGTTTTCACATAGACTGTCTCTCAGTTAATTGATTAATATATTAGATTTTTTTTTTTTTTTTTGGTGAAGGGTTGTGGCTATGTAACAAGTAAACATGTCTTTGTGGGGCTTGTTATCAAAATACAGTAATTTTAAAATGGGAAACACATCATAGGTTCTCTCTGCAATTAAACTCAGTATTTATTTTCATTGTTTACTCTTAGTAATTGCTTATTATCATCAGTTCATGGTTCATCTGTACTTCTAATACTCCAAGAAACTGCAGCACTGAAACCAATTTCACCCCAAGTACTTATACATTTGAGACCTATTTCAGATTCATTGATGAAATGAAGAAACTATAAATACTCCCTTCTAGATGCAGAAAGATGAAAATAATATTAAACTAAAGTCCAATGTTTCTATGTATTAGGTTTATTCAACTTCCTTGGGTTTTCAACAATAGCTGCAAAGATTAAAGTCATAGATCTTGGACACAGCAATATTCTACATTATTTCAGTCAGAAATACAATCTCCTTTAATGCAATCTTTGGTCTTGATTTTAAGGGAAAATGTATGCTTCCTGTGATGAGAGTTGTGATGTTTCCCTTCATGGGTCTTAAATCTTCAGGGACACTAATGAAATGTGTATGAAAACAAGAGAGAAATCAGGGCCAGTTATCTGTGACAATCCCCTCCTTCAATGAGCAAATAAATAAATAAATAGCTGGATAAATGAGCAAAAAGGAAAAACATAATCTCATTTTCTCAAATCGGTTAAAACAAGTGACATGATGAGAAAAAATGAGACACCAGCAGACCCTGAGCTTTGCCACATTTGCCTAAGCTTGAAAAATCGCCTCTTTCATAAAGTAGGAGCTGGCAGACACCATGTGCATATCAAGTATCTGGGAAATGTGAAGAATGACACGTCTTTCACTCAGAGCCCTGGATGGAGTGAAGGCTTTACATTTGCCTCCTCACCTGCTTAAGAATGGCTGGTCTCCCTCTCTCCAGGCTCTTATAGGCAGCCTTACCATCTACACTGTAAGATGGATGGTGCTCTGATCCCAAGCAGCCAATCTCAGTCTCTCAAGAAATAATCCACTCCACTGACAGATGAGTGAAACTGGATGTTCCCTTTGTTCAGACTATGCCGTACCTGGATGGCACTAGCCAGCCGGAGTCCTTTACCGGAAATGGTTAGAGATTTGGGCCAATTTCTGCTGTCAGCACATAGTCTCAGGACCTTGTTTCTGTGAGGTCATGAATTTGTGATCTGTCTTTTCAATGCTGTGGGTTTCTACACAAACAGAATGAGAATATGTTAACAAGAAAATGGACTGAGTTTAATGTATTCCCCTGCAGTCCCAAAGTGCTTCCTATTTTTCATATTTATAGTATTAGGAATGCACCATTTATTTTCAGTGACTCACTAGTTAAGGAAGATTAAAACAGTCAATCAAATGAAAGTGAATTTTAAAATTACACAAAATAATGTGCTATAGATTAACAGATTTGTAATATCAATAATTTAATATTTGGCTAAATCAAGTTTTTTGTTTTGGGAATGATGTAAGAAATTAGTGTAATAACTTGAAGGATACTCATGCCTTTTTAAAAAAATATGTACAGTAAAGCTAGAAAAAGGACATTTAATTTAAAAAAGACAGACTGAACAATGAAAACTCAGAGTGGTATTCCATTGTTTAGAGAAGTTAAAATAGACAGCTTCAACTCTTTATAATCACCAGTTATTGTGTGACAGGTAAAAAAAGATGAGTGGTTTGCTAAACATAACTTTCTGATATAGGATTATTTTTTCCCCTTATAGGTATAAGATTATGACAGCAATTTTAATGGTTACTTAATTTCAAGTGTGAGGGTATATGGGTATGAGTGTGAGGGGTTGTCCTTGAAACTTAATAAAATATGGATGATTTCAAAATACTTTAGTGAGAAAAGATCTTTGGGATTCTTTAGCAATTTAAAATTATAAAGATAAATTACATGAGACAAGAAGTTGTAAATGCCTTATGAATCATTTATTCTCACGTCACTGCTATTTTATTGACAAGGGTGTATGGAAGTATAAAAAGATGACACTGAATAGAATTGTCTGTGTAACTTATGCTTGGTTTGATTTAAAGCTTTATAGAGCAAACTGTACTTAGAGGTATTTGTTTGTGACTTAATTATTACATACTGAACATCACCATCCATTTTAAAGTGAGTGTTTTTATAAAGATTGGAAAGCATTCTTGTATACCTTATACTTATTTTTACCTTACTGTTATATATTACTTTATTGAAAGCTGCTTAGGGAATATGTATTAGAATACCAAGTTTCCTTACAATAAAGGATTGTTTTATGATTGTAGTATAAAAGAAATAGTGAAAACAAGAGTGATTGTATATTGGATATTTAGAATGTGTACCAATTCTAGATTGCTAAGTGTAGTGAATTGGCCTAAGGATTGGAGCAGACAGGTTGTTATTTGGTGTAACTGGTGCTGGTGATAATCCGTCGATCATGTGATTGATGATATTGACCTCATCCCAGAATCAAAGTGCAAGCATGAGCATTTGATGGTGGCTCAGATGATAAGGAATCTGCCTGCAGGGGACCCAGGTTCAATCCCTGGGTCAAGAAGATTCCCTGGAGGAGGGAATGGCTTCCCACTCCAGTATTCTTGCTTGGAGAATTCCATGGACAGAGGAGCCTAACAGGCTCCTCTCCAGCAGGAAAGGGCTTCCTCCTCCAGCAGTCCATGGGGTCGCAAAGAGTTGGACATGACTGAGTGACTAAAACTTTCACTTTCACACTTTCTTTTCAAAATCAAAATCACATAAAGATGCAAATAAAGATTTTCTGACATCCCCGTGAATTTATAAGAGAATTAGTACAATGCAATCTAAGTATTGTTACTTATGACCTCAAGCCTATGGCCTCAATTTTATACAACAGTGCAAACAGATATTTAGAACTGGCATTAATGAACAGTAGTCTTCAGTTGTTCATCTCTTTAAAGTTCATTTAAAATGAAAACTGCTTTTTAAAATCTTCCAATTTTGAACTCTGTGTAAAAATTTCAAAGCTTGGGTATAAAAATTGGTACACCTTAAAACAACAACAACAACAATCTGCAGTGTTTTCCAAAATATAAAATGTGAAAGTCCTGACACAATTCCATTTCTAGATGCTTATCCTAAGAAAATGATTGGACAGGTTTAAAAAGATGTATGTTTAAGGTTTAGTCACTGAAACAGTAATTTTGATGACAAAAAATTAAAGGAAATTTCCATCTCTATCAAAAGGGATGTGTGTGCATGCTTAGTCACCTCAGTCATGTCTGACTGTTTGCAACCCCACGGACCATAGCCTGCCAGGCTCCTCTGTCCATAGGAGCAAAATAGTTTGGAGAAAATATTTATCTGTACATGCATAAAAAATATCAGAAAAGATAAAAACATTCTTTATACACTGTTAGTTAAACCTGATGGGAGGATTGGATTGACTTGACTTTTTATTTCCTTTAATTTTGAAGAATTTTCAAATTCATTTCTAGGATGGGTATGTAATGACTTTAATGAAAAGCTTAAAATATTAGCTATAGAGAATTCAAAGATTAAATCAGAAATGCATCAGTGTTCCTTCCCAGTTTAAGGAAAAAGAAGCAAATGTATGTTGCAAAAGTATCATTAGGCCCTTTTCCTTCTAAGAACCTTAATCCAATAAAATATTCAGATTAGCATTTCCCAGTTCAAAACCACTGGCCCCTCAAGATGCTCTTTGGAGAAAAACTATTAACTACTGAGGAAACACTCACTGTATGGTGTGTCTTTCTCTTGGAGATTTGCAGTGTATGTGAATGTATGAAATTTCTGAAAAGGTTTGCAGATGGGAGTCCTGATTGTGTTTAAAATTTTCCAACCTTTTTTTTTTATATTTGGAAAACATCTGCAGTGCCTACTCATATCACATGCATTGAGATGTATAGGCCAAGCTAATCCTGGAATCATGTAGCATTCATCTTTTTATCTTTCATTTCTAGTAAGGAACTTGGTATATAATAGGTACTCAGAAAATATATGTTAGATTATTAAAGAAAGAGATAATGACTATTCTGGTGGAATCAAACTCTCCTTCATTTTTTCCTACTTATGTGTGAGTGTTTGTGTGTATATGGTTGGGTACATGTGTGTCTATATGTGTGTTTGTAATGGAGAGTGTTATAAACACTAAATTGTCATTGTAACATATGCATGTATGTGTGTGTTTCTGTGCAGTATCTTTGGGTAGATATTTGACTCTAATCAATATTTGACATTAATCAAAAGCCGTGGCTCAGATGGTGAAGAATCTGCCTGCAATGCAGGACCAGGGTTTGATTCCTGGGTTGATCCCTTGAGAAGGGAATGGCTACCCACTCCAGTATTCTTGCCTGGAGAATTCCATGGACAGAGGGGCCTGGTGGGCTACCAGTCCATGGAGTCGCAAAGAGTCAGACATGATTAAGTGAGTAACACTAATATTATAGTACAGTAAACAAAATGGTCCAAAGAACATACTTACAGATGTAGTAAAAAATCAAATCCCTAAGGTTTTCAGTCACAGAATGAGTTTTTATTTTTTCCTATAGATTAGAAAATATAGGTGTGCTCTTGAGGATCTGAAAAGGAAACTTCACTTAGCAAATAGGAAAAGGTCTTTTGCTTTCAAATCTTTTGAAATCAAGAAAAAATATTCACTTTATCTTTGCAGAAGGAAAAAAATAACACCAGACTGGCAGTTTATTGTTTATTTGGGATAAATAGAAGAAGAGTTATTTTGCTAACAATTTGTATAAACTAATTGGATTCCCAAAGATAATGTCCTCAAAGTATTTAGGGAATCTTCTTGGCCCTCTATTTCTTTCTCTTTCCCCAAATTTATATAATAAATGTCCAGAGAAAGAAAAGAAAAATGATATATCACAGCAACTTTCTCTCAGAAGATAGATAGACATCAGAGTCATCTGCCTACTGGTTAAGCACACCCTTTCTCCTTGCAGGGCAGGAATCCAATCAAGCTTTCCCCTCAGTCTAAAAGGAAGGAAGACTTTCTACATCCTCAGCAAAGGCCATCTTCTGTTGATGGAATTACCTGTGTTTACCTTACCATGCCCTTAACTAGACCTTCACTTGTAGATGTACCTCCTTTATATCTAAGACTAAATACAAGCTGAGTCTGTGTATATCTAAAGGGGTTTTCTGATTTCCCACTTATGTGGATGAAGAATGGACCTCTTGAGTCATATGCTTTGAAGTGAATAAATGTCAGCTTCCAGATTTAGATGAATTACTGCACAGTGGTGGGGTGGGGGTGGTGGTGGGGGAAAGGATTTCAATGCTCCTGAAATTGACAGCAGGCCAGCAGTTCATCCTATCCCTGGAATGAATACTGTGTAGGTATTTAATCAATATTTGCTGAGCAACTAGGCAAGAGTTTTATATCCTTTAAAAATGCACATATTGGTGGGAAAGCACCACTTTACACCTTCTCTTATACCTAATGGTGTTGAAGAAAGAGCCAGAGTAGGAGTGGGACACTGGAGCTTTCAGCATCTCACTTACGTTACCAATTGCAAGGCTCCAGATTAGAAGGTTGGAAGGAATCAACTGTTTTAATATTGCTCCTAGCAACTCGGAGGAGGCGATCCATGCATTCCACAAATAGTAAAGTATATCCTGCCAAATAAGGAAGCTTTAAGCGGCTCAAGGAACTGATTCATTGCCTTTATCCATTTGATAGAGCAAGAAGCAGTACAAAATCACCTTTGTATATTTAAAAAGCCTTCTGCTAAAGCTATTTGAAAACTTTCTGGATGATTTCATAGATGGAGAAGGCAAATAGCTTCACAGACCAGGTAGTTAACAAAAATAATTGGATCAGCCTGGAGGCCAGATATTACAGAATGCTGAGAACTGTGGCAGCTTAAGAGCAGAGGCACGTCTAGAGGGCATAGCACAGACTTCGCCACACCTCAAATGGGCTCAATGTGACCAGATCATCCGGTATTTCAAGGCAAGTCAGAAACCTAGAATTTTATGTGTAAGTTCTTTATCTTTTAAATGTCAAGTGAGCCAAACAAAATTTGACTCAGGGCTATATCCCACTTGCAAGCTGTCAGTGGGTGACCTCAGACAAGATTATCTCCGGCTCCAACATTTTATGATTCCTAATGAATTTATGCAAGCACAGTGGAGAGAGGTGAAGGCAGTAGGGCCAAAAGGGGAATCTCAACGCAGATCTGTTTTGTTTTGGCCTGCTTTAAAATTATGCCCACGGATGAGTCCTATTTTGAATTAAATTCAACATGTTAAAATGTTGTGTGTCTCTGAGCCTTTTATATGCAGTGAACTACTATCACTAGGGTGTCTGATGAACAGAGAACATTTGTATTATGAAGCCAGTGGCCTAAGCAGAGGTATCATTTGAATCTTAGCTAAAAGTCAATTAACTTAACTTTAGATTAAGGCTAAGCAGAAAGAGTAATCTGTAAATGTAATAAAGCAGAGGGAAGCATCGGACAGCATAATGATGCCTATGTAAAACCTTTTATTTATTAAAGTTCTCAAAATCTAGTCTGCAGTCCACTAGCAGATTATAAATTTATCTTGAAACCCAAGGTTTTTTGTTTTCTTGTTGTTGTTGTTCTTTTGGGCAAATGATTTAAAATTTTATGTACATTCATTTTGTGTATGAACACAGGCTACTTATTAATATACTGGCTGAGTTATCATTCTACCCAAATGACATGTAACTAAGGTTTACTGAGCTTCCTTAATTCAGTATTCTGCTAAGAAAACTGGCTGCTGGCTCTGGGAAACATTGCAAAGTGCCTGCATGCAAATAATTAGAACTCATGCAATTTGGGGAAGGATAATTTGTTATCAGTGGATCTTGAGTGTTGTTTGAGTTGTTAGTGATTTTCCATTGCTGTGGTCCTTGCTTTTTAATTATAAATTAGTGTTGCTTCAGTTTCATCATTATCAATTAAGTCTGCTGCGGGCTATTTCATTAACCCTATAGTCTATAATAATGCATATTTGCATACTTGGGGTTTCAAATTTGCTAAGGATTAGACTTTGAAACATTTTGGTTGTGGTTAGAAATGATTCATCTATATGCTTATTGTAAAATATGTGTTTGTATCACTCTCAAAACTTATTTGTATGGTGACACTAGTCTAGTAACATTTTATATAGTGCCTGTGAACCTACGCAACATAAATTCTCAAGAGAAGAAACATTTTTTGGGTTATTTCTATGTCTGTAAGGCGTTGTTTTATAATATACTAGCATATTAATAGATTCATCTTATTTTACCAAAATAATAAGTGATTCATAAATGCATCTTTCCAAGTATTTACTACCTAAGTATTTTCCCACTGGAAGTGGAAACAGGTCAAAATTGGATATTGCACCTCCTCAGGGTGTTGAGATTAGGAAAATTTGAACACCACTGTTCTTTGAAGAAATTGTATCTAGAGGCCAGACCTACTGGAACTCTGAATTAAAAACTATACAAAAAAGCAAAAAATAAAATAATAAAACCATTTTTTTTTCTGAGATAAAATGATAAGATATAAGACAGAAGAAGAGGCTACTTGGAAGCTTCCCAGATGAGGTCTTATTAAGTTGAATTGTTTTTGTAGCTTCTTACACTTTTTATCTGATGAAAATGCAAGATGCCATGTACTGGACATGTGTTTGAGAAACTAGGTCACTGGGTGAACATTTATAGGGCAGCATTTTTGACAGCTATTCCCAGGATTGTTTAGAAGAATAAGCAGATTTATGGCATACATGCTGCCAATCTCCAACCCTCTATCTATCACAGGCCAAAGGAATCAATCACAATGATTGTTCCCACAGAGCCTAGATGTGATTTCAGACTCTTTTTCAACCCTTCTCTGGACACCACCTATTAACTGATTGACACAAGCAAGTTGAGAGTCTTTGACCGTCCCTCCTGGTTCATTGACTGACCATCTTTAGAATCCCTCTCCTATCCAAAAATGCATGCCACAAAACAGTTCATAAAAAATAAAAAGATCCAAAGTGTGATTAAAGCAAATATGAATAGCCACACATTCTAGTAATGATGGTTTAAGATAGTGAATCTTTAGCTATTCTGTCAGCTTCTAAGAGTTGCAGAACTTTCTTTTTATTTAATCCAGAAATTTTTTATTACTTTCCCCATTCTATGTTAGGGACACGAACTGCTTGTCATAGGAGCTCTAACCAATTAGGTGCTTAATCATAAAGCATGAAGCACTTCATTCTGAACAGAGAGGATTTGAGAAGCCCTCATAGAACGCTGAATTTTGTGTTGACTTTGAATGTTGGGTAGGAAGTCAGCAAGTGGGAAAGATCAAGGGTACCATACTGAACCAGAGAAAGAGAACAATTAATGTCTTAGTGGAAGGTAAGGGGGATAAGGTAGAACTGTGACCTCAATGTCTATAGGCTGTAAACTAGTTGGAGAACTTCATATTATTGCAGTTAAAGGGAAAGCAAGATTTTGTTGTTGTTACTGTTTTGTAATCTAAAGGTTGCCTTATCAATGTACACTGATGATCACAGATGAACAGCTAGTTAAAATGGAAGAAAGAAGCCCCAGCATCCACAGTTTGAGTCTCTGTGAAAAACAAGTCTTTTAATAATACAAGACAAAATATGCTACTTCTGCTGATTTTTAAAGTCGGGTTGTTACATTAGAGTAAACTACATATCTCTTACGTCAAAACCTAAGGATAATAATTTTATTTTTAATGGACAACAAATTTAATGTGTTATTCAACAAATGTTTATGAACTGCCTACTAGGTTCAGAAAACTACACTTCCTGAATAGTTATAGCAATACCTCTTTACTATAATCACTGGTTTAATGTTGCCTTTCCTGATTGGATCACCAGTTCTGTGTGGGTAGGGAACTGAGCAGTCTGGGGATCCCTGACTGGGTATCTGGCCCATGTGCGTGTAGCTAATCGCTCAGCCATTTCCAACTCTTTGTGACCTCATAGACCGTAGCCTGCCAGGCTCTTCTGTCCATGGGGATTCTCCAGGCAAGAATACTGGAATGGGTTGCCATGCCCTCCTACAGGGGATCTTCCCAACCCAGGAAAGCCCCATCTGGCCCATGGTTCTGTGCTGTGCTTAATCGCTCAGCCATGTCCAACTCTTTGCAACCCCATAGACTATAGCCTGCCAGGCTCCTCTGTCCACTAGGATTCTCCAGGCAAGAATACTGGAATGGGTTACCATGCCCTCCTATAGGGGATCTTCCCAACCCAGGGATCAAACCCAGGCCTCCTGAATTGCAGGCAGATTCTTTACCAGCTGAGCCACCAGGGAAGCCCCAAGTATGGATAATAATTAAAAGCTGAGAGGAAAACTTAGGTTATATCTTGTCTTTACTCAGGTGCTCTTTCCATCACAACCAAGTACTACTTTTAGGAATATCAGCAAGTTAGTCTTGGTTTAATTTAATTACAAAATAAGTTTCTATATTGTGGGGCATTGTGCTGTATTAATAGGCTCTCTGTCTTAGGCTTGGCTACATGATGCTATAATTTTAATTTCCTGTGCTCGATAGAACTTTAGTGTTCATATTTCTTTGCATACAGGCCTGACTGAGAGCATGCTTTCTTTGCTTGTTGCGTTAACAGGACCTCATTTTCAAGTATTTTTTTTATAGGGCTATGGTCTTATAATGTTTTGTTTTGATTTTTAGATCCTGGAGGCCCTTTTCTTGTGCTCCAGGGGAGGAAGAAGTGGCATAAAATGAATCTACATTTATTAGACTCAGTCTTAGTGTAGATTTTCTGTTTTACTTAAAATGAAGTTACAAATCATTCACAGTGGAGAAGAATTCTGCCTAACTGCAGTTTAACTTTTTGATAAGATTTTTTGGCATTTATCATGTTGAGACTTTATAAATTATCTAGAATATTGTAAAGTGGGCTGACCTTTCTGGTAAGTGGTTTGATCATTTGCAGCAGTATCTTTTTGCTAAAATATAGAATTTGCTATCTTTCAAATAAAACTTGCCAGATTCATAACTCAATAACATATTTGGTAGAAATTGCTTACATAATCAGACCTGAAGTCTCCCTTTCAAATTCCTCACACCATCAAAACAAATCCTTTTGTTTGTTTGAAAATATCCCCATGGTCAGTGGTGGCAAATTCCTGAAACATAATCAACTCTTCCTATAACCATACATTGCACATATGATTGCTAATCAATTATGACACTCTTTGTATTTTCACCTAGATTCAATCTCTGAATCCTTCCAAGCGCTGTGTTCCAATCATGAGTTGTTAAAAGAGGTAGGGATGCCTTCAAAAACAACCACAACAACCAGCCCCACAACCATCATCATTCAGCACCTACAATGTCAAACACTGTGCAAACTTTCTTACCTGGACTTGTTTAATTTTGAGGTGAGACAGTTGGCCATTCTTGAGCTATGCTGTTCTTATACGTAACTGAAGCCCCCATCAAGGTGGGCTATATTATTCATTTAAAATAATGATATAAATAAGCATTAACATGTAAAGTATTTAGGATGGTACCTACAGCAAGACAGTTACACCCCATTTGTGTAGCAACTGTGTACATCTTTGGGAATGAGGTAAAGAGCTGACTTGCTTGCAGGTTTTTTTTTACCTGATCTTACCCTTTTTGCCACCTGTGATCCTTGGCCAAAGAAGCTGTAGGAATTGGGGTAGCTTGGTATCCTAATCAAACCAGGAGTTCTCATCCTAAGTCTATCACTAGTAGCTCCAAGGGTGGACTAGACATTGTAATTCTCCCTGCCTCACTCATGAAATGGGGATTCCTGTTTATAAAATTTCCACCTTGCTGACTTACATAAGGAATAGAGAAGGTATCCTTTCTATATCTGCCATATAGTACATGTCCAGCACAAAGCATCTCATTATATTGTTATGTAAATATATGAATGTCACAGCAAAGATGGTATAGAAGGACTGCTTTATACTAACATGTATACCCATAATATTTTACTCTATAAGATGATGCATATAGAAATTTTATAACTTAGATTTACTTGACTCACTTTATGAATACATCTGAGAATTCTGATAATAAAATTCATGTACTCAGAACAGTCAAAAGGTAGGGATTTTAGGGGTAGTCTCTACTCTGGAATACATAATGGTTAGCCATTAGTTCTAAGTCAATATGACCAGGTTAATACTCACAGTATACTTCCTTTCAACAGCAGTTTGTGTAGATAATTACTGAAGAAGGTGCTCTAATCCATAAGTTTGGTAGAGTCTGTATGATGTCAAATAATAGGGAAGTTTTGTTAATTAATTAAAACATCTGGCCAATATTTCATTAACAAGAAATGGTCTAAAAGTCAGCCTTGGTTCTTTGTGATTCTCCGAATGGGTTATAATTGTATTAAAACCCTATTAAAAGAGCCACTAGTCAACTGAAATCTTATACCATTTATCCATACTTCCTCAGTTGTTTCTTTTTCCATTTATAGTGTTGTCCTTCCAATAATCCATCACCTCTTTATCATAGGACCTAACTGCTAAAGGAAGTAACCCAGACGTATACTGACTTGCACATTAGTACCTTAACATCCATGGTTTTCATCCCAGGGTACCATTTTTGTGTATTATTATGTGTACCCCATATTTTCTACTCTGAATGCAAAATGATGTCTTTGTGTATTAAGGATTGCTTAAGTAGCTTGGTGTCTAACATTTTGAGTTTAGCAAAACCAACACAAAATAAAGTGCCAGGGGTTAGTTTCTTATATTTTAAGACTCCAGGGAATTTGAATTAACATAAGAGAATAACCTATGCAGTTAGAAGCATGGATTAAATATATTATAAGATGATGATAAATTTGCAATTAGTGTTTAAGAGTCTCTTAAGAACCATATCCAACATATCCAAGAGCTCTCTACTGAAGAGGTCAAAGCCTTATAGAAGTCTTGACGAGTTACTTAACTTTATCTCTTTTTTACTGTCTCATTTACATACTTCAAAAATGCTGTTAAGTATTTCTGGCAAGCCGAGCATCAGAGTAATTTTACAGTAGTGTAAAGGATTTATTATACTCTTTTCATGAGCCTATTTATATTCAATAGTGACATTAATAGGTTGCCAAAACAAACTAGAGTTAATTGTATTTAATTAAATTGTTGAAAACAACTAAGGGTAGTTTATTATTATTGTAGGCAGAAAGCTCTATTGATGTACTTATTTGTGTGAATAAGATCTGGGGTAAAGTTCTTTCTCATGGGTATGGTATTATTCATCAACAGAAAGCAATATAAAAATGCTAATTTGAGAAAGTTGTTATTATAATAGAACATTTGGAAGTGGAAGCTTCACATAACATTTACAATTTTACATCCAGTATTAGATAGATAAAGTGGGGTTCCTGCCAAGACAGACATCCCTGTTGTCCTACTTTGCATCCTAAGGAGCTCCAAGACCATCTATTCATCTCTTCTTCCTTCCTTTGAGGGATTATTTGGTGGGGGAAAGGTCTAAGATCTGGATCAAGTCTTCTGTGAAAAAAATGCTTTAAATGAGACCTAGAAAAGTAGAAAAGGTGAGACAGAGTTAGGGATGTAGTTTGGACAGCAAAGAATTCTAGGCAGGCAAAGATAAATAGCATTATGAACATCTGGAGTCAGAAAAGAAGATGCATTAGAAAACTCTAAAGAAGATCAGAAGATCATGGAAAGGGCACTTCTTTGGCATGTTTTAAAACATCTAAATGTTTTGAATATAATAGGAGAAAAAGAGTATATGCTGACTTTGGAAGGGAAAAGCTAATTTAGCACTCCTCCTCCTTGTCTGAGATAGATATATATATATTTATAGTTTTACTAAGTACTGTGTGCCTGGCAGTGTGCTAAGAATTCCATATTATTTTATTAACCCTTATACTTACCAATGAAGGCAGCTACTCTTGTTCTCTTCTTTCTACCAATGAAAGAAATAGGATTCAAAGAGTTTGAATAACTTGCTCAAAGTACACAGCCAATAGGTGGTGAAGTTATGATTTAAACTGGGATAGTCTAGTTCTGGATCCCATGCTCTTCATGTCTATAATACTAAAATTACTTGCCTCTACCAGCATCATTAGTTTTAGTTGTGATGGAAAGAATTAAGAAGGAAATGAATGTGTTTCAGAAGAGGCTACAAGATGCTATGATGACCAATCAGCTCCAAATTTCAATGGCTTAAAGCACAGAAGTTATTTTTTGCTTATGGTGCTGTCCTCTGGGATTGGCTGGAGGCTGTGGTCTGTGCTATGGTCAATCCAGAATTAGGAGCAGCATCTGTCATTCATCACGGCAGAAAAGAAGAGAGAATATGAAGGTAACATTAGCAAATAAATGCTTCAACTTGGAAGTGACACATGTCACCACTCACGGGCCAGATCTGGTCATCTGGCTCAACCCAATGGTAAAAAAGCCAGAGAGTACAATCCTATCACATTCCCAGAAGGCAGATAACAGGAAATATCTGGTGAAGACCCTTCACGGTAACTGTGAAATGCCTTAATGATTAGGAAATAATATTTTCTTTGTTACAGTGCCCTTTCATTCTTAGATATCCAAGTTTAGATATCTCTGCTTATTTTAGTATTTGAATAAGGCTCTAGACATTTCAGTTATTCAGTCTATAAAGAAGAGGATAATCCAGTTAGTGAATCTCAAAAGCAAAACAAAACCAGATGCAATGTGATACCAAGCATACAGTTTTGTTTTGTTCTGTTTTCACACAGCTGACTTTTGAACAAACGGGTGTCACAGGACCCAGCTCCCCATGTAAGTGAATGTGAAGCAAACCTTTGGGGCCATCAGAGACCGTGCACTCTTCTCCACTGAGTCCTTTCCCATAGCAAACACCTAAAGCACTCGCTTGCTCACTCTCTCTCCTTTCCTCCCTCTACCCTCTCATTTGTGTGAGCCTAATCTGTGAAGTGTCCACCTCAGAGGAGCCTGATGGGCTCCTCTGGGTCCAGAGGGTCACAAAGAGTCAAACACAACTGAAGCGACTTAGCACGCACAAGCACACACCATCTGTGAACTGACCCCTGTTTTAAGAATTGTTGCCAGTGACCAAAAAGTTAAAGCTTTCAATACTCTACCATCTGGGAGGCTGCTGTTTGCTTTAGATGAAACACTTATAAAGCATATTAGGTAAGAAAATATTATTTTTATATTATCCTAGTTATTTTTTAGTCTTCTTATTTTCATTTTCAAAACTGTATCTGTTCCTAGTTGGCAGGCAAGGAAATCATTTATGGATCAAATGTACCCATTTGTCATGGATTAATGCATATAAATGCTCTGATGACAGCAGGAGAGAAAGGTTGTAAGGATAGATGCTGATTTTGGAAGACAAAAAATTAATGAAGCTAGGGAAAACAGTGATAGCATAGCACATTGCAATTTTAGGTGCTAAATGACTTATTTTCATACCCTAGGAGTATGATAACATTATTCCTCTCTTCCCTCCTTTAATTAGGTGCTCTTATAATCCATAGTGGCCTCAGCTGACAAAAAGTTGTTTTAGGAAGAGTCAGGCTTCCTGGGAGCTGTTATTTTAACAGACAGGGTTTTTTTCTTATTAGCTACAAAACTGTGTGTTGATGAGCAGACAAAGTTGTAATTCACCACCATGTGTCTAAAGGAAGAGAAGAAAAAATTAGGAAGACTAGCTTGGTCCATCAACACTTCTGTCACAAATGTCATTACCAAGCAGCATTTCCCATGGATGGTTCAGGAAGACGACACATATCAGATTTAGTCCTGTTAAACATGGCTTCAGTCTCTAACTTCCCACCTCTTAGAGGTGGAATAAGGCTGAGGTAATTATTTTGTCAGGATTTTAAAGGACTTTCAAGACTGTCTCCTTGTTGTGCACAAGACTGTCTCCTTGGTACACACAGACACACTTCATTAAACATTGTTAAATTACTTAAAAATCATACTTAGACAACTTAAGAACTAGGAACTACTTTTAACAATTATCTAGATCAAGCTTTCCTTGGACACTTCATTTGCCTCAAAACAACCCCTGCCGAGTGATTATGGATTCCCTGGTTGGGTCCTCTGATATGTTCAGAAATCAGGGGCATTCTGAAATCAGGACTCATTTTTTGATCTACATAAAATTCTTTCAATCATAAAACTGATTTGCCCCCATTCTCAAGCCTCTTCCATCCATAGTTTTCTTCATCTCAGTTAATGGCAGTTTCATCCTCCCCATCCTCTTCATCAAAACCCAGGAATCACCCTCCTTTCTCTCACATTTCACGTTCATACTTCCTGAATGAGTATATGTCTACGTCTAATTGAATCACTATGCTGTACATCTGAAGCTAACACAACAGTATAACTCAGCTTACTCAAAAAAAAGAAAAAAAAAAAGACTGTTAATTCCCTAACTTCAGAATATATCCAGACTCTAACCACTTCTCACCTTTCCCCTGTTACCTCTGTGATGGATTCTCTTAGGTCCCCAACTGGCCTCCTTGCTGTCCCTTCAAAAACAGACACAACTTCTGTGTTTGTCGGCTCTTGCTCTGCCTGGAATGTTCTTCCCTAGATATCTATATGGAGTACATTCTCACCCCCTTCAAGTTTCTGCTCGAATATCGCCTCCTATGTGAGATCTCACACAACCACTTAATATTAATTCTTATTTCACCCTCCTCCCAGCACTTCAGATCCTGTACCCTGCTCTCCTTTCACAGTAGCATTTGTTGCCTTTTAACTTGGTATATCATTCACTTATTTGTTAACTTTATTATTTGTCTTCCCCCATTAGAATCTAAGTTCCATAAGAACATAGATTTTCTTTAACCAAACTCAGTCCCTGATGTATCATAGGACACAAAGAAGGCTGTTAAGACACACTGATTAACTAAATGAATGAATAAACGAAAGAGAAATTTTAGGACCTCATGAGATAGAGCTCATTCTTTCTATTCCACATTAAATATTGTAAAATAAGTATACATAAATTACCTGCTACAGCCTTCAGTCCACTGCTGAAAAGGAAATTCTGTCCTAGATCCATTGGTCCCGATCCTCTGATCCTCATTGGCGTGACTCTATTGGCCACAGGAATGAGCACAGGGGTTGGTCTGAAGCTCACAGTCCATGGCCAAACCCTGTGATTATAACGTGAGGAAGAAGGAACTTTTATAATCTCAGTTTTCCAGATGACGTAATACAAGCTCAGAGAGGTTAGGTAATTTGCTCAATGTCACACAGCTAGCAAATGACTGAGCTAGGGTTCAGACCCAGACAGCAGTTTATGCCCCTAACTACTGCCATAACTCTAACTTGTGTGACCTTATTTCAGGAAGGGGTGCATGGTTATCTTAGGATGTCACTCTTATGGAAAATGAACAATAGTCTCTGACTTTTTCTGAGTCTCTTGTAAGACCTGTGATGTTTATTACCTTTTGTGGTAGCCTGTTTCAATATTGGATAGCTGAAATGATTAGATTTCTATACCCCCATGATGCTTAGCAGAATCCTAGGGAAGAACATCTGGATGGTTTTTAGTTCTGTGGCAGGCTTTAGAACAAGCTCAATATGTTTTCCATAAAAGAACCATTTAGATGTAAAGACAGTATATCTCTCCTAGGACATCCTTTTCCAGGCTAATTGATTGTCATATGAAATAGTGTGACTGTGAGCTAAGCCAGAACTATTGCCTGTGGAACCCCAATTTTTGTTTAAACAGCCCAAGGTCACAATAGCTGTTTTGGCAGCTCTACCAACCTGCCAACTCAGATTGAATTTATCATCAGTGAAAACCCCCAGGTCTCTTTCACACGCCACAGTGAAGTCATATCTCCTCAAGTCTCTCTTTTCACAGTTGGCTATTTGGACCCAAGTGTGGATTTTAAATGTGTCCCTGTTACTTTCTATTTTGTTAGGTTTCAACCTTCATTTCATCTTATTGGAAAGTTTCAAAGTTCCAATTCTCACATCTAATATTTTAACTAGACTGCCCAAACTTAATGGTTTTGAATGAATAGAGATATCTACAAATATTAAAAAAATTATTTCCTAAACATGAATCAAATAAACCTACATTCTAGGATGCTAACATTTTTGTGAATTTAATAAGATGCTATCATTTTGTGAATTTAAGATTTTTAAGCTGCTTCTTACATATGTGACCTAAGAGATGGAAATTCCACACAAAATATTATTTGGAAAAATAGATAATCTCTGAGAGCTTATTTGATAGCAGTGTAGTACAGGAAAAATACAATGAGAGCCAAATAGGTAATTTAAAATGTTCTAGTAGTCACATTTCTAAAACTTAAAAAAAGAAAAATTAATTTTAATAATTTTTTAACCCAATGTATCTAAACTATGACTGTGTAACAGGTTTCCAGAGATTGGGAGGCCCTAGAGAACAATCCCTTCTTCATGTCTTCTTCTCATGGATATTAGTGCTCCTTGACATGTGGCCAACCTCTCTCCAATCCATCTTGTCTCCTCCTTTGCTGTCTGTCAAATATCTCTTGGCCTTACTCTTAGAAGGACTCTTGTGTTTGGAATGAGAGCTTCCCTGGGTAATCTGGCATAAGAGCTCCTCTCAAGGTTCTTAATTACATGTCTTTTGCTGTGTAGGGTAGCATTCCCTCATTTACATGTGAGATGATATTCACCAATTCTGGAGATTAGGCTGTTGATGTAACTTTTGGAAGAACACCATTCAGTCCACTCCAGATGTCATGCCCGTGCATGCTAAGTTGCTTCAGTGGTGTCCAACTCTGAGACCCCATGGACTGTAGTCCTCCAGGCTCCTCTGTCTGTGGGATTCTCCAGGCAAGAATACTGGAGTGAGTTCCCTGAGTCACTAGGGAAGCCCTGTAATCAACATAAAGACTTGTTAATGCAATGTTTGGGCTTCCCAGGTAGTGTTAGTGGTAAAGAACCTGCCTGCCAATGCAAGAGACATAACAGACACAGGTTCAATCCCTGGGTTGGGAAGATCCCCTGGAGGAGGGCATGGCAATCCACTCCAGTAGTCATATCTGAAGAATCCCATGGACTAAGGAGCCTGGCAGGCTACAAGTCCATAGGGTCTTAAAGAGTTGGATATTATTTTTACTGTACTAAGTCTTTGGACTCTGGCATATGTTCTATACATACAGCACATCTCAATTTAGACTCCAAATTTTCACTAGAAAGGCTTGATTTCTATTTAGATATTGTAAACTTTAATGTTGAAAAGATGGATTCACATACTTGAGTTTTTCCACACTATTGGAAGTTTTCTAGTAAGAAATCACACATCAGTTTTAAAATTTAAATTAAATCAATAAAGTTTGCAACTCTTTATTTTTGGTCTTACTAACCACATTTCACATGCTCAGTAGTCAAATGTGGCTGGTGTATTGCAGCGCTAGAGCTTACTTCAATTATTAAATATTAATTATAAGGCATAATAGCCAGTGTGCTCAGATTTATATAGTGCTGACAACTTTCAGCAGCACTAAGTTTTTCACTTGCAATACAAGTATCTCTGAGCACCTATAGTGTGTCAGGACTTGGAAATACAATAATAAACAAGAGAGACAGTGTCTCTCCCTCATGGGATTTTCTGTCTGAATTCACTTTTGTTTTCTTACCCTATCTATGTCCTCCTTGACAGGAATCGGTTTGGGATAATAGGGACGTAAACTAATGGAAATACATCTGGAAATGTTTGCCTAAGAAGCCAATTTAATCTACAGCAATACTGTGCTCAGAACTTTGGCAGAACTTTGTTTTGGGCTTTCCATCAAGCATGATCTAAATGCCCTTCTAAGTTCGTCTAGTTAACTTCTTTTCAGGACATTAACTTGATGTCTTGTAAGATGAGGAAATAAGAGAATATACTTAAAATGTCAAGAGAATGAATGTAACTGGAAATAAAATGGATAGCATTATTAATAATAGCAAACAGTAATGTCACATCAGTGAAACAAGTTATGAAGATAAAACAAGTTTATGCTTTTTCTTGACCAGCACACATCTTAATGGTGTTTTAAGCCGTCTGTCTTTTATATAGTACATTTTGCCTGAGAGGTTTCCAAATAAAATGCTGACTGTTTGTTTGTAGTAACAATCCTAGGCTGAAATGTACCCTTCTCAGGAAGAGAAAGGATGTCCCCTTTTTAGTGGTTTTGAAAAGACCACAAGTCAGCTTATATATCACATTACAAGAGCTTAGATTGAATACAAGAAAGAATTGCACCAAAAAACTATTGTGGCTTTTGAGATGGTCAGGCAACTAAAACCTGTTGCTACTACTTGGCTGGCATGCATCAATTTCCAACTTTGGAATTGTTTCTTAACTCAGAATTTCCTATTCAGAATCAATTCCCAGAAAATTTTAGGGGAGAAAAAAGCTTATTTAAAAGCAGAAACCTGCAGTCAGTTGGAAATATTTTAATGCAGTCATTATTAGAAAAGGATAAATATTCAGAAGGTATTGGGACCTGGAATTATCCATATGGAGAGACTGATGTTCAAGTAATTTTCTAGTGGGATGTCTGGTGACTAATTTTGTGTCCTACCTGGATTCCAATTTCATCCTTCCAACATTTATGTGGTGCTGTAGTAACACTGTTAGGTGCCAAAAGAGAAGAAAAATAAAAGTAGATCTTATCATCAAAGCTCTTAAAAATGCAGTGAGGAATGCCTAAAGAAGGAACAATTACATAAGGCAAAGAGGAGGAAGTACCGAATAGAGGTTTGAGGAGGAGAAACCAGTAATGATTCTAACCTGGATTTAGACCAAGGTTAAAGAGAGGATCTCGTTTGTAGAGTAAATGGCAGATAAGTAGGCCGGACAGATAGATGAGAATAATCATTTCCATTTGTCTAGTTGTCCTAGTTTGGGAGACTTGTCATAAATCTCAAAACCTAGCACCACAGAGTGGCCAGTAATTTTAAACAAGGCATGAATAAATGAAACCAGGAATTTAAAAAGTTTGATTTTAAGAAACTCCCGGACTTCTCTGGTGGCTGAGTGGTAAAAAAAAATCCACCTGCCAATGTAGAAGACATGGGTTAGACCCTGATCTGGGAAGATCTCACATGCCGTGGAGTAACTAAGTCTGTGCACCACAGCTATTGAATCTGCTCTCTAGACCCTGGGAGCCACAGCTATTGAGCCCACACACCACAGTTACTAAAGTCTGCAACACCTGCAGCCTGTGCTCCACAAGAGAAGCTGCAATGAGAAGCCCCCCCACTGCAACTAGGAGGTAGGCCCCTCTCACCTAACTAGAGAATAGCCCATGAAGCATTGAAGACCCAGCACAGCCATAAAATAAAATAAAATATAATAATTTACATATAATAAAATAAAATTATATACAAAAAGTTTAAAAACAAAACTTCAGGCTCCTTCGTATAAACATCCATTCCAAACAAAGGAGAGCTGTACTATTTTTTTCAGAGAGTTGCTTCAGTGACTCGTGTCCTCTGTCACATTCCCTGTGGTCTGTTTTTAGTCTTACTGTACACAGTGCTTGAGTCATATCCCATTGTGATAAATCAAGCCAGAATTGAGGAGACACAGTTTTCCTACTTAATCTCTAAATTATACCTATTTGAATCTTCATATAGATTTTCCTTCTCTAAGCTGCAGGGTTTATTTATTTATTGGACACACGGAAAATTGAGTCTTGATAGTTTTCTTTTCTATGAGATTTCATCCTGTTTTTAATCTTAAGCCTCAGGCAGGTACCATCATGTCTTTTCAGACTATTTGGGGGTTTGACCAGCCTCCTCTTGGCAGAATGAACCAAGGACTTATGTGGTCTGTGTCTGAGCTTCACTAGTTGGATCTCTCAAAATATTTTTGTATTTTTATATAGTTCTGGAAGGTAGACAAATCTCTCTGGTGAGCAAGTAAAGGAAATACAAGAAAAGGAAACATGCAAGAAGGCTGCTTAAATGGTCAAACAGGGCAAGTTTAGTCCAGCTGTTGTTTTTATCTCTTACCCCTATTTCCTCCCTCCTACTGTCCCTCACCCTATACAAGTTGTGGACACCTAGCTCCCACCCAAAAGCCAGTCTCATCCTGGTAACACACTTTAAAAGAAGTGCCAATCAGAGAGCAAAGATTTTAGAAGGTAGTGCACACCTTGGCTGACACACAAGCTCTTGCAGAGGTAATAAAGGGACTTATACCTTTTAACATGGAGTGAGACTGCTCTAACCCTCCTTTTCAGCCCAGTCTCCTTTTCGCCGCTGCCTGGGTCCACGCCTTTCCTATCACTTGGCTTGGCTTCCCTCTTCACCCTCCCTCTCCTCTCTTGCCTCTGCTTCTACCCTCCAGGCTCCTCTGTTTCCTTCAGGGGAATCCCAAGCCATTTCTCAAGTACAGAAATCTGTTTCTCTGAAGATTAACCTTCATACCATCCTGCCCAGCAAAGCAAAAGGATCTTCCTTTTGTTATGTTTGTTCACATGCCTAACACTTCTTAACACTTGTAAGTTCGTCATTTGCTCTGTTGCTCTGCCTTCTTCACCTTCTCACCTTTATGTTTTCCTTTCCTGCTCCCAATTCTTCATTCCATTCCTTTTCTTTCCTGTGTGTAATGCTTGCATGCAGGTGTGTTCGTCGTGTCTGACTCTCTGCGACCGCATGGACTGTAGCCATCCAGGCTCCCCTGTCCATGGAATTTTCCAGGCAAGAATACTGGAGTGAGTTGCCATTTGGTACTCCAGGGGAATCTTCCCAATCTTGGGATCAAACCCGAGTCTCCTGCGTCTCCTACATTGGCAGGTGGATTCCCTACCATTGTGCCACCTGGGAAGCCCTGTGGGTAATATCCTTTTATTTCTTCCAAAATTAAATCAGAGGAAAGAACATTTGATATATATAGTTGATGAAAATATATATATTTAACAACCATTTAGGAGAGCAATGCCTAGTTGTGAAACACTTTTACAATCATGAAAAAGTGGCTAAATTGTCTTCAATTTCAACAGGAATAGATAGCATCTCTTATAACTTTTCCACATTTTCCATTGACCTAGTTACTGTTTGATCATATGGAAGTGGAGACCCAGACATTTTTCTGCGTCTGAGCTTTTTTACTCACTTCCTTTTCTGCCAAGTTGCTCAGCTGTTCCAGTCTTCACCTTCTTTCTGTCCTCACAGTTGGGGACTGCACTTTTACTTTCAACACCTGAAATATCTGGAACAATCTGTCTCAAAGACATTCATCTTTACATCTTTCTTTCATGAGCATTGCATTACTATGGGTTTACTTTTTGGTTGTATAGATTTTTTTGGCATGTGTGTTTTTAAAAACCATTCATCATGCAAGTATTTAGCATCTGACATTGATCTTAACATCGCATCATATGTTAGATGTTTCTCTTTTAGACAAGAATATTCTCTATCGAATTTTAATGCACCTCTGATGGCACAGTGCTTTTGTATATTTATAAGCCAATATAATATGACAAATACCAGTTTATGACTTGTGGATTATACATATGCTGGACACTTCCTTACTAAGGCAATCGATAGAATAGAAAAATTAGCATTTAAAGAATATTTTTGAAAGCAGGCAGTATTTATTCTTTACTGTAACTGGAATATGTCTCCTGTCAAAAAACCTTTACCAGAGGACAAGTTTATCAGTGTCTAAATACTAGAAATATACGATACAGTCTCTGCTGAGTTAGACAAGATGAACAAATAGATGCTCTGCTTGGGTTTCTGAAGGAACCTTTTGGTTTGGAGTTTGATGTAATCTTCAGATCAGTCATTTTAATAGCAGGATGAACAGGTGACAGCATCACTGTAAAACAAATGACAACACCATTAGACTAAAAAGGAGCAATATAATATAGTCAGAAGCAGGATAGTCAATGTGAGCTGATCCCTCACCTTTGAACTATAAACTAGATATAGCAGTGTCTTTTATGGTATAGCCCTGCCTCCTTGCGAACCCATGGGCTTCCCTAGTGACTCAGATGGTAAAGAATCTGCTGGCAGTGTTTGAGGCCTGGGTTTGATTCCTGGCTTGGGAAGATGCCCTGGAGAAGGGAATATCTACCCACTTCACTATTCTTGCTTGGAGAACCCCAAGGGTAGAGGAGCCTGGCAGTCTACAGTCCATGGGGTCACAATGAGCCGGACACAACTGAGCAACTAATACTTTCATTTTCATCTACCTTTAATGCAGGTATGAACTCATTTATAGATTGAGCCAAATAGTACCTTTGGCTTATAGCATATATAGAGTCATGTATTTATTTATTTATTGAAGGATAATTGCTTTATAGAATTTTGTTGGTTTCTGCCAAACAAGCTGTAGTTTTAGCATAAAGGGGGACTTAGATCCCCTAGAAGATTTCCTTCACTTGATATATGTTTATATTCATTATGACAATAAGAAACTTAAAAGCAATAAGAACTAACATGCAACAATTATGATGTTCTAAGCACTATTCTAATCTCCTTTCTTGTGTAAATATATGGAATCCTTACCATAAACCTGTAAAGAACTACTATTATTAACCCCATTTTGCTTAAGGGGAACCTGCAGCACAATTCTTCATTGTCTTTCTGGATGACATCACATGTTCAGTATGTGAAGGGCAGGGGGCAAGGGTTTGAGCCCAAGCAGTCTGATTCTAGATGCCAGGCTCTTAAAAAAAGACCTTAAATGGACTACTCCAGCCTGGCCTATCATAGGAAACTTTGGAGAATTCCTTTATGAAGTGGTGCTTTCAGCCTCTAGTTCCTGTCTTTCTTGGGGTAGAGTACAAGGAAGTCACTATTATCCTTTCATGTCCCTGCTTGGTGAGTGAGAACACTTTCTGTTTTAAGATGTAAGCCCCAAGGATCCTCTGTCCCTGTCCATATGATCGTTTGGAGGAGAGAGAGACTGGGAACATTACTGGTTGGTGAGGATAGGATTGCTGGGAGGAAAGTTTGGCTGATTGTGTGGGTTGGCAAATATATGTCACTGTCTTAGAAAGGAGAAATAAAAAATTCTACATACCAGGGCAAACATCTTATCTACTCATCACCTTTTACACATCTATCCTCAAACTGGTTCCCAGGTTGGAGGCATCTTAGGGCTGATTCACAGTCTCTTTATTTCTACCTGAAGATTATGTTTCTGAGTCACTCACCCAACATTTACCAATAAGGCTGCTGAAACAGTGAACTTGGACCTTCCCTGCATTCCATCATGACCCTAGCTTGGTTTGTTTTTCAAAGCCCTTAATTCTAATTCCTTTCCCAGATCTTTCCTTATTTCAGACAGATTTTAAAGACACAAAGTATCTCTCTGAATTATCAAATGAATTCAGACCTTCCTTTCAGATGGTTGTGACTCATTCCAGCCTGTGGTCTCATAAGTCCATGGACTACTCTTTCATCAGCACAAAACTTCTACTTCACCTATAAGCATATGCTGTCTTAAACCCCAGACTCTCTTTGTATACATTTCCTGTATTTTCTCTATGATGTTAAATATTTAATATAGTTGGTAAAAAGAAAACTAGTGATTGTTACTATGTCATTGCTCCATTAACTTATTTTGTCATATTATGAATACTTTTTGATGACCTGTTTAGAATATCATGTTCTGTTTCCAAGTAACCCATCTCCAAGATCCTGTGACTAGAATGGCCAAAAATGCAGGGCAGGGAGGGACAAAAGAAGGGTATGGAATTAACAGATACAAACTACTATTGTTTTTAGGAAAAAAAAAAAAAAAGAAAGAAAGAAAAACCTCATCTGTGGCCATTCTGGGGTCAACAGAAGTTTGAATACTTTCTTTTTACATTAGATTTCCTTTGTTTTCTCATTTGTACAGTTACTTGTTTATTGAAC